>NC_053396.1:104192087-104498019 GCF_905171765.1 Bufo bufo
CATCAGACAAAATCCGTACATAAATCATACACTTATAAATCAAAGGAAGCCAGATAACATTAATAGGCTTTTTTTTTTACTAGTTTACTTGTCATCTGGTTTTAATGCATTTTGCATGCACACCCGATTAAAACCACATGAAAAACAGAATGCATAGCCTCTACAAGGCTAGACTACATCATGTTAGCCAGCAGGACAGATAATGTACAAACAGCAACACTTTGAATGAAGTTCTTTAGCCAATTTATACATACATGTCGCAGAATACATCTACTCTCCAGCAATAATGACAGTATCCGGGATAGTGTCCGATGTAGACATCTGTGGGTTCTGCAAAAATTGGCATAATGCCAAGTAGCAGCTCAGCTGTAGGGGGTGGTACAAAGGTTACAATTGCTCCAGATGCCTGAGGGGCCCAAAATAATTGGGATATTGAACACATATGTAAAAACCAATGAATTCCAAGCTCATGAATTTTTGGTGAATTGACTAGCACCTGAAGCAAGTGGACTATATAATACATGGACTTGCTCCACCTTCTGTAAAACCTTAAAGGGAATCTGTCACCATTAAACTAAAACTATTGTCTTGTAGCACTTACTACCTCCTTTCCAGATGTGCTTTTCTTTCCTTGCTGCTTGGTTTCTATCTTGAAAAAATCCACTTTATTCCTCATGCAAATGAGCTAGTAAGGTGCCCAGCGGGGCGTTATCTTTGTTCAAAGGTGCCCAGGAACACCCCCATTGAGTGCCCAGGCCCGCCCTCCAGCAGAGCCCAAGCACGCCTCTCCTCGGCTCATACTCTACGCCCCCAGCAGCGCCGTTGTCCCCCCCTATATCATTAACAGCAGAGAACCCTGCCCACCCTTGCCTTCAGTGTCACTGACAAATCTCGACGCGATCTTCCAGCAGAGGATGAAACCGTCACTGGGCTCGGCGCATGCCCAGTGAAACATTTGAGGCTGATTCCCTCAGTTGAACTGGAAGAGTGGAGGCACAGGCAGTGTTCGGAACTGAGGGCATCAGCCTCAAATGTTCCACTGGGCATGCGCCGAGCCCAGTGACGGTTTCATCCTCTGCTGGAAGATCACGGCGAGATTCCCTTTAAAGTTGAATTAACATATTTTGTTTCAAAGTAACACTTTTAGAATCGACACTGAATAATATTTCAGCATAAGAGAAAGGACTATGAGAGTCACAAGAGCAGGATGAACTTGGAGCCAAGGGGGTTTTATATCATAAAGGATTAGACTATACTTTTGATCAGAACTGGTAACATTGTATGCCACCTACAAAGACCGTGCATGTGATGGAGAGAAGCATCACAGGGCTTTGAAGTTGGACATCACATGTTTGAAATGCTTATATTGCTTGCTAGGCAAACTTAGCATTTTAAAGGTGGGTTTCCAAGCATGTTGGTTCCAACATGCAACATAAAGAATTACAGTATACAGCTCCAATTAAAATAATAAAACAGTATGCAGTGTGCTGCCGATGTGGGTGCAGAAAGAATTTTACTTTTTAAAGGTACAGCTACACAGGTGGAGTTTGCCACAGATTTCACCCTCAGCATTGCAAAGGGTTAGATCCCTTGTGGATGCTGCAGATTTAAAATCTGTACAAGTCAATTTAGGCCTCATGCACACGACCGTTGTGTGCATCCGTGGCCGTTGTTCCGTTTTCCGTGATTTTCTGCGGACCCATTGACTTTAATGGGTCCGTTAAAAACTCGGTAAATGCACTGTTGTTCATCCGCGGCCGTGATCCGTGTTTCCTGTCCGTCAAAAAAATAAGACCTGTCCAATTTTTTTGCCGGACAACGGTTCACGGACCCATTCAAGTCAATGGGTCCGTGAAAAAACACGGATGCACACAAGATTGGCATCCGCGTCCGTGATCCGTGGCCATTGGCAACTTTCACACTGACGGATCGCAGATCCGTCTGCATAAAAGCTTTTTCAGATATGAGTTTTCACTTCGGGAAAACTCATATCCGACAGTATATTCTAACACAGAGGCGTTCCCATAGTGATGGGGACGCTTCAAGTTAGAATATACTGAGAACTGTGTACATGACTGCTGCCTGGCAGCACCCGATCTTTTACAGGGGGCTGTGATCCGCACAATTAACCCCTCAGGTGCCGCACGTAAAGGGTTAATTGTGTGTATCATAGCCCCCTGTAAGAGATCAGCTGCCAGGCAGGAGGGGGCAGACCCCCTCCCTCCCCAATATTATATTCATTGGTGGCCAGTGTGGCCTCCCCTCTCCCCCCCCTACTTAAAATCACGTTCCGAATCCCCCATCATTGGTGGCCAGTGCGGCCTCACATCTCCCCCCCCTAGTTAAAATCACGTTCCGAATCCCCCATCATTGGTGGCCAGTGCGGCCTCACATCTCCCCCCCTAGTTAAAATCACCCCCCCCCATCATTGGTGGCCAGTGCGGCCTCACCTCTCCCCCCCCCCTAGTTAAAATCACGTTCCCCCATCATTGGTGGCAGTGGAGAGTTCCGATCGGAGTCCCAGTTTAATCGCTGGGGCTCCGATCGGTAACCATGGCAACCAGGACGCTACTGCAGTCCTGGTTGCCATGGTTACTTAGCAATTTTTAGAAGCATTATACTTACCTGCGAAGTCTGTGACCTGCCGGGCGCTCCTCCTACTGGTAAGTGACAGGTCTGTGCTATAGGCAATGCGCCGCACAGACCTTTCACTTACCAGTAGGAGGAGCGCCCGGCCGGTCACAGACAGCGAAGGTAAGTATAATGCTTCTAAAAATTGCTAAGTAACCATGGCAACCAGGACTGCAGTAGCGTCCTGGTTGCCATGGTTACCGATCGGAGCCCCAGCAATTAAACTGGGACTCCAATCGGAACTCTCCGCTGCCACCAATGATGGGGGAACGTGATTTTAACTAGGGGGGGGGAGATGTGAGGCCGCACTGGCCACCAATGATGGGGGAACGTGATTTTAACTGATCCCCCATCAACTGTTCCCCCATAGGGGGGGGGGAGATGTGAGGCCGCACTGGCCACCAATGATGGGGGATTCGGAACGTGATTTTAACTGGGGGGGGGGGGAGAGGTGAGGCTGCACTGGCCACCAATGATGGGGGAACGTGATTTTAATTGGGGGGGAGAGGGGAGGCCGCACTGGCCACCAATGAATATAATATTGGGGAGGGAGGGGGTCTGCCCCCTCCTGCCTGGCAGCACCTGATCTCTTACAGGGGGCTATGATACGCACAATTAACCCCTCAGGTGCGGCAGGGGTTAATTGTGCGAATCACAGCCCCCTGTAAGAGATCGGGTGCTGCCAGGCAGCAGGGGGCAGTCATGTACACAGTTCGTAGGATATTCTAACTTGAAGCGTCCCCATCACTATGGGAACGCCTCTGTGTTAGAATATACTGTCGGATATGAGTTTCAAGATCTAACTCAAATCCGATGGTATATTTTAACATAGAGGCGTTCCCATGGTGATCGGGACGCTTCAAGTTAAAATATACCATTGGATTGGAGAAAACTCAGATCCTATGGTATATTAACTCCTGACTTTACATTGAAAGTCAATGGGGGACAGATCAGTTTGCAATTGCACCATATTGTGTCAACGTCAAACGGATCAGTCCCCATTGACTTGCATTGTAAGTCAGGACGGATCCGTTTGGCTCCGCACGGCCAGGCGGACACCAAAACGACTTTTTTTTCATGTCGTGGATCCTCCAAAAATCAAGGAAGACCCACGGACGAAAAAACGGCACAGATAACGGAACAACGGAAATCAGTTTTGCAGACCGCAAAAAAAAAACGTCCGTGTGCATGAGGCCTTATGCTGTGATTTGTTTCACAAATTTCTTAAAATGTCATCCACTTTGTTGATATTTTAAAACACTGTTAATCTGTGGCATGGCAGGAAATCTGCAGTGTTTCAGACCTGTGCAGCTGTACCTTAAAGCGGTTATCCCACAATATGATAATTATATATAAAGAACGCTCACAATCACCATATTACTCACTATTGTGATTATACCGAATATACATGTTCACAGCCCTATGGAAACATGTCCTCACAGCACTTCAGATCCTGGGACAGAAGCAGAAGTGACTGAAGTAGCATTTGACCAATTGCTAATTGCAGGTTTGGAATTTGTTTTGGGGACATTGGTTATTTTCAGGAGTGCTCATTCCTTGTTTTCTCATGCAATTAAAAATGGCTATAAAAAGTTTTATATGATCTATTCTATATTAACACAGTGTTTAATTAAAAGAATTGTCCAGCCTTTTTCTAAGAGATGGCCTATCCTTACGATAGGCCATCAATAGCTGATCGGTGGGAATCCAACACACCGCACCTCTGCAGATCAGCTGTTCGGGTGCAGCTCAGTTACTAACACAGTGTTTAATTAAAGGGATTGTCCTGCCTTTTCTAAGTGATGGCCTATCCTTAGGATAGGCCATTACTAGCTGATTGGCGGGGTCCAACACCTTGCACCTGTAGCTCAGTCACTGGAAGTTGATGGGAGCAGGGCTGCAGTGATGATTGCTGTCCACTACAATCTTGACATGCTATGTAGTTCTAACGCTGACTTCTGGCAATAGAGCAATACCAAAAGCAGCAGATTGACAGGGGTGGGGGGTTTGGACCCCTGCTGAACAGCTAGTGCAATGCGCCGCCCTCCAGGGCCGATCGTGTCCCAGGTTTTTCGGAATGCCAAGTGGTGATATGGCCTGAATAGTTTTGTGTGTCACGGTGCTCCTACCTGGATACCATCGCTCCCCAGGGTTAGGCTCTGAAGCAATAAAGGGGAGAGTGATAGTTGGTGGAGTAAGAGTCCAGACTTGATGAAAGTTCAACAGCTTTACTTGAATAAACTTACATCCAGACAATACTTGGTCTTTCTCTTGGTTCCAGCAGGCTTAGGGGTAAACTGGCGGGCAAACTTGAATATACTGCTTTCTTTCTCTGCTGCGCTAAACTTAGGCTTCAGTCTGGTAGCTGGACTTTATGACTCTTCTGGTAACTTTGAGCGGGGTGCATCAAGGGACTTGGAATAAATACACAGATGATATTATTGGTTAGCCATTAGAGACAGTCGAAGGGTGTAGGAATGGTACTACCCGCTCTACAATAGTGGTTGCAGGGGCGGATTAAGTGCATGATAGGCCTGGGGCTGTGTATCCAACATGGGCCCCTCCCTCCATTTTAGTTTAGTTTTTTTTGTATGAAGAGGCTGCAGTGCTTTGTGAGTGCCACAGTCTTTTCCTAGGCCATATGACATCACATTAATCTAGGACACAGCAGCACACAGTGCTACAGACTAACAAAAATATCCCAAATTACCGCAAATTGGCTAAACTGAAAAATCTAGGAGCCAAATTAAATTTTTGGTTCCCAAATTTAAAATACATATAATTGTAATAAAAAATAATACAGCACCACATACCTCTTACATCCAGTGACATCCTCTGTCATGTAGACCTGCTCTTTCCTCTTCTCCTCCGTTTGACCCAGACCGCCATGACAGTCTTTCAGCCGCATCTCGTCTCCACAGAGTTTGTTACACAGACATGTTAGATTTCTCAATTTTTCCATCAACCTCCCCATCCTGGTGTCCCAACAATGTAATCCGGCTGCCACTACCAATACTGTGCCCACTGTTCTCCACAATGCCCCAGGTACTAAACTACAGAAAAAATTGTGACCCCAGTAGACATAATTGGAGTCATTTATCAAACTTGTGTAAAGTAGAACTGGATTTCCAAAGAAGCTGTCAAAAATGAAAGGTTGAATCTGGTGCTGTTCTGAAATGTCCATATTTTTTGGCCATACCAAAGGGATTTTTGTGCTGTGTCCTCTTCATTATGAGAATCAGTAGGGGGTCTTGGTTCATGAGCCCCCAATAACTGTATCCTTTGGCAGCCACTTTTGCAGGAGGTAGAGCTCCTCCTTAAATATTAGAACATAGATGCAGCTTTATCAACACTGGAGTAAAGAAAAACTGGCTTAGTTGCCCATAGCAACCAATCAGATTGATCCTTTTATTTCTCAAAGGAGTTCTGAAAAATGAAAGGTGGCATCTGATTGGCTGTTATGGGCAACTAAGCCAGTTCTACTTTACACTAGTTTGATAAATTACCCCAAATGTCCCTATAGTGTCTAAAGCAATTATAATGTCCCCTAGAGTGCCCCCGGTAATAACAACACCCTACATTGTGCTCCATTGTACTCCCTCTATAGTGTCCCCCAAAATAATGTCCCCTAATATGTCCATGTAATAGTAAATGCCCCTACAGTGCCTCCCCAATAGCAATGCCCCCACACTGCCCCCATATATTAATTTGCCCCACACACTCATTTCCTCCTCACTGCCCCCACATAGTAATTTCCACCACACTGCCCACACACAGTATTTTCCCCCACACTGCCCCCACATAGTAATTTCCCCCACACTGCCTCTACATAGCAATTTCCCCCACACAGTAAGTTCCGCCCACACTGCCCCTACATAGCAATTTCCCCCACACAGTAAGTTCCGCCCACACTGCCCCCACACAGTAATTTCCCCCACACTGCCCCCACACAGTAATTTTCCCTACACTGCCCCAACATAGTAATTTCCCCACACTGCCCCTACAAAGCAATTTCCCCAACACTGTCCCCACACAGTAATTTCCCCATACTACCCCCACATAGTAATTTCCCCCACACTCCCCCCACACAGTAATTTGACCAACACAGGCCTCACATAATAATTTCCCCATAATAATTTGCTCCCACATAGTAATCCCCCCCATAATAATTTCCCCCCACGTAGTAATTTCCCCTCACACTGCCCTAACATAGTAATCCCCCCCCACAACCGCTATATAATAATTTGCCCCCACACAGCTTCCATATAGTAATTTGCCCCCACACAGCCTCAATATAGTATTTTGCCACCACATAGCTGCCATATAGTAATTTGCCCCCACACAGCCCCAATATAGTAATTTGTCCCTGATGTAGTAATTTGCCACTGCTGACCCTTCACTAATATGTCCTCCTGTGCTCTCCCAGTAATGTCCCCCAAAATTGGCACATAAAATAGACAAAAAACTAAAAGCTAAATACTCACCTATGTCCAGGCACTCACTCGCTGCTGGTACGGGTCGGCAGGTGCGCACACGTCACTGTGACGTCATCACGCCCATTGCGCCGGGATTTCACTACCGCATAGGTCTCAGGCCTACTAGGCCTGAAGCCTATAGTGGTGATCGGCGGTGGTGCAGGGATAGTTCCCTCCCGTGCCCTGCCACAGTATGTGGGCGTTGGGCCCCCCAGAGATGCCGGGCCTGGGGCTGCCGACCCAAACGCCCCTATTATAATCTGCCATTGAGTGGTTGGCCATCACTTAGAAAAGGCTGGACAACCACTTTGTTTCACCTTTTTTTTAACACTTCTGCAACTTTGCTAAGAAGCAATGAAGACAGACTAGTGTTTTATCACAAGAGGAGGTTGGAAAAACAACACTGCCTAAAAGACCCATGCTGCTGCTCTACATGAAATAATACATCAGGGTCTAATGCTGAGAAAACTACTGACATATTTCTTTCTAAGAACCGCTCCAGTCTCCCAGAATCCCACCTGATACAAATCAGAAATGGGGCTCTCGGCTGCTTCAGCTGCTGTGGGAGTTTAGAAAACTGTTTGATACCCTGACACTCTGCGTTATTAATCCATGAAATTGCGATCATATCCTTTTCACTTTCACACCTCTAAAAACGATCCAACATAAATATTGACCTGACCTTTGCTGGAATCCTGGTCTGTGTGAGTCCCCGTGCAGCTAGCGGATAATTGTGCTCTTTGTATCCTCACTAGGAAAAGTGAAAACAAATCGCACCAGGCTGACATGTGTAGAAGCATTCTGCTAACTATTAGCGGGGGAAGCAAGAACCAGCCAAATATGCTTAAATGTAAGATGGGGATGGCTCCGTGTTTAACTGTTTATAGTGTCATTCTGTATCCATAGTGGATTCCTTCATTATAAATGAAATAAATGAATATACACCATAAGTAAAAAGGATTTCTAATTTCTTAATCAGAGGGAGATCCCCTTCATTTAGCCTGAGGTAAAGCTACTATAAAGAGCATTTCCTGATCGGCATGACCCAGAACATCCATGCAGTACATGGAAAATCCATTGGGGATCATTTACTATGACCCCCTACACCAGAAACTGGCGCAAAAAAAGTTACAAGCCTGCAGTTTGTACAGTGCTCCCGTCACTTTCTGAAAAGGGGGAGTAGTGGGGGTGGGGCATGCGTGTGATGTCGGCAAATTACATTTGCTGTAATTTAAGCCAGTTTATGAGCGTAAATGACGATTGGAGTAGATGTCAGTCTAGGAGCATGGACTTCCAGAGGATGCACCTAATTTATGATGAGGACTGTGCCCCATTATAAATTAAGCTCATGCGCCGGCAGTATGCGGGATATCAAAGAATGGTGCAAAACACTGGTCTTTGATAAATGACCCCCATTGACTTTAGTAGGAGCTATGTAGTAATTAACTTCTCTTCTGTATTGGCGTTGCATTTCTAAGGCTGAGTTCACATCACATTTTTGCCCTATATTTAATGTATACATTAAGGAAAAAAGGATGTAATATCATAGTACACTATGCTTTTCCATCAAGCAAAAAAAGTATAAGTTAAAGAAGAACTCCCGCAAAAAAAATGTATTCTCTGACCTGCTAGAAAGGTACATGATGTAGTCTGTGGGGAATGTAATCTTCCTACCAGTCACTGTATTTGTGGGCTATGCCCTCCCTTCTGATCCTCAGCTGTGTCATGTGACCAGCAATCAGACTTTTAAAATAACACAGCATCTTATGTGTGGACAGGAAGTCTGTTTCTCTATGTATTTCTATGGGAGCCTCAATGTCAGTCTCGTAGGAATGAAAAGAGACATAACTGACTTCCTGTCCTGTGTCAGTTGATGATCAGAGAGTTGGTCACATGACAGCTAAAATTGGGAGGGGACAACTCACAAATACAGTCACTGAAGAGACGATTACATTCACTACAGATTACATCATGCACCTTTCTAAAAGGTCAGAGAATAAAAAAATTTGCGGGAGTGCTTTACTTGTAAGTTTTAGTTTTTTTTTTACAATGGAACCCTATGGTGAAAGACACCACTGTATGGCATCCATCAGAGGCATCCGTTTAACTTATTCATATTTTGTATACGTTAAATGTAAGACAGTAAACAATGACCACTGCAGCCTATCACTGTCCTCAGCGGAGATGATCACAAGGACAATATTGACTACAGTGGTCATTTGCTGTATACCTCTACTTCACCGATGCAACCATTAATACAAACAGCGATTTGCAACGAATGCGAATTTCCTCACGTTTCGTAGTAACGAATTGCAATTTTTTGAATGGTGGCTACAATGGCGGCTACACGTGTGTGGACATGGGGCAAGGAACTCTGAGAAGGCGTGATGTGTCACAGCCCTATAAATACGGCGGCCATATTAGATTCAGACATTTTCCAGCGTTCAGAGTGCAGGGACAGACGTGAGAAGGCGCTAGAGACAGCAATAGGAAAGACCTCATTGTGAAAAAAAAAAGTGCAGGGAAAGGATAGGGAGGAATCATTTCATAGCATTTTAGTGCAGGGACAGACGTCAGAAGGTGCTAGTGACAGTGCCAGAAAAGCGATTTACAAGTGCAGGGAAAGGATAGGGAGGAATCATTTCACAGCATCTTAGTGCAGGGAGAGATGTCTGAAGTCGCTTGGGGCAGTGCTAGAAAAACCTCATTGTGAAAAAAAAGCGATTTACAAGTGCAGGGAAACATTATTTGGGGATCCAAATAGCCATTATACAGCTCTGGCATTCTAGCAATTTTTTCTTGTTATTGGGGTGCAAGTGCTATGTTGAAAAGCCTTTAGTGGCTTATATCTGTGGAAAAAGAAAAATATATACGCATTTCACTTCTGCAGTTATATGTGGTGAAAGTGTTTGGTGTCCTATTTCAGTACAAAAAGCAAAAAAATATACGCACTTCACTGTTGCATTTATTTGTGAAAGAGTTTAGTGGCCTATTTCAGTACAAAGAAGGAAAAATATATACGCATTTCACTTCTGCAGTTATATGTGCTGAAAGCGTTCACATATAACTGTCCTATTTCAGTACAAAAAGGAAAAAAAATATACACACTTCATTGTTGCATTTATTTATGAAAGGCTTTAGTGGCCTATTTCAGTACAAAAAGGAAAAATATATACGCATTTCACTTCTGCAGTTATAAAGCGTTCAGTGTCCTATTTCAGTACAAAAAGGAAAACAATATATGCGCTTGAATGTTGCATTTATTTGTGAAAGAGTTTAGTGGCCTATTTCAGTTCAAAAAGGAAAATTATATACGCATTTCACTTCTGATGTTATATGTGGTAAAAGTGTTCAGTGTCCTATTTCTGTACAAAAAGGAACAAAATATACACACTTCACTGTTGCATTTAGTTGCAAAAGAGTTTAGTGGACTATTTCAGTACAAAAAAGGAAAAATATATACGCATTTCACTTCTGAAGTTATATGTGGTAAAAGCGTTCGGGGTGTCCTATTTCAGTACAAAAAGGAAAAAAATATACGCGCTTCACGGTTTATTTGTGAAAGAGTTTAGTGGCCTATTTCAGTACAAGGAAGGAAAAATATATAAGCATTTCACTTCTGCAGTTATATGTGCTGAAAGCGTTCACCTATAACTGTCCTATTTCAGTACAAAAAAAGGAAAAATATATATAAGCATTTCACTTCTGCAGTTATAAAGAGTTCAGTACGCACTTCACTGGTGCATTTATTTCTGCTAAAAGCGTTTACTAATTCAGTACAAAAAGAAAAATATATTCTAAGTTCACTTCTGCAGTTATATGTGTTGAAAGCATTTATTGGCCTATTTCAGTACAGAAAGAAAAGTATATATACACTTCACTGGTGCATTTATTTCTGCTCAAAGCGTTTACTGGCCTATTTCAGTAAAAAAATTAAAATATATTCTCAGTTCACTTCAGCAGTTATATGTGTTAAAAGCGTTTATTAGCCTATTTTAGTACAGAAAGAAAAACATACGTACGTCACTGGTAAAAAAAATTCTGCTAAAATCGTTTACTGGCCTATTTCGGTACAAAAAGAAAAATATATTCTCAGTTCACTTCTGCAGTTATATGAGTTGAAAGCGTTTACTGGCCTATTTCAGTACAGAAAAAAAAAAATATACGCACTTCACTGGTGCAGTTATTTGTGGTAAAAGCGTTTATTGGCCTATTTCAGTACAGAAAGAAAAAATATACGCACTTAACTGGTGCAGTTATTTTTGGTAGAAGCGTTTACTGGCCTATTTCAGTACAGAAATATAAAAATATGCGCACTTCACTGGTGCAGTTATTTGTTTCAAAAGTTTTTAGTGGCCTGTTTCAGTACAGAAAAAATAGACATACACACTTCACTGGTGCATTTATTTCTGCTAAAAGCATGTACTGGCCTATTTAAGTAAAAAAAAAATAATAATTGTTTCCGTTTTTACGGGTGTTTAAATTTGCTTTTAATTTATTTTGTTCAGCTAAAAGTAGTGTCAGGCCCTGCACATGGGAGTGGCAAAGGCCTTAATGTTTCTGGCTCAGAAACAGCAGAGTAAGGGGGCGTGGTAGCATGAGTCGCAGCGGGAGGACTGAGCTCCCGGTGTCATTTAGTGGACATGTTCTGTCCACTTCATCCCAAGTTAAATCAGACACCCCCAGCCAACAGTTGGTGGGTTCGTCAGACACAACCCTTAGTTGGCATGGCCCGGGAGCAGGCTCTGTGCCCTCACCTGTCCTCAACCTGCCCCTGTCCTTTTCTGTTCCCTCACAGCGAGAAGTATTATATGCTGTAGGCTCAGCTCCACTATTCAGCGAGGAAGAGCTACTAGAGGACGGTCAGCAGTTACTGCCCAGCAAAGATCTGGAGGAGACATCCACCGCAAGACTGGAAAGTAGTGATGAGGAAAGTGGCGTGGTAGCTGGTGTTGCATGTGGTCAGAGACCGTTGAGGAGAACATCAGTGACGTGCAGACACTACTCGATGATGATGAAACCGATCGCACTTGGGAGCCGGGTGCAGAAGGGGCTTCATCATCATCAGGAGAAGAGGGTGGCAGCTTGCCTGAGAGGCAGCGGCTGAGCCAGCAAGGTGGTAGCATGGCTGGGAGTCAGCAGGGTGGCAGCAGTTGCAGGTCGGGAGCCAAACATGCCTGGGGTAGATCACCTACTTTGCAGCAGCCTACCTGCACGGTAAGTAGTGGTGCAGGGGTTTATGGAGGCAGCGGCGGTAGCAGTCAGTCAGTGCGGACTGTTGGGGGGAAAATCACCTACTCGGCGGTGTGGCAGTTTTTTTGTTAAGCTGCCAGAGGAGGTTAACATGGCCATATGTAGAATATGTGGGCAGAAGGTGAAGCTGTCACCGCCAGTTCTGTGAGAAGGTCTGGCAGACGTTCTTCTCTACCTCTTACATGACGTTCTTTGTTTTGGTTTCACTTTGTCATCTCCTTTCCTTCTGCCAGGTGTCACCTATTTAGACTAATTGTCTCCCTTTTTATTCCCTCCCATACTCACTTTGCGGTTTATACTACTTCCTGGATGAGGTGTTCACTGCTGGAGGCTGCTGCTGTTTGCTAAGATAAGTCTTTCTTTATTTGTGTTTCCTTGCTGGCTTGATTCTAGGTGACCCTGACTCCGTCCGTATTAAGTGCAGGGAGCCGGTGGTCGTGTCCCCTCACTATTATAGGGTCTTCAGGTGTCACACAGTCTTAGGTAGGTGGGCATGCAATCGTCTACCATTCAGACCCTTGCATGGGCATAGCAGTCAGGGAGAGCTCTTAGGGTTTTATAGCGCTCACCCATATGCTCCTTAGTTTGGGATCAAGCCAGTCGGATGTTTATTTATAAGTTCCAGCTATCAGCAACATCATCCGTGACAGAAGCGTTGCCAGGGTGCCATGGCCCTGCATCAACATATGCAGCGTCACCATAAAGTGGCCTGGGAGAACCGTGGTTTCGATGTGGTGGTCCAGCCTGCTGCAGAAACCGCTGCATCAGCCAGTGGCATGCACCCGGTATCAGGCAGTCAATGCTCCACCACCTCAGCAGAAGTGAGCTGTCATTCCCATCTTCTGCTGGCCTAGATGCTCCTGCTCCTCCTAGTCAGTCATTTCGTCAGCAACTGATCACCGAAGTGAGTGCCAAGAGAAAGCAGTATGCGTGCACGCATCCAATGGCACAGAAGCTGAACGTGCTCCTGTCTAAGTTGCTTGTGCTGCAGTCTCTCCCTTTCCAAGTGATGGACTCTACACCTTTCAGAGAACTGATGGCCTGTGCTGAGCCGAGGTGGAAATTCCCAAGTCGTCATTTCTTTGTGAAAAAGGCAGTACCAGCCCTGCATGTAGAACAGAAGGTGGGTCAGTCCTTGAGCCTGTCGGTGTTTGCCAAAGTGCACGGCAGAGCCGACATGTGGAGCTGTAACTATGGTCTGGGACAGAACATGTCCTTTATTGCCCACTGGGTGAATGTGGTTCCTGCACAGCCACTCCAGCAACTTGGCCAGGTCACGCCGCTTCCGCCTCCACGTTGTCATGCTGTTGGTCCTGCGACAATGTCCGCCTCTGCCTCCTCATCCTCTACCATGTCCTCAACCTCCACTGCAGGGACAAGTCACAGTGCCCCTCCAGCATACCACATGTGCAGGGCACGGCGGTGTCACGCTGTTCTGCACTTCGTTTGCCTGGGCGAGTCACACAGGGGAGGAACTGCTCTGTGTCCTTCGTCAAGAAATCAAATCCTGGATTTCTCCCTGACAACTCAAAATTGGAACCATGGTGACCAACAACGGGAAGAACATTGTGTCGGCGCTGCATCAAGGAAGGCTGAGCCATGCGCCCTGCATGGCACACGTGTTCAATCTGGTTGTCAAGCGGTTCCTGAAGTCTTCCACCCATCTGCAAGACATTCTAAAAATGGCCAGGAAACTTTGCATGCACTTCAGCCACTCGTACACTGCAAAGCACACCCTCCTTGAGCTTCAGCAGCAGAACTGCATCCCCCAACATAGGCTGATATGTGACGTTTCCACCCATTGGAATTCCACCCTCCATATGTTGGACCGAGAAAGGCCATCAATGATTTCTTGATGATGCAAGCGGATAGGCGTACCCCCCTGTGTAACTTCGATGTCAGCCAGTGGCAGCTCATGCGTGACACCTGCCATTTGCTCAGGCCGTTATTTGTCAGTGGCCAGGACTACGGGATGAACGACGTCATTCCACTGCTTCATGTCCTGGAACAGATGGTGGTAACAATGGCTGGTCAAGGGACTGGAGACGTGGTGTTGGCATACTTAGACAGCACCCTGCCAACCCACATTGAAGATCTGCTGGACTACTGGGCAGCCAAACTGGATTTGTCGCCGCAACTAGCAGAGTTTGCCCTGGAAAAGCTGTCCTGCCCGGCCAGTAGTGTGGCATCAGAGTGGGTGTTTAGTGCAGCGGGGCCATTGTTACCCCAAGGAAAACTCGCCTGTTTACCCAAAATGTGGAGAGACTGACCTTTGTCAAGATTAATCAGGCATGGATCAGCCAGGATTTCCAACCACCAATTCCTGATGCATCAGACTTGATCATCCATGGTGCCACACCAACACTTTGATAAAAGAGACCAGTTTCTTCTACCTGTCTCAGCTACTTCTCTGATGCTGTAACCCGCCTGATGCCACATATCTGATGCCAAGTGCTCCCTCTTTCACCCACCTTCGTCAGCGGGTACTGGTATTGCCACCCACCGCCCCACTCTGTCACCAGGTCACTTTCTGGTCTCCTGATAGAGCTACTGCTGCCATCTCCACACTATGTCAACTTGCCACTGTGTGGTATCCTGATGCTGCTGCCATCTCAACACTATGTCACCTTGCCACTCTGTGGTATCCTGATGCTGTTGCTACTGAAATCCCCAAACTATGTCACATTGACACGCTGTGGTATCCTCCTGATGCTGCTGCCATCTCCACACTATGTCACCTTTACACTCTGTGGTATCCTGATGCTGCTGCTGCCATCTCCACACTATGTCACCTTGCAACTCTCTGGTCTCCTGATGCTGCTGCTGCTACTGCCATCTCCACACTATGTCACCTTGCCACTATGTGGTATCCTGATGCTGCTGCTACTACCATCAACACACTATGTCACCTTGCCACTCTGTAATATCCTGACGCTACTGCTGCTGCCATCTCCACACTATGTCACCTTGTCACTCTGTGATATCCTGATGCTGCTGCTGCCATCTCCACACTATGTCACCTTGCCACTCTGTGGTATCCTCCTGATGATGCTGCTACTGCCATCTCCACACTATGTCACCTTGCCACTCTGTGGTATCCTGATGCTGCTGCCATCTCCATACTATGTCACCTTGCCACTCTGTGGTATCCTCCTGATGCTGCTGCTGCTACTATCATCTCCACACTATGTCACCTGGCCACTCTGTGGTATCCTCCTGGTGCTGCTGCTGCCACCACCTCCACACTCTGTCATTGGGCTACTCTGTGGTCTCCTCATGCTGCTTCCACCTCATCAATATGTCATAGGTCCACTCTGTGGACTTCTCATGCTGTTCCCGCCCTCCCTACTTCATGACTGGGCCACTATTTTGCCTTTCGGCCTGGCTGACATCATTTATTTGACCTTGTTTCTGATCTGTCAGAAGGATGGAAAAATTACATGCACAACGGATCCTGTCTGTGTAGCAGCTGTAAGGCCTGTATGGTCCCATCAGAATTGGTTTATGATTTGGTAGCCAAAATCAGGAGTGGGTACAAAACACAGAAGACATGCAAATATTCCATTCACTTGTTATCTCTGTTTTAGATCCACTCCTGTTTTTTTGGGCATTAGCAATACTGATGGATTATTGAGCAAATGCTGACCGAGTGAAGGTGTATGCTCCACAGACAGGATCCGTTTTCTGTTGGTTATTGTTCTGAGGGATCAGAGGAAGGGCAAATTAATCAGTGACGTAAACTCAAACTTACTGCTGACACCCTCTCCACTCTGTCGGGGGCTCTCTTCTTGGCGTTAACATCGACCTGTAAGGCTAAGTTCATAGTTATTTGGTCAGTTTTTGCCCCGTGACTGTGCAGTGTCCCACTACCCACGTGGGTACTGCAAAGTCGTAGTGTTATGCCTTGTATGCTTTATATAACTTGTTTTATGCTGCAGTGCATCTTTATGCATAATCCCTGCCTACAAGTGTGTTAGGTTGCATTACATTGAGCCTACCACTAGGGGAGACAACACATCCCATATATATAGTCCAGCTCAGGCCTAGTTAGGCAGAGTGTGTTTTCAGTCTCCAGGGAGTTCAGTTCAGTTCAGTTCAGTCTTAGCTCTCAGTCTGGAGTCTTCAGCCCTGAGCTGAAGTGGTCCACATACTCAAAAGAATATTAATTCAGAAAGCAGTAAAGAAACAAACACCCAAAGGGTTATGGCCATCGCTACACGTGCCTTAGGACCTTTGGTGTTAAAAATGAAGGATTTACTGGCCTCCGGCAGCCTCACTAACCTGCACTGGGGTAACAGGGACCAGCGTAGAAGTCCTCTACCAGTAAGCATAAAACTTATATCATTAATAGCCTGAGAGACAGACCTCACACCTGTAAGCAGTGGACATCTTGCAGCTTTACCTCTGTCCATCTTAAAGAAACTGTATTTTATGTCTGGATGTACTAGAGACTGTTTCATACTTGGATGTAACCATTACCAGGAGCAACATTCAGTAAAAGTTTGATTGCACCATTCTTGTCTCAGTCTCCAGTTCCTCAGTTAACACTACAGTAAATGGTTGTACCACCATAAAAGGTACTGGCGTCACGACTACAAGGGACCTTGCCACAGGTACATTAATACAGACCATCAAGGGCACCTCGAACCACCATCTGGCCTGTGTCCCTTTTACACCAGAGTGTGCCCCAGAGAATTCCTGTGCTGTTCTCCTCTTCACTTATGCAGGCCTGCCCAGGGACAACATAACCGTGAGTAACAAGAACTGTATTTACTTCGGCGCACCTAATGCTCACACCGTGACCTCTGTCGGTCTGGCATACTGCAACTGCCCAAATAAGTGAAGTGTGCAGTGATTCTAAGAGCGACGCCTGTCATCTGCATGTCATACGGACTCACAGTCTTATTTCACTACCAAAGCAGACTCCCTATTCGTGTTACTGAAAGGAACAGTGTTCTACACCACTATAAAGGCTCTCAGCAGCCAGGAAATAGCCTTTTTTAACATAATTCGCCGCAAATATATTCGGATCGAACCAAATTTTTCCCTAAAAATTTGCCGAAACGGCAAATCGAATGTTTGAAAAATTCGCTCATCTCTAATTATGACTTTTATTTTAAAGAATTCAGTGGCAGGAGAAAATTTTGTAGTTAAAGGAGTCCTCCGGGCTTTTAATATTGATGACCTATCCTCAGGATAGGTCATCAATATCAGATCGGTGGGGGTCCGACACCCGGCCTCCCACCGATCAGCTGTATAAATGGAATGCGTGTGCTATGTGCAAGTGCCGTCTCTCTTCCTGCTTGCTGCTGCTATGAAGCAAGAAGAGAGATGGGAGACAGCAGCACGCCGCGCACACCTTCCCTTCATACAGCTGATCTGCGGGGGTACCGGATGTCGGCCCCCCGACGATCTGATATAACTAAAATAACTCAAATAAATAATTATAGTAAGAAGATAAAAATATATATATAAATTATGGAGTAAAAATGCATCTCTGTATACACATACACACACACACACACACACACACACACACACACTCGAATATTAGACCTCCTGCTCAAACTCGTGCCATATGTATGTTGTCCCAAATATCCAACAATAACCATAGCTTTTCCTAGGAGATTTCTGTATCTGGTGGTTGCAGAGGCGTTTAAAGCAAAGGGAGAGACATACATTTAGAGAAGAGTGTCATAAGTTACATGACATACACCTATTTGATATTCCTCTCCACAGGAGAATTAGATAATTCAGTATTGGGGAAGATGTGTGAAAACATACAGTACAGACCAAAAGTTTGGACACACCTTCTCATTCAAAGTGTTTTCTTTATTTTCATGACTATGAAAATTGTAGATTCACACTGAAGGCATCAAAACTATGAATTAACACATGTGGAATTATATACATAACAAACAAGTGTGAAACAACAGAAAATATGTCATATTCTAGGTTCTTCAAAGTAGCCACCTTTTGCTTTGATTACTGCTTTGCACACTCTTGGCATTTTCTTGATGAGCTTCAAGAGGTAGTCCCCTGAAATGGTTTTCACTTCACAGGTGTGCCCTGTCAGGTTTAATAAGTGGGATTTCTTGCCTTATAAATGGGGTTGGGACCATCAGTTGCGTTGAGGAGAAGTCAGGTGGATACACAGCTGATAGTCCTATTGAATAGACTGTTAGAATTTGTATTATGGCAAGAAAAAAGCAGCTGAGTAAAGAAAAACGAGTGGCCATCATTACTTTAAGAAATGAAGGTCAGTCAGTCAGCCGAAAAATTGGGAAAACTTTGAAAGTAAGGGCTATTTGACCATGAAGGAGAGTGATGGGATGCTGCGCCAGATGACCTGGCCTCCACAGTCACCGGACCTGAACCCAATCGAGATGGTTTGGGGTGAGCTGGACCGCAGAGTGAAGGCAAAAGGGCCAACAAGTGCTAAGCATCTCTGGGAACTCCTTCAAGACTGTTGGAAGATCATTTCAGGGGACTACCTCTTGAAGCTCATCAAGAGAATGCCAAGAGTGTGCAAAGCAGTAATCAAAGCAAAAGGTGGCTACTTTGAAGAACCTAGAATATGACATAATTTCAGTTGTTTCACACTTGTTTGTTATGTATATAATTCCACATGTGTTAATTCATAGTTTTGATGCCTTCATAGTCATGAAAATAAAGAAAACTCTTTGAATGAGAAGGTGTGTCCAAACTTTTGGTCTGTACTGTATATATATATATATATATATATATATATATATATAAAAAATATATATATACACACACACATTTAATATGTTTCTGACTATTGTCCCCTAAATAATGACTACAAAATAAAAATATCAGCTATAATAAGAAAGCCCTGTATGTTATGTAAAAAAAAAGAAAAGAACATTTTGCGGGTAGGCTAAGAAATGAAAAGAAAAAAAAATCACTGAGACCGCATTGCTGCATTGATGTTTTAATATATGTAAATGAGCCTCTAAGAGCTCAGCTCAGCTCTCTCTGTAACGGCAACACCCCCGTTTCTCCTAGAGGTTCAGTTACATATATTAATACATCATTTTTCTCAGCAATGAGGACACATATGAACATGGGACCAACACAGATGCCTTCATGTGTCAAGCACACATAGGAACAAATCTGCTGACAGATGCCCTTTAAGTGATTGATTTTTCTTTGGGTAACAAGACCAATATACCTTGGTCATGTAAGAGTTAATAAAATCCTATAAGCATCTCATGGGCACAAATCTCATCTATATCATCTATTTTTTTAACTGGCCCTATGTAATTGGAAATAACCATTAGGCTTCATGCACACGCCCATATGTATTTTGTGGTTTGCAAAACGTGGATACGCACAATGCAGATGACGTCTGGGTGATGTCCATGTTGTATCTTTTTTTTGCTGACCCATTGATGTTATCCGTATTTTGTGGATCCACATTTTGTAGTATATCATTATTTCTAAATTTAAAGCCCTGTTCAGGTTTTATATAATTAAAGTTTCCTTTAACTGTGTGTGGGGAACTGAGGGGGAGTTTAATTGTGGGAGGAACTAAAGGGGCACTAAGGAGGCACTTTGACACTTTTGTGTGGGGGCACAAAAACTGTGTTTGGGCAGTAAGAGGTACTAACTCTAGGAGGATACTTAGAGGACACTTTAACTGTGTGGGGGCAGTGACGTGGTACTATTACTGTGAAGAGGGTGCCAAAAGGGCACTATTAATATGAATGAATGCATAGGACTACTTTCACACTTGCGTTCGGTGCGGATCCGTCTGGTATCTATAATGCAAACGATGGTATCCGTTCAGAACGGATCCGTCTGCATTCTATGTAAAAAAAAAGTCTAAGTCTAATTGTTAGTCAGACGGATCCGTCCTGACTTTACATTGAAAGTCAATGGGGGACGGATCAGTTTGCAATTGCACCATATTGTGTCAACGTCAAACGGATCCGTCCCCATTGACTTGCATTGTAAGTCTGGAGGGATCCATTTGGCTCCGCACGGCCAGGCGGACACCAAAACGCTGCAAGCAGCGTTTTGGTGTCCGCTTACAGAGCGGAATGGAGGCGGAACGGAGCCAAACTGATGCATTCTGAACGGATCCTTATCCATTCAGAATGCATTGGGGATGAAAGGATCCATTCGGGGCCGCTTGTGAGAGCCCTTAAACGGATCTCACAAGCAGAACCCCAAACGCAAGTGTGAAAGTAGCTTAAGGCCATGAAGAAAGCACTATTAATGTGTTGATGCAACAGGAAACACTAGTACAATGAAGTAGAAAAGGAGGCACTATTATTGTGTTGATGCCACGTGAAATCACTAGTACTATGTGGTGCAGTAAGAGCGCACTATTACTGTGTTGGTCACAAAGGTAGCATTATGTGATTATCATTATTACCATCTAGGCACTATGTGCTACAAATTTTTTTACAGGGTGACTATACATGAGGACACTTAGGGCATTCTATGTTCAGGAGCGCTTCTATGTGCGGCGTCTGCGCTCCTGAACATAGAAGCCCAATGGCTTAGGTAGGTTTAGTGTAGGACCTGCCTGACCTGAGACCACCGTGGCGCTTGGTAGGCGGGCTTAGATGTGTTTTGATCAAAATATATTGACTAAGTGTCTCAGATATTATCATATCAGAGTGAGGACTTTGTCCATATATAATGCTTGCATCTACTTTACTAAGTGCATTATTATCTTATTTCTGTGGTTTTCTTCAATAATATGGCCAGGGACATCCGCACATTTGTATATCATACCGTGCAGGATGATTTTATCTTAGTTTTTTCTGTGATTTTTTTGTCTATGTAGTATTTGCTTGAGGGAGTGGCACCTTCAAGTGTGAATGCGCACCTATTTTATCTTGGGAGTAGCATTCCTCTGCACTTTTGACCTTCCTATCCAATAGAGCGCCTTGATTAGGTGGTACATATGGGTGTGCTTACTCCTCCTCCCATTGGTTGCTTGATGCACATGGAGGTGACTAGGCGTCTGCGCTTCTGAACATAGAAGCCCAATGGCTTAGGTAGGTTTAGCGTAGGACCTGCCTGACCTGAGAACACCTTGGCGCTTGGTAGGCGGGCTTAGATGTGTTTTGATCAAAATATATTGACTAAGCATTACTGGAGTAAGCAGCATTATGGTACTTCTCAAGAGGCAGCAGGATGGAAAGAAATGTGCATAGAGGTTGAAGGTAGGTGAGAAGGGTGCTGGAAAAGCTAGGAGCCAAACGTCTGCCAGGAAACTGCAGAGACAAGTCATGATCAGAAGTCATTGTGTTGGTGTGCATCAGATCGAGTAGAAAAGGGAATGTGAATGACTCCAGTCAGATAAGATATCAACTGTGAGGTACTGAATTTAAATGGTACTGAATTCACTTATGGGATCTGCAGTCACTATTTGAAGGTAATATGTGGTCCTGATGTGGAGGTATTATTTAGTATTATTATTCAGTCACTATTTGGGGGTAAAATGTGGTCCTAGGGTGGAGGTAATATTTGGTAAGAGTATTATGGTATTGTTCAGACACTGTGTGCTGGTAATTAGAGATGTCCCGAATAGTTCGCTGGCGAATAGTTCCCGGCGAACCTAGCTTGTTCGCGTTCGCCGCGGCGGGCGAACATATGCGATGTTCGGTCCGCCCCCTATACATCATCATTGAGTAAACTTTGACCCTGTACCTCACAGTCAGCAGACACATTCCAGCCAATCAGCAGCAGACCCTCCCACCTCCAGGACAGCATCCATTTTAGATTCATTCGGAAGCTGCATTCTTAGTGAGAGGAGGGACAGTGTTGCTGCTGCTGATTTAATAGGGAGATCGATAGCTAGGCTAGTGTATTCAGTGTCCACTACAGTCCTGAAGGACTCATCTGATCTCTGCTGTAAGGACAAGACCCCAAAAAGCCCTTTTTACGGCTAGAACATCAGTCTGCTTTTTTTTTTTTCCCTGTGTAATCAAATTGCAGTTGCCTGCCTGCCAGCGTGTGTGTCAGGCTCACAGCCCTGCAAGTGCATAGTGTCACCAGCGCAACTCATATCTGGTGTCACATTCGATTCCATTTAAAGAAAAACAAAAATTTTGACTGAATAAATAGCAGTCAGTTACACACGTGTTTGTGTGTTTAAGGCCCAGTGCAGTGCATAGTGTCACTTCAGCGCCATTCATATCTGGTGTCACATTCGATTCCATTTAAAGAATAAAAAACAATTTTGGCTGAATAAATAGCAGTCAGTTACACACGTGTTTGTGTGTTTAAGGCCCAATGCAGTGCATAGTGTCACTTCAGCGCAACTCATATCTTGTGTCACAGTAGCTTGCACGCATAGTACAACTTAACTAATCTAAAAAAAATGACAGGCAGAGGCAGGCCACCCCGCAGGGGCCGTCGTGGTCGTGGTGCTGTGATTTCCTTTGGCCCTAGACTAATGCCCAGTGTTCAGAGGCCACGTACCCTGAACTCGAAAAGTTCTGAGGACATAGTTGACTGGCTAACACAGGACACCCAATCTTCTACAGCTTCCGCTCGGAACCTTTACGCACCATCCTCCTCCAGCTCAGCTTTGGGCACCTCTCAAGTTACCACTCGCCCGCCTGCCGCCACCACCAACAATAGCACCACAGCCGCTTCACTTGATCTGTCAGAGGAGTTATTTACACATCAGTTGGAAGAAATGAGTGATGCGCAACCATTATTGCCAGAGGATGTAGATAACAGGGATATGTTTCAGTCAGGCAGCATTACACACATGGACGTACGGTGTGATGATGATGATGTTGTACCCGCTGCTGCTTCCTTTGCTGAGTTGTCATATACAAGTGAAGCAGTTGATGATGACGATGTGTCCGTGGATGTCACGTGGGTGCCCGCTCGAACAGAAGAACAGGGGGAAAGTTCTGATGGGGAGACACATCACAAACGCCTATGGGATCAACACATGAGTACAAGCAGCACACAAACTCATAGCCGCCATCCTCCTCCTGGTCCAGCATCTTCAGCCACGTCAACCACTGCTGTCCTCCTTGCCCCCTCTCAACCATCCGCCACTCCGTCTCTCGCCTTGAGCAGTTCCTGCTCATCTGCCCACAGTCAGGTGTCTGTCAAGGACATGTTTGAGCGTAAGAAGCCAATGTCACAAAGTCACCCCCTTGCCCGGCGTCTGACAGCTGGCTTGTCTGAACTCTTAGCCCGCCAGCTTTTACCATACAAGCTGGTGGAGTCTGAGGCGTTCCAGGGGGACGTAACAGGGATTCAACCGATAAGAATAGAACAACATAACACACCACAACTATCTGGCGGCACATTAGATTGCACGCGCAGTGCCCCAAATTTGAAGTAGGAGGACCGACCAAGCATCTTTTTCCATCTCCCCGTTCCTAAAATCGATGCCATATACACGTCCCCTGATAGGGGACGTAACAGGGATTAAACTGATAAGAATAGAACAACATAACACAACACAACTATCTGGAGGCACATTAGATTGCACGCGCAGTGCCCCAAATTTGACGTAGGAGGACCGACCAAGCATCTTTTTCCATCTCCCCGTTCCTAAAATCGATGCCATATACACGTCCCCTGATAGGGGACGTAACAGGGATTAAACTGATAGGAATAGTACTACTTAACACGCCTTATAATAACGCAAAGAGAGTATCACGACCGGCGTGCCGATCACATACGTGACGCAAAGGGAGGGAAAAGGGAAGGCCCTGTCCAAGGGAGAGGGAAAGGTGGTGACCCCTAACTCACCTTGAGGCTGGCACCTGACGTCCCTAGACGGGTTTCTCACCCGTACGCCGATCAAGTGCCTAAAACCCTGGCTTTCCCTAAGATGAGCCCTAAGTAGTGAATAGGGCGGTGGGGTCACTAGTCCTCACCACTAACACTAAAGGAAAACACCAAGGAGAGGACAGTCAATACAGACAAAACATATAATCCCAGGTGGGCGACAACAGCGGACAACAAAAGCCCAACAGGGATCCGGAGGGTAACGCTCTGGAACAACAACCAGGAATCACAGCTACACAGCTCCAGTGGGTCAGTATAGAAGTCCAGGCAGGAAGCTCTATATCTGGCAACCAGAGAAATGGGAGGGAGAATATAAGGAGGTTGGGAGTGACGGACAAGAAACAACTGAGGAGAAGAAGCTACGGATCCCTGAGTGAGTCAAAAAGGATTGCAAGGCAAACACAGAAAGCTATCATTAAGAAGCAGTGCGATCTTTAGACATAGAGCGCGCAGCCACCCGCTGCGACTTCCTGAGCCCGGGTATAACGGAGTCAGACGTGGCTCTTGACACCCTCGTGACAGAGAGGCAACGAAGAGAAAGGAGTCTGAAGAAGAGGAGTCAGAGGAGGAAGGTGGCTTTCAGGAGGTGGAAGACCAACCACAGCAGGCGTCCCAGGGGGCTTGTTGTCACCTTTCGGGGACCCTTGGTGTTGTAAGTGAGCTGTCATTCCCATCTTCTGCTGGCCTAGATGCTCCTGCTCCTCCTAGTCAGTCATTTCGTCAGCAACTGATCACCGAAGTGAGTGCCAAGAGAAAGCAGTATGCGTGCACGCATCCAATGGCACAGAAGCTGAACGTGCTCCTGTCTAAGTTGCTTGTGCTGCAGTCTCTCCCTTTCCAAGTGATGGACTCTACACCTTTCAGAGAACTGATGGCCTGTGCTGAGCCGAGGTGGAAATTCCCAAGTCGTCATTTCTTTGTGAAAAAGGCAGTACCAGCCCTGCATGTAGAACAGAAGGTGGGTCAGTCCTTGAGCCTGTCGGTGTTTGCCAAAGTGCACGGCAGAGCCGACATGTGGAGCTGTAACTATGGTCTGGGACAGAACATGTCCTTTATTGCCCACTGGGTGAATGTGGTTCCTGCACAGCCACTCCAGCAACTTGGCCAGGTCACGCCGCTTCCGCCTCCACGTTGTCATGCTGTTGGTCCTGCGACAATGTCCGCCTCTGCCTCCTCATCCTCTACCATGTCCTCAACCTCCACTGCAGGGACAAGTCACAGTGCCCCTCCAGCATACCACATGTGCAGGGCACGGCGGTGTCACGCTGTTCTGCACTTCGTTTGCCTGGGCGAGTCACACAGGGGAGGAACTGCTCTGTGTCCTTCGTCAAGAAATCAAATCCTGGATTTCTCCCTGACAACTCAAAATTGGAACCATGGTGACCAACAACGGGAAGAACATTGTGTCGGCGCTGCATCAAGGAAGGCTGAGCCATGCGCCCTGCATGGCACACGTGTTCAATCTGGTTGTCAAGCGGTTCCTGAAGTCTTCCACCCATCTGCAAGACATTCTAAAAATGGCCAGGAAACTTTGCATGCACTTCAGCCACTCGTACACTGCAAAGCACACCCTCCTTGAGCTTCAGCAGCAGAACTGCATCCCCCAACATAGGCTGATATGTGACGTTTCCACCCATTGGAATTCCACCCTCCATATGTTGGACCGAGAAAGGCCATCAATGATTTCTTGATGATGCAAGCGGATAGGCGTACCCCCCTGTGTAACTTCGATGTCAGCCAGTGGCAGCTCATGCGTGACACCTGCCATTTGCTCAGGCCGTTATTTGTCAGTGGCCAGGACTACGGGATGAACGACGTCATTCCACTGCTTCATGTCCTGGAACAGATGGTGGTAACAATGGCTGGTCAAGGGACTGGAGACGTGGTGTTGGCATACTTAGACAGCACCCTGCCAACCCACATTGAAGATCTGCTGGACTACTGGGCAGCCAAACTGGATTTGTCGCCGCAACTAGCAGAGTTTGCCCTGGAAAAGCTGTCCTGCCCGGCCAGTAGTGTGGCATCAGAGTGGGTGTTTAGTGCAGCGGGGCCATTGTTACCCCAAGGAAAACTCGCCTGTTTACCCAAAATGTGGAGAGACTGACCTTTGTCAAGATTAATCAGGCATGGATCAGCCAGGATTTCCAACCACCAATTCCTGATGCATCAGACTTGATCATCCATGGTGCCACACCAACACTTTGATAAAAGAGACCAGTTTCTTCTACCTGTCTCAGCTACTTCTCTGATGCTGTAACCCGCCTGATGCCACATATCTGATGCCAAGTGCTCCCTCTTTCACCCACCTTCGTCAGCGGGTACTGGTATTGCCACCCACCGCCCCACTCTGTCACCAGGTCACTTTCTGGTCTCCTGATAGAGCTACTGCTGCCATCTCCACACTATGTCAACTTGCCACTGTGTGGTATCCTGATGCTGCTGCCATCTCAACACTATGTCACCTTGCCACTCTGTGGTATCCTGATGCTGCTGCTACTGAAATCCCCAAACTATGTCACATTGACACGCTGTGGTATCCTCCTGATGCTGCTGCCATCTCCACACTATGTCACCTTTACACTCTGTGGTATCCTGATGCTGCTGCTGCCATCTCCACACTATGTCACCTTGCAACTCTCTGGTATCCTCCTGATGATGCTGCTACTGCCATCTCCACACTATGTCACCTTGCCACTATGTGGTATCCTGATGCTGCTGCTACTACCATCAACACACTATGTCACCTTGCCACTCTGTAATATCCTGACGCTACTGCTGCTGCCATCTCTACACTATGTCAACTTGCCACTCTGTGATATCCTGATGCTGCTGCTGCCATCTCCACACTATGTCACCTTGCCACTCTGTGGTATCCTCCTGATGATGCTGCTACTGCCATCTCCACACTATGTCACCTTGCCACTCTGTGGTATCCTGATGCTGCTGCCATCTCCATACTATGTCACCTTGCCACTCTGTGGTATCCTCCTGATGCTGCTGCTGCTACTATCATCTCCACACTATGTCACCTGGCCACTCTGTGGTATCCTCCTGGTGCTGCTGCTGCCACCACCTCCACACTCTGTCATTGGGCTACTCTGTGGTCTCCTCATGCTGCTTCCACCTCATCAATATGTCATAGGTCCACTCTGTGGACTTCTCATGCTGTTCCCGCCCTCCCTACTTCATGACTGGGCCACTATTTTGCCTTTCGGCCTGGCTGACATCATTTATTTGACCTTGTTTCTGATCTGTCAGAAGGATGGAAAAATTACATGCACAACGGATCCTGTCTGTGTAGCAGCTGTAAGGCCTGTATGGTCCCATCAGAATTGGTTTATGATTTGGTAGCCAAAATCAGGAGTGGGTACAAAACACAGAAGACATGCAAATATTCCATTCACTTGTTATCTCTGTTTTAGATCCACTCCTGTTTTTTTGGGCATTAGCAATACTGATGGATTATTGAGCAAATGCTGACCGAGTGAAGGTGTATGCTCCACAGACAGGATCCGTTTTCTGTTGGTTATTGTTCTGAGGGATCAGAGGAAGGGCAAATTAATCAGTGACGTAAACTCAAACTTACTGCTGACACCCTCTCCACTCTGTCGGGGGCTCTCTTCTTGGCGTTAACATCGACCTGTAAGGCTAAGTTCATAGTTATTTGGTCAGTTTTTGCCCCGTGACTGTGCAGTGTCCCACTACCCACGTGGGTACTGCAAAGTCGTAGTGTTATGCCTTGTATGCTTTATATAACTTGTTTTATGCTGCAGTGCATCTTTATGCATAATCCCTGCCTACAAGTGTGTTAGGTTGCATTACATTGAGCCTACCACTAGGGGAGACAACACATCCCATATATATAGTCCAGCTCAGGCCTAGTTAGGCAGAGTGTGTTTTCAGTCTCCAGGGAGTTCAGTTCAGTTCAGTTCAGTCTTAGCTCTCAGTCTGGAGTCTTCAGCCCTGAGCTGAAGTGGTCCACATACTCAAAAGAATATTAATTCAGAAAGCAGTAAAGAAACAAACACCCAAAGGGTTATGGCCATCGCTACACGTGCCTTAGGACCTTTGGTGTTAAAAATGAAGGATTTACTGGCCTCCGGCAGCCTCACTAACCTGCACTGGGGTAACAGGGACCAGCGTAGAAGTCCTCTACCAGTAAGCATAAAACTTATATCATTAATAGCCTGAGAGACAGACCTCACACCTGTAAGCAGTGGACATCTTGCAGCTTTACCTCTGTCCATCTTAAAGAAACTGTATTTTATGTCTGGATGTACTAGAGACTGTTTCATACTTGGATGTAACCATTACCAGGAGCAACATTCAGTAAAAGTTTGATTGCACCATTCTTGTCTCAGTCTCCAGTTCCTCAGTTAACACTACAGTAAATGGTTGTACCACCATAAAAGGTACTGGCGTCACGACTACAAGGGACCTTGCCACAGGTACATTAATACAGACCATCAAGGGCACCTCGAACCACCATCTGGCCTGTGTCCCTTTTACACCAGAGTGTGCCCCAGAGAATTCCTGTGCTGTTCTCCTCTTCACTTATGCAGGCCTGCCCAGGGACAACATAACCGTGAGTAACAAGAACTGTATTTACTTCGGCGCACCTAATGCTCACACCGTGACCTCTGTCGGTCTGGCATACTGCAACTGCCCAAATAAGTGAAGTGTGCAGTGATTCTAAGAGCGACGCCTGTCATCTGCATGTCATACGGACTCACAGTCTTATTTCACTACCAAAGCAGACTCCCTATTCGTGTTACTGAAAGGAACAGTGTTCTACACCACTATAAAGGCTCTCAGCAGCCAGGAAATAGCCTTTTTTAACATAATTCGCCGCAAATATATTCGGATCGAACCAAATTTTTCCCTAAAAATTTGCCGAAACGGCAAATCGAATGTTTGAAAAATTCGCTCATCTCTAATTATGACTTTTATTTTAAAGAATTCAGTGGCAGGAGAAAATTTTGTAGTTAAAGGAGTCCTCCGGGCTTTTAATATTGATGACCTATCCTCAGGATAGGTCATCAATATCAGATCGGTGGGGGTCCGACACCCGGCCTCCCACCGATCAGCTGTATAAATGGAATGCGTGTGCTATGTGCAAGTGCCGTCTCTCTTCCTGCTTGCTGCTGCTATGAAGCAAGAAGAGAGATGGGAGACAGCAGCACGCCGCGCACACCTTCCCTTCATACAGCTGATCTGCGGGGGTACCGGATGTCGGCCCCCCGACGATCTGATATAACTAAAATAACTCAAATAAATAATTATAGTAAGAAGATAAAAATATATATATAAATTATGGAGTAAAAATGCATCTCTGTATACACATACACACACACACACACACACACACACACACACACTCGAATATTAGACCTCCTGCTCAAACTCGTGCCATATGTATGTTGTCCCAAATATCCAACAATAACCATAGCTTTTCCTAGGAGATTTCTGTATCTGGTGGTTGCAGAGGCGTTTAAAGCAAAGGGAGAGACATACATTTAGAGAAGAGTGTCATAAGTTACATGACATACACCTATTTGATATTCCTCTCCACAGGAGAATTAGATAATTCAGTATTGGGGAAGATGTGTGAAAACATACAGTACAGACCAAAAGTTTGGACACACCTTCTCATTCAAAGTGTTTTCTTTATTTTCATGACTATGAAAATTGTAGATTCACACTGAAGGCATCAAAACTATGAATTAACACATGTGGAATTATATACATAACAAACAAGTGTGAAACAACAGAAAATATGTCATATTCTAGGTTCTTCAAAGTAGCCACCTTTTGCTTTGATTACTGCTTTGCACACTCTTGGCATTTTCTTGATGAGCTTCAAGAGGTAGTCCCCTGAAATGGTTTTCACTTCACAGGTGTGCCCTGTCAGGTTTAATAAGTGGGATTTCTTGCCTTATAAATGGGGTTGGGACCATCAGTTGCGTTGAGGAGAAGTCAGGTGGATACACAGCTGATAGTCCTATTGAATAGACTGTTAGAATTTGTATTATGGCAAGAAAAAAGCAGCTGAGTAAAGAAAAACGAGTGGCCATCATTACTTTAAGAAATGAAGGTCAGTCAGTCAGCCGAAAAATTGGGAAAACTTTGAAAGTAAGGGCTATTTGACCATGAAGGAGAGTGATGGGATGCTGCGCCAGATGACCTGGCCTCCACAGTCACCGGACCTGAACCCAATCGAGATGGTTTGGGGTGAGCTGGACCGCAGAGTGAAGGCAAAAGGGCCAACAAGTGCTAAGCATCTCTGGGAACTCCTTCAAGACTGTTGGAAGATCATTTCAGGGGACTACCTCTTGAAGCTCATCAAGAGAATGCCAAGAGTGTGCAAAGCAGTAATCAAAGCAAAAGGTGGCTACTTTGAAGAACCTAGAATATGACATAATTTCAGTTGTTTCACACTTGTTTGTTATGTATATAATTCCACATGTGTTAATTCATAGTTTTGATGCCTTCATAGTCATGAAAATAAAGAAAACTCTTTGAATGAGAAGGTGTGTCCAAACTTTTGGTCTGTACTGTATATATATATATATATATATATATATATATATATAAAAAATATATATATACACACACACATTTAATATGTTTCTGACTATTGTCCCCTAAATAATGACTACAAAATAAAAATATCAGCTATAATAAGAAAGCCCTGTATGTTATGTAAAAAAAAAGAAAAGAACATTTTGCGGGTAGGCTAAGAAATGAAAAGAAAAAAAAATCACTGAGACCGCATTGCTGCATTGATGTTTTAATATATGTAAATGAGCCTCTAAGAGCTCAGCTCAGCTCTCTCTGTAACGGCAACACCCCCGTTTCTCCTAGAGGTTCAGTTACATATATTAATACATCATTTTTCTCAGCAATGAGGACACATATGAACATGGGACCAACACAGATGCCTTCATGTGTCAAGCACACATAGGAACAAATCTGCTGACAGATGCCCTTTAAGTGATTGATTTTTCTTTGGGTAACAAGACCAATATACCTTGGTCATGTAAGAGTTAATAAAATCCTATAAGCATCTCATGGGCACAAATCTCATCTATATCATCTATTTTTTTAACTGGCCCTATGTAATTGGAAATAACCATTAGGCTTCATGCACACGCCCATATGTATTTTGTGGTTTGCAAAACGTGGATACGCACAATGCAGATGACGTCTGGGTGATGTCCATGTTGTATCTTTTTTTTGCTGACCCATTGATGTTATCCGTATTTTGTGGATCCACATTTTGTAGTATATCATTATTTCTAAATTTAAAGCCCTGTTCAGGTTTTATATAATTAAAGTTTCCTTTAACTGTGTGTGGGGAACTGAGGGGGAGTTTAATTGTGGGAGGAACTAAAGGGGCACTAAGGAGGCACTTTGACACTTTTGTGTGGGGGCACAAAAACTGTGTTTGGGCAGTAAGAGGTACTAACTCTAGGAGGATACTTAGAGGACACTTTAACTGTGTGGGGGCAGTGACGTGGTACTATTACTGTGAAGAGGGTGCCAAAAGGGCACTATTAATATGAATGAATGCATAGGACTACTTTCACACTTGCGTTCGGTGCGGATCCGTCTGGTATCTATAATGCAAACGATGGTATCCGTTCAGAACGGATCCGTCTGCATTCTATGTAAAAAAAAAGTCTAAGTCTAATTGTTAGTCAGACGGATCCGTCCTGACTTTACATTGAAAGTCAATGGGGGACGGATCAGTTTGCAATTGCACCATATTGTGTCAACGTCAAACGGATCCGTCCCCATTGACTTGCATTGTAAGTCTGGAGGGATCCATTTGGCTCCGCACGGCCAGGCGGACACCAAAACGCTGCAAGCAGCGTTTTGGTGTCCGCTTACAGAGCGGAATGGAGGCGGAACGGAGCCAAACTGATGCATTCTGAACGGATCCTTATCCATTCAGAATGCATTGGGGATGAAAGGATCCATTCGGGGCCGCTTGTGAGAGCCCTTAAACGGATCTCACAAGCAGAACCCCAAACGCAAGTGTGAAAGTAGCTTAAGGCCATGAAGAAAGCACTATTAATGTGTTGATGCAACAGGAAACACTAGTACAATGAAGTAGAAAAGGAGGCACTATTATTGTGTTGATGCCACGTGAAATCACTAGTACTATGTGGTGCAGTAAGAGCGCACTATTACTGTGTTGGTCACAAAGGTAGCATTATGTGATTATCATTATTACCATCTAGGCACTATGTGCTACAAATTTTTTTACAGGGTGACTATACATGAGGACACTTAGGGCATTCTATGTTCAGGAGCGCTTCTATGTGCGGCGTCTGCGCTCCTGAACATAGAAGCCCAATGGCTTAGGTAGGTTTAGTGTAGGACCTGCCTGACCTGAGACCACCGTGGCGCTTGGTAGGCGGGCTTAGATGTGTTTTGATCAAAATATATTGACTAAGTGTCTCAGATATTATCATATCAGAGTGAGGACTTTGTCCATATATAATGCTTGCATCTACTTTACTAAGTGCATTATTATCTTATTTCTGTGGTTTTCTTCAATAATATGGCCAGGGACATCCGCACATTTGTATATCATACCGTGCAGGATGATTTTATCTTAGTTTTTTCTGTGATTTTTTTGTCTATGTAGTATTTGCTTGAGGGAGTGGCACCTTCAAGTGTGAATGCGCACCTATTTTATCTTGGGAGTAGCATTCCTCTGCACTTTTGACCTTCCTATCCAATAGAGCGCCTTGATTAGGTGGTACATATGGGTGTGCTTACTCCTCCTCCCATTGGTTGCTTGATGCACATGGAGGTGACTAGGCGTCTGCGCTTCTGAACATAGAAGCCCAATGGCTTAGGTAGGTTTAGCGTAGGACCTGCCTGACCTGAGAACACCTTGGCGCTTGGTAGGCGGGCTTAGATGTGTTTTGATCAAAATATATTGACTAAGCATTACTGGAGTAAGCAGCATTATGGTACTTCTCAAGAGGCAGCAGGATGGAAAGAAATGTGCATAGAGGTTGAAGGTAGGTGAGAAGGGTGCTGGAAAAGCTAGGAGCCAAACGTCTGCCAGGAAACTGCAGAGACAAGTCATGATCAGAAGTCATTGTGTTGGTGTGCATCAGATCGAGTAGAAAAGGGAATGTGAATGACTCCAGTCAGATAAGATATCAACTGTGAGGTACTGAATTTAAATGGTACTGAATTCACTTATGGGATCTGCAGTCACTATTTGAAGGTAATATGTGGTCCTGATGTGGAGGTATTATTTAGTATTATTATTCAGTCACTATTTGGGGGTAAAATGTGGTCCTAGGGTGGAGGTAATATTTGGTAAGAGTATTATGGTATTGTTCAGACACTGTGTGCTGGTAATTAGAGATGTCCCGAATAGTTCGCTGGCGAATAGTTCCCGGCGAACCTAGCTTGTTCGCGTTCGCCGCGGCGGGCGAACATATGCGATGTTCGGTCCGCCCCCTATACATCATCATTGAGTAAACTTTGACCCTGTACCTCACAGTCAGCAGACACATTCCAGCCAATCAGCAGCAGACCCTCCCACCTCCAGGACAGCATCCATTTTAGATTCATTCGGAAGCTGCATTCTTAGTGAGAGGAGGGACAGTGTTGCTGCTGCTGATTTAATAGGGAGATCGATAGCTAGGCTAGTGTATTCAGTGTCCACTACAGTCCTGAAGGACTCATCTGATCTCTGCTGTAAGGACAAGACCCCAAAAAGCCCTTTTTACGGCTAGAACATCAGTCTGCTTTTTTTTTTTTCCCTGTGTAATCAAATTGCAGTTGCCTGCCTGCCAGCGTGTGTGTCAGGCTCACAGCCCTGCAAGTGCATAGTGTCACCAGCGCAACTCATATCTGGTGTCACATTCGATTCCATTTAAAGAAAAACAAAAATTTTGACTGAATAAATAGCAGCCAGTTACACACGTGTTTGTGTGTTTAAGGCCCAGTGCAGTGCATAGTGTCACTTCAGCGCCATTCATATCTGGTGTCACATTCGATTCCATTTAAAGAATAAAAAACAATTTTGGCTGAATAAATAGCAGTCAGTTACACACGTGTTTGTGTGTTTAAGGCCCAATGCAGTGCATAGTGTCACTTCAGCGCAACTCATATCTTGTGTCACAGTAGCTTGCACGCATAGTACAACTTAACTAATCTAAAAAAAATGACAGGCAGAGGCAGGCCACCCCGCAGGGGCCGTCGTGGTCGTGGTGCTGTGATTTCCTTTGGCCCTAGACTAATGCCCAGTGTTCAGAGGCCACGTACCCTGAACTCGAAAAGTTCTGAGGACATAGTTGACTGGCTAACACAGGACACCCAATCTTCTACAGCTTCCGCTCGGAACCTTTACGCACCATCCTCCTCCAGCTCAGCTTTGGGCACCTCTCAAGTTACCACTCGCCCGCCTGCCGCCACCACCAACAATAGCACCACAGCCGCTTCACTTGATCTGTCAGAGGAGTTATTTACACATCAGTTGGAAGAAATGAGTGATGCGCAACCATTATTGCCAGAGGATGTAGATAACAGGGATATGTTTCAGTCAGGCAGCATTACACACATGGACGTACGGTGTGATGATGATGATGTTGTACCCGCTGCTGCTTCCTTTGCTGAGTTGTCATATACAAGTGAAGCAGTTGATGATGACGATGTGTCCGTGGATGTCACGTGGGTGCCCGCTCGAACAGAAGAACAGGGGGAAAGTTCTGATGGGGAGACACATCACAAACGCCTATGGGATCAACACATGAGTACAAGCAGCACACAAACTCATAGCCGCCATCCTCCTCCTGGTCCAGCATCTTCAGCCACGTCAACCACTGCTGTCCTCCTTGCCCCCTCTCAACCATCCGCCACTCCGTCTCTCGCCTTGAGCAGTTCCTGCTCATCTGCCCACAGTCAGGTGTCTGTCAAGGACATGTTTGAGCGTAAGAAGCCAATGTCACAAAGTCACCCCCTTGCCCGGCGTCTGACAGCTGGCTTGTCTGAACTCTTAGCCCGCCAGCTTTTACCATACAAGCTGGTGGAGTCTGAGGCGTTCCAGGGGGACGTAACAGGGATTCAACCGATAAGAATAGAACAACATAACACACCACAACTATCTGGCGGCACATTAGATTGCACGCGCAGTGCCCCAAATTTGAAGTAGGAGGACCGACCAAGCATCTTTTTCCATCTCCCCGTTCCTAAAATCGATGCCATATACACGTCCCCTGATAGGGGACGTAACAGGGATTAAACTGATAAGAATAGAACAACATAACACAACACAACTATCTGGAGGCACATTAGATTGCACGCGCAGTGCCCCAAATTTGACGTAGGAGGACCGACCAAGCATCTTTTTCCATCTCCCCGTTCCTAAAATCGATGCCATATACACGTCCCCTGATAGGGGACGTAACAGGGATTAAACTGATAGGAATAGTACTACTTAACACGCCTTATAATAACGCAAAGAGAGTATCACGACCGGCGTGCCGATCACATACGTGACGCAAAGGGAGGGAAAAGGGAAGGCCCTGTCCAAGGGAGAGGGAAAGGTGGTGACCCCTAACTCACCTTGAGGCTGGCACCTGACGTCCCTAGACGGGTTTCTCACCCGTACGCCGATCAAGTGCCTAAAACCCTGGCTTTCCCTAAGATGAGCCCTAAGTAGTGAATAGGGCGGTGGGGTCACTAGTCCTCACCACTAACACTAAAGGAAAACACCAAGGAGAGGACAGTCAATACAGACAAAACATATAATCCCAGGTGGGCGACAACAGCGGACAACAAAAGCCCAACAGGGATCCGGAGGGTAACGCTCTGGAACAACAACCAGGAATCACAGCTACACAGCTCCAGTGGGTCAGTATAGAAGTCCAGGCAGGAAGCTCTATATCTGGCAACCAGAGAAATGGGAGGGAGAATATAAGGAGGTTGGGAGTGACGGACAAGAAACAACTGAGGAGAAGAAGCTACGGATCCCTGAGTGAGTCAAAAAGGATTGCAAGGCAAACACAGAAAGCTATCATTAAGAAGCAGTGCGATCTTTAGACATAGAGCGCGCAGCCACCCGCTGCGACTTCCTGAGCCCGGGTATAACGGAGTCAGACGTGGCTCTTGACACCCTCGTGACAGAGAGGCAACGAAGAGAAAGGAGTCTGAAGAAGAGGAGTCAGAGGAGGAAGGTGGCTTTCAGGAGGTGGAAGACCAACCACAGCAGGCGTCCCAGGGGGCTTGTTGTCACCTTTCGGGGACCCTTGGTGTTGTAAGTGAGCTGTCATTCCCATCTTCTGCTGGCCTAGATGCTCCTGCTCCTCCTAGTCAGTCATTTCGTCAGCAACTGATCACCGAAGTGAGTGCCAAGAGAAAGCAGTATGCGTGCACGCATCCAATGGCACAGAAGCTGAACGTGCTCCTGTCTAAGTTGCTTGTGCTGCAGTCTCTCCCTTTCCAAGTGATGGACTCTACACCTTTCAGAGAACTGATGGCCTGTGCTGAGCCGAGGTGGAAATTCCCAAGTCGTCATTTCTTTGTGAAAAAGGCAGTACCAGCCCTGCATGTAGAACAGAAGGTGGGTCAGTCCTTGAGCCTGTCGGTGTTTGCCAAAGTGCACGGCAGAGCCGACATGTGGAGCTGTAACTATGGTCTGGGACAGAACATGTCCTTTATTGCCCACTGGGTGAATGTGGTTCCTGCACAGCCACTCCAGCAACTTGGCCAGGTCACGCCGCTTCCGCCTCCACGTTGTCATGCTGTTGGTCCTGCGACAATGTCCGCCTCTGCCTCCTCATCCTCTACCATGTCCTCAACCTCCACTGCAGGGACAAGTCACAGTGCCCCTCCAGCATACCACATGTGCAGGGCACGGCGGTGTCACGCTGTTCTGCACTTCGTTTGCCTGGGCGAGTCACACAGGGGAGGAACTGCTCTGTGTCCTTCGTCAAGAAATCAAATCCTGGATTTCTCCCTGACAACTCAAAATTGGAACCATGGTGACCAACAACGGGAAGAACATTGTGTCGGCGCTGCATCAAGGAAGGCTGAGCCATGCGCCCTGCATGGCACACGTGTTCAATCTGGTTGTCAAGCGGTTCCTGAAGTCTTCCACCCATCTGCAAGACATTCTAAAAATGGCCAGGAAACTTTGCATGCACTTCAGCCACTCGTACACTGCAAAGCACACCCTCCTTGAGCTTCAGCAGCAGAACTGCATCCCCCAACATAGGCTGATATGTGACGTTTCCACCCATTGGAATTCCACCCTCCATATGTTGGACCGAGAAAGGCCATCAATGATTTCTTGATGATGCAAGCGGATAGGCGTACCCCCCTGTGTAACTTCGATGTCAGCCAGTGGCAGCTCATGCGTGACACCTGCCATTTGCTCAGGCCGTTATTTGTCAGTGGCCAGGACTACGGGATGAACGACGTCATTCCACTGCTTCATGTCCTGGAACAGATGGTGGTAACAATGGCTGGTCAAGGGACTGGAGACGTGGTGTTGGCATACTTAGACAGCACCCTGCCAACCCACATTGAAGATCTGCTGGACTACTGGGCAGCCAAACTGGATTTGTCGCCGCAACTAGCAGAGTTTGCCCTGGAAAAGCTGTCCTGCCCGGCCAGTAGTGTGGCATCAGAGTGGGTGTTTAGTGCAGCGGGGCCATTGTTACCCCAAGGAAAACTCGCCTGTTTACCCAAAATGTGGAGAGACTGACCTTTGTCAAGATTAATCAGGCATGGATCAGCCAGGATTTCCAACCACCAATTCCTGATGCATCAGACTTGATCATCCATGGTGCCACACCAACACTTTGATAAAAGAGACCAGTTTCTTCTACCTGTCTCAGCTACTTCTCTGATGCTGTAACCCGCCTGATGCCACATATCTGATGCCAAGTGCTCCCTCTTTCACCCACCTTCGTCAGCGGGTACTGGTATTGCCACCCACCGCCCCACTCTGTCACCAGGTCACTTTCTGGTCTCCTGATAGAGCTACTGCTGCCATCTCCACACTATGTCAACTTGCCACTGTGTGGTATCCTGATGCTGCTGCCATCTCAACACTATGTCACCTTGCCACTCTGTGGTATCCTGATGCTGTTGCTACTGAAATCCCCAAACTATGTCACATTGACACGCTGTGGTATCCTCCTGATGCTGCTGCCATCTCCACACTATGTCACCTTTACACTCTGTGGTATCCTGATGCTGCTGCTGCCATCTCCACACTATGTCACCTTGCAACTCTCTGGTCTCCTGATGCTGCTGCTGCTACTGCCATCTCCACACTATGTCACCTTGCCACTATGTGGTATCCTGATGCTGCTGCTACTACCATCAACACACTATGTCACCTTGCCACTCTGTAATATCCTGACGCTACTGCTGCTGCCATCTCTACACTATGTCAACTTGCCACTCTGTGATATCCTGATGCTGCTGCTGCCATCTCCACACTATGTCACCTTGCCACTCTGTGGTATCCTCCTGATGATGCTGCTACTGCCATCTCCACACTATGTCACCTTGCCACTCTGTGGTATCCTGATGCTGCTGCCATCTCCATACTATGTCACCTTGCCACTCTGTGGTATCCTCCTGATGCTGCTGCTGCTACTATCATCTCCACACTATGTCACCTGGCCACTCTGTGGTATCCTCCTGGTGCTGCTGCTGCCACCACCTCCACACTCTGTCATTGGGCTACTCTGTGGTCTCCTCATGCTGCTTCCACCTCATCAATATGTCATAGGTCCACTCTGTGGACTTCTCATGCTGTTCCCGCCCTCCCTACTTCATGACTGGGCCACTATTTTGCCTTTCGGCCTGGCTGACATCATTTATTTGACCTTGTTTCTGATCTGTCAGAAGGATGGAAAAATTACATGCACAACGGATCCTGTCTGTGTAGCAGCTGTAAGGCCTGTATGGTCCCATCAGAATTGGTTTATGATTTGGTAGCCAAAATCAGGAGTGGGTACAAAACACAGAAGACATGCAAATATTCCATTCACTTGTTATCTCTGTTTTAGATCCACTCCTGTTTTTTTGGGCATTAGCAATACTGATGGATTATTGAGCAAATGCTGACCGAGTGAAGGTGTATGCTCCACAGACAGGATCCGTTTTCTGTTGGTTATTGTTCTGAGGGATCAGAGGAAGGGCAAATTAATCAGTGACGTAAACTCAAACTTACTGCTGACACCCTCTCCACTCTGTCGGGGGCTCTCTTCTTGGCGTTAACATCGACCTGTAAGGCTAAGTTCATAGTTATTTGGTCAGTTTTTGCCCCGTGACTGTGCAGTGTCCCACTACCCACGTGGGTACTGCAAAGTCGTAGTGTTATGCCTTGTATGCTTTATATAACTTGTTTTATGCTGCAGTGCATCTTTATGCATAATCCCTGCCTACAAGTGTGTTAGGTTGCATTACATTGAGCCTACCACTAGGGGAGACAACACATCCCATATATATAGTCCAGCTCAGGCCTAGTTAGGCAGAGTGTGTTTTCAGTCTCCAGGGAGTTCAGTTCAGTTCAGTTCAGTCTTAGCTCTCAGTCTGGAGTCTTCAGCCCTGAGCTGAAGTGGTCCACATACTCAAAAGAATATTAATTCAGAAAGCAGTAAAGAAACAAACACCCAAAGGGTTATGGCCATCGCTACACGTGCCTTAGGACCTTTGGTGTTAAAAATGAAGGATTTACTGGCCTCCGGCAGCCTCACTAACCTGCACTGGGGTAACAGGGACCAGCGTAGAAGTCCTCTACCAGTAAGCATAAAACTTATATCATTAATAGCCTGAGAGACAGACCTCACACCTGTAAGCAGTGGACATCTTGCAGCTTTACCTCTGTCCATCTTAAAGAAACTGTATTTTATGTCTGGATGTACTAGAGACTGTTTCATACTTGGATGTAACCATTACCAGGAGCAACATTCAGTAAAAGTTTGATTGCACCATTCTTGTCTCAGTCTCCAGTTCCTCAGTTAACACTACAGTAAATGGTTGTACCACCATAAAAGGTACTGGCGTCACGACTACAAGGGACCTTGCCACAGGTACATTAATACAGACCATCAAGGGCACCTCGAACCACCATCTGGCCTGTGTCCCTTTTACACCAGAGTGTGCCCCAGAGAATTCCTGTGCTGTTCTCCTCTTCACTTATGCAGGCCTGCCCAGGGACAACATAACCGTGAGTAACAAGAACTGTATTTACTTCGGCGCACCTAATGCTCACACCGTGACCTCTGTCGGTCTGGCATACTGCAACTGCCCAAATAAGTGAAGTGTGCAGTGATTCTAAGAGCGACGCCTGTCATCTGCATGTCATACGGACTCACAGTCTTATTTCACTACCAAAGCAGACTCCCTATTCGTGTTACTGAAAGGAACAGTGTTCTACACCACTATAAAGGCTCTCAGCAGCCAGGAAATAGCCTTTTTTAACATAATTCGCCGCAAATATATTCGGATCGAACCAAATTTTTCCCTAAAAATTTGCCGAAACGGCAAATCGAATGTTTGAAAAATTCGCTCATCTCTAATTATGACTTTTATTTTAAAGAATTCAGTGGCAGGAGAAAATTTTGTAGTTAAAGGAGTCCTCCGGGCTTTTAATATTGATGACCTATCCTCAGGATAGGTCATCAATATCAGATCGGTGGGGGTCCGACACCCGGCCTCCCACCGATCAGCTGTATAAATGGAATGCGTGTGCTATGTGCAAGTGCCGTCTCTCTTCCTGCTTGCTGCTGCTATGAAGCAAGAAGAGAGATGGGAGACAGCAGCACGCCGCGCACACCTTCCCTTCATACAGCTGATCTGCGGGGGTACCGGATGTCGGCCCCCCGACGATCTGATATAACTAAAATAACTCAAATAAATAATTATAGTAAGAAGATAAAAATATATATATAAATTATGGAGTAAAAATGCATCTCTGTATACACATACACACACACACACACACACACACACACACACACTCGAATATTAGACCTCCTGCTCAAACTCGTGCCATATGTATGTTGTCCCAAATATCCAACAATAACCATAGCTTTTCCTAGGAGATTTCTGTATCTGGTGGTTGCAGAGGCGTTTAAAGCAAAGGGAGAGACATACATTTAGAGAAGAGTGTCATAAGTTACATGACATACACCTATTTGATATTCCTCTCCACAGGAGAATTAGATAATTCAGTATTGGGGAAGATGTGTGAAAACATACAGTACAGACCAAAAGTTTGGACACACCTTCTCATTCAAAGTGTTTTCTTTATTTTCATGACTATGAAAATTGTAGATTCACACTGAAGGCATCAAAACTATGAATTAACACATGTGGAATTATATACATAACAAACAAGTGTGAAACAACAGAAAATATGTCATATTCTAGGTTCTTCAAAGTAGCCACCTTTTGCTTTGATTACTGCTTTGCACACTCTTGGCATTTTCTTGATGAGCTTCAAGAGGTAGTCCCCTGAAATGGTTTTCACTTCACAGGTGTGCCCTGTCAGGTTTAATAAGTGGGATTTCTTGCCTTATAAATGGGGTTGGGACCATCAGTTGCGTTGAGGAGAAGTCAGGTGGATACACAGCTGATAGTCCTATTGAATAGACTGTTAGAATTTGTATTATGGCAAGAAAAAAGCAGCTGAGTAAAGAAAAACGAGTGGCCATCATTACTTTAAGAAATGAAGGTCAGTCAGTCAGCCGAAAAATTGGGAAAACTTTGAAAGTAAGGGCTATTTGACCATGAAGGAGAGTGATGGGATGCTGCGCCAGATGACCTGGCCTCCACAGTCACCGGACCTGAACCCAATCGAGATGGTTTGGGGTGAGCTGGACCGCAGAGTGAAGGCAAAAGGGCCAACAAGTGCTAAGCATCTCTGGGAACTCCTTCAAGACTGTTGGAAGATCATTTCAGGGGACTACCTCTTGAAGCTCATCAAGAGAATGCCAAGAGTGTGCAAAGCAGTAATCAAAGCAAAAGGTGGCTACTTTGAAGAACCTAGAATATGACATAATTTCAGTTGTTTCACACTTGTTTGTTATGTATATAATTCCACATGTGTTAATTCATAGTTTTGATGCCTTCATAGTCATGAAAATAAAGAAAACTCTTTGAATGAGAAGGTGTGTCCAAACTTTTGGTCTGTACTGTATATATATATATATATATATATATATATATATATATAAAAAATATATATATACACACACACATTTAATATGTTTCTGACTATTGTCCCCTAAATAATGACTACAAAATAAAAATATCAGCTATAATAAGAAAGCCCTGTATGTTATGTAAAAAAAAAGAAAAGAACATTTTGCGGGTAGGCTAAGAAATGAAAAGAAAAAAAAATCACTGAGACCGCATTGCTGCATTGATGTTTTAATATATGTAAATGAGCCTCTAAGAGCTCAGCTCAGCTCTCTCTGTAACGGCAACACCCCCGTTTCTCCTAGAGGTTCAGTTACATATATTAATACATCATTTTTCTCAGCAATGAGGACACATATGAACATGGGACCAACACAGATGCCTTCATGTGTCAAGCACACATAGGAACAAATCTGCTGACAGATGCCCTTTAAGTGATTGATTTTTCTTTGGGTAACAAGACCAATATACCTTGGTCATGTAAGAGTTAATAAAATCCTATAAGCATCTCATGGGCACAAATCTCATCTATATCATCTATTTTTTTAACTGGCCCTATGTAATTGGAAATAACCATTAGGCTTCATGCACACGCCCATATGTATTTTGTGGTTTGCAAAACGTGGATACGCACAATGCAGATGACGTCTGGGTGATGTCCATGTTGTATCTTTTTTTTGCTGACCCATTGATGTTATCCGTATTTTGTGGATCCACATTTTGTAGTATATCATTATTTCTAAATTTAAAGCCCTGTTCAGGTTTTATATAATTAAAGTTTCCTTTAACTGTGTGTGGGGAACTGAGGGGGAGTTTAATTGTGGGAGGAACTAAAGGGGCACTAAGGAGGCACTTTGACACTTTTGTGTGGGGGCACAAAAACTGTGTTTGGGCAGTAAGAGGTACTAACTCTAGGAGGATACTTAGAGGACACTTTAACTGTGTGGGGGCAGTGACGTGGTACTATTACTGTGAAGAGGGTGCCAAAAGGGCACTATTAATATGAATGAATGCATAGGACTACTTTCACACTTGCGTTCGGTGCGGATCCGTCTGGTATCTATAATGCAAACGATGGTATCCGTTCAGAACGGATCCGTCTGCATTCTATGTAAAAAAAAAGTCTAAGTCTAATTGTTAGTCAGACGGATCCGTCCTGACTTTACATTGAAAGTCAATGGGGGACGGATCAGTTTGCAATTGCACCATATTGTGTCAACGTCAAACGGATCCGTCCCCATTGACTTGCATTGTAAGTCTGGAGGGATCCATTTGGCTCCGCACGGCCAGGCGGACACCAAAACGCTGCAAGCAGCGTTTTGGTGTCCGCTTACAGAGCGGAATGGAGGCGGAACGGAGCCAAACTGATGCATTCTGAACGGATCCTTATCCATTCAGAATGCATTGGGGATGAAAGGATCCATTCGGGGCCGCTTGTGAGAGCCCTTAAACGGATCTCACAAGCAGAACCCCAAACGCAAGTGTGAAAGTAGCTTAAGGCCATGAAGAAAGCACTATTAATGTGTTGATGCAACAGGAAACACTAGTACAATGAAGTAGAAAAGGAGGCACTATTATTGTGTTGATGCCACGTGAAATCACTAGTACTATGTGGTGCAGTAAGAGCGCACTATTACTGTGTTGGTCACAAAGGTAGCATTATGTGATTATCATTATTACCATCTAGGCACTATGTGCTACAAATTTTTTTACAGGGTGACTATACATGAGGACACTTAGGGCATTCTATGTTCAGGAGCGCTTCTATGTGCGGCGTCTGCGCTCCTGAACATAGAAGCCCAATGGCTTAGGTAGGTTTAGTGTAGGACCTGCCTGACCTGAGACCACCGTGGCGCTTGGTAGGCGGGCTTAGATGTGTTTTGATCAAAATATATTGACTAAGTGTCTCAGATATTATCATATCAGAGTGAGGACTTTGTCCATATATAATGCTTGCATCTACTTTACTAAGTGCATTATTATCTTATTTCTGTGGTTTTCTTCAATAATATGGCCAGGGACATCCGCACATTTGTATATCATACCGTGCAGGATGATTTTATCTTAGTTTTTTCTGTGATTTTTTTGTCTATGTAGTATTTGCTTGAGGGAGTGGCACCTTCAAGTGTGAATGCGCACCTATTTTATCTTGGGAGTAGCATTCCTCTGCACTTTTGACCTTCCTATCCAATAGAGCGCCTTGATTAGGTGGTACATATGGGTGTGCTTACTCCTCCTCCCATTGGTTGCTTGATGCACATGGAGGTGACTAGGCGTCTGCGCTTCTGAACATAGAAGCCCAATGGCTTAGGTAGGTTTAGCGTAGGACCTGCCTGACCTGAGAACACCTTGGCGCTTGGTAGGCGGGCTTAGATGTGTTTTGATCAAAATATATTGACTAAGCATTACTGGAGTAAGCAGCATTATGGTACTTCTCAAGAGGCAGCAGGATGGAAAGAAATGTGCATAGAGGTTGAAGGTAGGTGAGAAGGGTGCTGGAAAAGCTAGGAGCCAAACGTCTGCCAGGAAACTGCAGAGACAAGTCATGATCAGAAGTCATTGTGTTGGTGTGCATCAGATCGAGTAGAAAAGGGAATGTGAATGACTCCAGTCAGATAAGATATCAACTGTGAGGTACTGAATTTAAATGGTACTGAATTCACTTATGGGATCTGCAGTCACTATTTGAAGGTAATATGTGGTCCTGATGTGGAGGTATTATTTAGTATTATTATTCAGTCACTATTTGGGGGTAAAATGTGGTCCTAGGGTGGAGGTAATATTTGGTAAGAGTATTATGGTATTGTTCAGACACTGTGTGCTGGTAATTAGAGATGTCCCGAATAGTTCGCTGGCGAATAGTTCCCGGCGAACCTAGCTTGTTCGCGTTCGCCGCGGCGGGCGAACATATGCGATGTTCGGTCCGCCCCCTATACATCATCATTGAGTAAACTTTGACCCTGTACCTCACAGTCAGCAGACACATTCCAGCCAATCAGCAGCAGACCCTCCCACCTCCAGGACAGCATCCATTTTAGATTCATTCGGAAGCTGCATTCTTAGTGAGAGGAGGGACAGTGTTGCTGCTGCTGATTTAATAGGGAGATCGATAGCTAGGCTAGTGTATTCAGTGTCCACTACAGTCCTGAAGGACTCATCTGATCTCTGCTGTAAGGACAAGACCCCAAAAAGCCCTTTTTACGGCTAGAACATCAGTCTGCTTTTTTTTTTTTCCCTGTGTAATCAAATTGCAGTTGCCTGCCTGCCAGCGTGTGTGTCAGGCTCACAGCCCTGCAAGTGCATAGTGTCACCAGCGCAACTCATATCTGGTGTCACATTCGATTCCATTTAAAGAAAAACAAAAATTTTGACTGAATAAATAGCAGTCAGTTACACACGTGTTTGTGTGTTTAAGGCCCAGTGCAGTGCATAGTGTCACTTCAGCGCCATTCATATCTGGTGTCACATTCGATTCCATTTAAAGAATAAAAAACAATTTTGGCTGAATAAATAGCAGTCAGTTACACACGTGTTTGTGTGTTTAAGGCCCAATGCAGTGCATAGTGTCACTTCAGCGCAACTCATATCTTGTGTCACAGTAGCTTGCACGCATAGTACAACTTAACTAATCTAAAAAAAATGACAGGCAGAGGCAGGCCACCCCGCAGGGGCCGTCGTGGTCGTGGTGCTGTGATTTCCTTTGGCCCTAGACTAATGCCCAGTGTTCAGAGGCCACGTACCCTGAACTCGAAAAGTTCTGAGGACATAGTTGACTGGCTAATACAGGACACCCAATCTTCTACAGCTTCCGCTCGGAACCTTTACGCACCATCCTCCTCCAGCTCAGCTTTGGGCACCTCTCAAGTTACCACTCGCCCGCCTGCCGCCACCACCAACAATAGCACCACAGCCGCTTCACTTGATCTGTCAGAGGAGTTATTTACACATCAGTTGGAAGAAATGAGTGATGCGCAACCATTATTGCCAGAGGATGTAGATAACAGGGATATGTTTCAGTCAGGCAGCATTACACACATGGACGTACGGTGTGATGATGATGATGTTGTACCCGCTGCTGCTTCCTTTGCTGAGTTGTCATATACAAGTGAAGCAGTTGATGATGACGATGTGTCCGTGGATGTCACGTGGGTGCCCGCTCGAACAGAAGAACAGGGGGAAAGTTCTGATGGGGAGACACATCACAAACGCCTATGGGATCAACACATGAGTACAAGCAGCACACAAACTCATAGCCGCCATCCTCCTCCTGGTCCAGCATCTTCAGCCACGTCAACCACTGCTGTCCTCCTTGCCCCCTCTCAACCATCCGCCACTCCGTCTCTCGCCTTGAGCAGTTCCTGCTCATCTGCCCACAGTCAGGTGTCTGTCAAGGACATGTTTGAGCGTAAGAAGCCAATGTCACAAAGTCACCCCCTTGCCCGGCGTCTGACAGCTGGCTTGTCTGAACTCTTAGCCCGCCAGCTTTTACCATACAAGCTGGTGGAGTCTGAGGCGTTCCAGGGGGACGTAACAGGGATTCAACCGATAAGAATAGAACAACATAACACACCACAACTATCTGGCGGCACATTAGATTGCACGCGCAGTGCCCCAAATTTGAAGTAGGAGGACCGACCAAGCATCTTTTTCCATCTCCCCGTTCCTAAAATCGATGCCATATACACGTCCCCTGATAGGGGACGTAACAGGGATTAAACTGATAAGAATAGAACAACATAACACAACACAACTATCTGGAGGCACATTAGATTGCACGCGCAGTGCCCCAAATTTGACGTAGGAGGACCGACCAAGCATCTTTTTCCATCTCCCCGTTCCTAAAATCGATGCCATATACACGTCCCCTGATAGGGGACGTAACAGGGATTAAACTGATAGGAATAGTACTACTTAACACGCCTTATAATAACGCAAAGAGAGTATCACGACCGGCGTGCCGATCACATACGTGACGCAAAGGGAGGGAAAAGGGAAGGCCCTGTCCAAGGGAGAGGGAAAGGTGGTGACCCCTAACTCACCTTGAGGCTGGCACCTGACGTCCCTAGACGGGTTTCTCACCCGTACGCCGATCAAGTGCCTAAAACCCTGGCTTTCCCTAAGATGAGCCCTAAGTAGTGAATAGGGCGGTGGGGTCACTAGTCCTCACCACTAACACTAAAGGAAAACACCAAGGAGAGGACAGTCAATACAGACAAAACATATAATCCCAGGTGGGCGACAACAGCGGACAACAAAAGCCCAACAGGGATCCGGAGGGTAACGCTCTGGAACAACAACCAGGAATCACAGCTACACAGCTCCAGTGGGTCAGTATAGAAGTCCAGGCAGGAAGCTCTATATCTGGCAACCAGAGAAATGGGAGGGAGAATATAAGGAGGTTGGGAGTGACGGACAAGAAACAACTGAGGAGAAGAAGCTACGGATCCCTGAGTGAGTCAAAAAGGATTGCAAGGCAAACACAGAAAGCTATCATTAAGAAGCAGTGCGATCTTTAGACATAGAGCGCGCAGCCACCCGCTGCGACTTCCTGAGCCCGGGTATAACGGAGTCAGACGTGGCTCTTGACACCCTCGTGACAGAGAGGCAACGAAGAGAAAGGAGTCTGAAGAAGAGGAGTCAGAGGAGGAAGGTGGCTTTCAGGAGGTGGAAGACCAACCACAGCAGGCGTCCCAGGGGGCTTGTTGTCACCTTTCGGGGACCCTTGGTGTTGTACGTGGCTGGGTGGAGGAAGAGACCTTCAATGACATCAGTGAGGACAAGGAACGGGACATGGCTAGCTTGGTATCCAACCTTGTGCAAATGGGGAGTTTGCGGTTGTGCAAATGGACTGTTTGCGGTTGTTTGCGGTGCGTTAAACAGGGAGTTTGGTCTGTCACTGTGAAGCGGGCATAACCGTTACACTACCTGATCGATACAACATCATACCTGATGTTTTAAAGCACGTTATTCCAAACAATTTAGGAATGTTAGGTGATTTATGCCCTTTATGGATTAAAACCCGACTCTGCGTCAACTACGTAATTTTCCATGGGAGTTTTGCCATGGATCCCGCTCCGGCATGCCACAGTCCAGGTGTTAGTCCCCTTGAAACAACTTTTCCATCACTATTGTGGCCAGAAAGAGTCCCTGTGGGTTTTAAAATTCGCCTGCCTATTGAAGTCAATGGCGGTTCGCCCGGTTTGCCCGTTCACGAACATTTGTGAAAATTCGCGTTCGCCGTTCGCGAACGGAAAATTTTATGTTCGCGACATCTCTACTGGTAATATGTGGTTATGGTGTGGCAGTATTATGTGTTCCTTGGTATTTCAGTACAGCAGTTACTGCTAGGCAGAGTATGCAGTTGCCTTTCTCTCTGAATATTGTCAGCCACATCATCTCGTCTTAGTATTGAAAAATTATACCTGCTGACTAGAACTACTTCTTGACTAGCACAGCTGTTTTATACAGTCTATGCCAGGAGTAGGACAGACTGTACAAAACAGAAGACTTTGCTAAGTAGAGGATGTGGCTGTTTCTGTAGCTCTGACTACAGGCTGTGTGAAAATAGTACCTCCTGACGAAGCCTACGTGGCGAAACACGTGTTGAGGTCGAAGCAGTGGGGGAACCGTGTCACCATTTTTCAGCAGCAACATGGGTAGGTAACATGGTATCTGGATTAGGGTGGGACTAGTGAGTTACAGTTATTGTTATATGCCATCTTTATGAGTAGTATTGCACCGTCCAATTTCACCCTACAGCATCCATTGCTGGGACGCTGTGAATAATAGCTAGGTAGTTGTTCAACACTAGGGGACAGCAATTGCACCCGCAACTACTCCAATATTCACAGCTTCTGGTAATTGTCTGTTACCTGCTGTATATGGTCACATTATCCCCCATTGTGATTCTCCACATTGCAGAGCCCTCTTGTGGCCCAGTCTCCATGTTCTGTCCCTTTTGAGTCTTACCTGTAATGATTATGTGATTTATATAGAATAAAATGAGATTTTTTTTACCTTGTTAAATCCTTGCTCTTTTTTTGTACAAGTTGCAGTAAGTTGGGGAGTGAGGTTCAGTTTTTGGGTTATTGTAGGCTCTATATGTGTGAAAATAGGGATACCCCTTAAAAAGATATCTGTCATCCAAACTTTGGACTATTATCTACAGTAATAAACGCATAGTACCGCAGATAAGGAGTCTAGATCAATATTTTTAATTTTCCTACTGGACTTTTGAGAGCTGACAGCAGGGGATCGGAGGGGCAGGTGGAAAAAAAATAGTGATCTGGACTCAATATCTGCAGTACTACTCATGTATTAGTGTAGATAATGGGTCTAAATCAGGGTGAAAGATTCCCTTTAAGGGCTCATAACATGGCTAAATCATGGGATATACTTTTAAGCACATCAGAATGAAGAGACAATACTTGTCACTGACTCAAAAGCAGAGAGGATTCAGATCAAGAGCTAAGCTCTCAGACAGATCAATATCGTGATTCTGAATACCGTGATTGGGTGGGTGACAGGACCTCTAAGTATTTCTCACCTGGACATACCACCAGATTCATCACCATGTCTGAAGCAAAGACAAACATTTCAGGAGTGCAAACACTCAAAAGGATGTTCAAGAGTTAACACTTAATTCTTCTGTTTGCTCCATTGTGTTGCTAAGTTCTGAAGGCCCAACAGCCGGGAGCTTGTATAATGACATTACTAAGTTAATAGAGAACTTGTTACCATGAAAATAGAGTGCAATCTGCAGACATCATGTTATAGAACTGGAGGAGCTGGTTTGGGTCAAAAACTCAGAACAGGTGCAGATCTTTTCATTATACCTTATATCTGTGTACCCTCCACTCCTGGTTGTGGCTCACAAAAACTGTTGGAAATAACTGATCAAATAACTGACGTGTGAACAAGGCCAGCCCCTCAACATAACTTAGATGCATCAAGAGGCCGCGGACATGGACTAAGACCGGCGTCTAAATCGACGGTCTTAGTAAATTTTCCCCGTGGTGTCCACAGCCAGCTCTTACAGTACATTACCTTAAGTCACCTGCACTGTGCAGTATGATGCTACTGTCATTAATGGAACATTTCAGTCTGCAGGCAGCAAGTTTTACAGCAGGAGAAGCTGAGCACAGTGATATATTGTTTTATAGGAAAAGATGCTTAAATGAGAAAAAGCTGAGATATAAATGTATAAATTACAAGTTTTGCTCAATCTTTTCCCATAAATCTACATATTAATAAAGAGATGCTTGGAGGTGCATAAACTCCAATTTAAATGTGCCTGTTTTCCGTCCACAGGCTACATTTAGGTGCACCTGCGAGGCCTGGGCCATATCAGCCAGTCTTGAGTGGGACTCGCAGACTCCTCCCTCCTCCCATTGCTAGCATGGCTACATGCTGGAGGTAACTGGCGAGTTGTCTCTGAGTCTGACCTTACGCTCCTGTAATTCGCCCACTGCCTCCTGGTATTGCCCATATGGCCCAGGTAGGTGAGTGTTAGGTCCCGAGCTACTTGAGAAACCTTGGCGCGGTGCTCGGGCTCAGACATGTCCTCCACAGTAGGATATGTTGGCTAATCTCTCAATTTTAACATCAGTATGAGGGTTTAGTAAGACCGCAGAGTGCACCTGTCTTTGCAAATGTTACTATATTGGTTATCTCATTCACATAATTGCTATCTTGTGTAGGATGTCTATTGTGGTACTTGTGGTCCGCTGCGGGCATCCTCCACTGTATGCATTTTTGCTGGAGATCGCCATTAGCAATGGGCCACAAGTGCAGGATTTGCTCCCTTGTATATACATGCACAACTGCATATGGGTTTGAGCACTTATGCCTGTTTAACACTCAATTTTTTTCTGTTGGTTTGTACCTCCTTTAAACACTTAAATGCTTTTCCAATATATATTTTGCTCTTCTCTCCACTCTAACTGGTCTTAAGCTTTCTCTCTGGCTGGTTCACTATAAAGGACTGTGTTTTCACTTTTTCACTTCACTGTCTAGACATCTACTGTCTCTACACCAAAAGCTCTGTTCTAATCGAAGCTGCTCCTCCCTATGGGGAGAGTGTAAACAGCCCCACCTAGTGATGGTGTCTAAGGCCTATTGACCCCATGGGCAGCATGCATACAGAAAATGCACATATCACATATAAAAGCAAATTTTTACCTTTTGCAGTGGAACACTGCATATGGAACGATCAGGGTTTTGCATAATGTAGACCACATTTGACACAAAGGCCACCAAGTGGCTCTATTTTGTTAGTACAGTGAGCGCATTATTGGGATCATTTTTTGGCAAAAGTATGAATCTATGTTGCCTAAGGCCTATTGCACACCATGGTATGGTTTTGCGGTCCGTTTTAAACTGATCCGTTTCTCCGGGTTTTTGTTTCAGTAGTGTTTCCGTTCTGTTTTACCGTTCCGTTTTTCTGTTTGTGATCCGTTTTTTGCGGAACGGAAACGGAAGCATACAATAATGTTTTAAACAGTAAGTACATAAAAAAATTGGGCTGGGCATAACATTTTCAATAGATGGTTCCGCAAAAATGGAACGGATACGGAAGACATAATGATGCATTCCGTATGCATTCGTTTTTTTTTGTTGCGGAACCATTGACTTGAATGGAGACACAGAACGTTATTTGAGGGCAATAATACAACATGTTCGGAAATGGAATGAAGACGGAGTACATTCAGTTTTTTTGCAGACCCATTGAAATAATTGGTTCTGCATACAGACCGAATACAGAACGCAAAAAACGGCCCGTAAACGGAAAAAAAAACCATTTGTGTGCATGACCCCTAAGTATGATGCTCTATGGGCACTTATTATAAAGGCACAGTATAACAGTTCATGGTTTTATTTTGGCAAAGTAAATTTACCATCCCTCTTCTCGCTAAGAAACGTAAGCAATGAGCCCCTTTGACACTAACTTGAAGCTACTTTTGATGATACCATTAACCCTTTCAACCTCAGGCCAGTTTTCACCTTCCTGCACAGGCCATTTTATGCAAATCCGAAATGTGTCACTTTATGTGGTAATAACTTTAAAACGCTTTTACTTATCCAGGCCATTCTGAGATTGTTTTTTCGTCACATATTGTAAATGTAGTAAAAAAAAAAATCATTTTTATTTATAAAAAAATACCAAATTTCCAAATTTCAATTTCTCTACTTTTATAATAGATAGTAAAACCTCCAAAAATAGTTTATTACTTTACATTCCCCATATGTCTACTTCATGTTTGGATCATTTTGCGAATGACATTTTATTTTTTGGGGACGTTAGAAGGCTTAAAAGTTTAGAAGCAAATCTTGAAATTTTTAAGAAAATTTCCAAAACCCACTTTTTAAGGACCAGTTCAGGTCTAAAGCCACTTTGTGAGGCTTACATAATAGAAACCACCCAAAAATGACCCCATTTTAGAAACTACACCCCTCAAGGTATTCAAAACAGATTTAACAAACTTTGTTAATCCTTTAGGTGTTTCACAAGAATTAATAGAAAATGGAGATGAAATTTCAGAATGTCACTTTTTTGGCAGATTTTCCATTCTAATGCATTTTTTTTCTGCTAACAAAGAAAGGGTTAACAGCCAAACAAAACTCAATATTTATTGCCTTGATTCTGTAGTTTACAGAAACACCCCATATGTGGTCGTAAACTGCACATTTGAAGACCCCCTGATGCACCCCTAGAGTAGAAACTCCCCAAAAATTACCCCATTTTGTAAATCTAAGGGATAAGGCTACTTTCACACCTCCGGCAGGCTGTTCCATTGGGTGAACAGCCTGCCGGATCCGTCCATAGTTTTTTCAAGTTTGGGCGACTGTCTTATGTAGGGGCTCATTTTTTTCCGTATGAGATGACGGTTTGATTGGTACTATTTTAGGGTGCATATGACTTTTTGATTGCTTGTTATTACACTTTTTGTGATGTAAGGTGACAAAAAATTGCTTTTTTGACACACTTTTTACTTAATATTTTTTATGGTGCTCACCTGAGGGGTTAGGTCATGTGATATTTTTATACAGCAGGTTCTTACGGATGCGGCGATACCCAATATGTATCCTTTGTTTTATTTATTTAAATTTTCCACAATAACAGCATTTTTTAAACCCAAAAAAATGAGGTGTCTCCATATTCTGAGAGCCATAGTTTTTTTATTTTTTGGGCAATTGGTAGGATTTCATTTTTTGAGGGATGAGATGACAGTTTGATTGGTATGATTTTGGGGTGCGTATGACTTCTTGATCGCTTGCTATTGCACTTTTTGTGATGTAAGGTGACAAATAGATAGAAGTGAATGGGGCTGCGTGAAAATCGCAAGCATCCGCAAGCATGTGCGGATGCGGTGCGATTTTCACGCATGGTTGCTAGGAGACGATTATGATCGGGACCCGATCTTTATTATTTTCCCTTATAACATGGTTATAAGGGAAAATAATAGCATTCTTAATACAGAATGCTTACTATAATAGTGATGGAGGGGTTGAAAAATAAAAAACAATGAAAAAAAGCAGCCTGGCCTCCAGCAGCCTGGCCTCCAACAGAGTGAACGCCGCCCCTGGGCACTTGAGAGTACTCATTTGCATATGAATTAAACTTAGTTTTTCCAGCTTCTGCAAGTGTAAAGAAAAAGACAAAGGTACCATTACATTCATGTATAGGTGTGCTATAGGACAATGTAAGCACTGTATATGGCCATATGGAGGTGACAGACTCCATTTAAATCGCATTGCACCTGAGCGATAAAAACTGAACGCGAATGCCCATGCTTGCGAAATCGCGCATTTTTGACTGAACGCATTCGCAACGCATCCGGACCTAAACCGCTCGCGCTCGTCTGCAAGGGGCCTAACTGTTTCAGTGATGTTGGTGTCACACACTGCTTTTTGTGGCAGCTTTTGATGCAGTTTTTTGAGCCATAGCCAGAGTGGATTCAGCTGGAAGGAGAATTATAAGTCTTTCCAATATATTTCTCATTCCCTTTCAACCCATTTCTGACTTTGGCTAAAAAAAACTGCATGAAAAATTTGAATCAGAATTGAAAAGACAGATTGTTAACAATTTTATTTCTTGGTAGAATTGATTTCTTCATTTTTACAAAGCAAATTTATTATTGTGAATGTATTTGGGCAAAAAAGTTTGAAACTATACAGTTAACCTTGAACGTGCTCTTAACTTTGAACTCATTATGTAGGTTCAGATTTCACAGTTAGTTCAGAACATGTCATGTTACACATAGTTTACAGAACTTTATCGTATCAGACAAGCTATCTGCAGGTAGTAACTGGTACTTTGATTACTCCGAGTGCTCTTTTGCCAACTATGTTTGTCCATGTAAAATGATATTTGCAGATAATATTTGGATAGAGATCGGCTGATTCTCAGTTTAAGTCTAAACATGTCCATAAGTATTGAGCTGTAATTTTAGGTCAGCCAGCTCTGTATTTAAATAGCAATGCCAACAGTGGCTATATTGATAAACTGCGTTCCAATCTTAAGCATTTATGGCATATCTATAGAACAGGGCTCCAGTGACTCCATGTTTGCCAATTCCGCTTAGTCAGGAAACAGTTGAACACAGTTGTAATGGAAAACAATGGCTTTACTGATCTTACTTGTAGCAACAAGTGCTCAATTAGGGCTTATTCACATGAATGTGTGCTGCCCGTTGTCATATTGCGGAACGCATTTGCGGATCGGCAATACACGGGCACCGTTCCGTGTGCATTCCCCGCATCACATTTGCTTCAATGGGTCCGCAAATCCGGAGATGTGGAATGGAAGCACGGAACGAACACTACAGAAGCACTACGGAGTGCTTTTTGGGGTTCCTTTCCTTTTTCGGAACGGACTGATTGCGGACCCGTTCAAGTAAATTGGTCTGTGATCCCCATGCGGCTGCCCCATGGACGGTGCCCGTGCATTGCGGACCTCAATTTGTTGTCCACAGCACAGGCGCGGGCTTCACATGGTCGTGTGAACAAGCCCTAAGGGTGCTTTCACATGTAGTTTTTTTTTTTTTTGCACTAGCGTATATTGCAGCATTTTTGAATGCTAAAATGATCAATTCCAGATGTTAGCTGAAGGTATGTGAGAAATATGACTATGAAACACAGGCTTTTTTTCTCTCATTTTTGTTCATTACGTGGTATTGTTTTCTTTCTTGCTTTTTAAAAAAAAAAATGCAACATGTTGTAGCTCTTGGGCTGGGTTCACACGGGCATTGCGGGAAAATGTGCAGGTGCGTTGCGGGAACACCTGCGATTTTTCCGCGCGAGTGCAAAACATTGTAATGTGTTTTGCACTCGCGTGAGAAAAATCGCGCATGTTTGGTACCCAAACCCGAACTTCTTCACAGAAGTTCGGGCTTGGGATCGGTGTTCTGTAGATTGTATTGTATTATTTTCCCTTATAACATGGTTATAAGGGAAAATAATAGCATTCTGAATACAGAATGCATAGTACAATAGCACTGGAGGGGTTAAGAAAAATAAAAAATAATTTAACTCACCTTAATCCACTTGATCGCGCTGCCGGCATCTCTTCTGTCTCCTTCTTTGCTGATTGTAGGAACAGGACCTGTGGTGTCGTCACATGGTCCATCACATGATCCATCACCATGGTAAAAGATCATGTGATGGATCATGTGATGACCGGAGTGACGTCACCACAGGTCCTGTTCCTACAATCAGCAAAGAAGGAGACAGAAGGAGATGCCGGCAGCGCGATCAAGTGGACTAAGGTGAGTTAAATTATTTTTAATTTTTTTTAACCCCTCCTGCGCTATTTTACTATGCATTCTGTATTCATAATGCTATTATTTTCTCTTATAACCATGTTATAAGGAGAAAAAATAATGATCGGGTCTCCATCCCAATGGTCTCCTAGCAACCGTGCGTGATAATCGCACCGCATCCGCACTTGCTTGTGGATGCTTGCGATTTTCACACAACCCCATTTTCACTTCTGTGAAAAACGCAGAATATAGAGCATGCTGCGATTTTCACGCAACGCACAAGTGATGCGTGAAAATCACCGCTCATGTGAACAGCCCCATAGAAATGAATGGGTCGGTATTCAGTGCGGGTGCAATGCGTTCAACTCACGCATCACATCCGCGCGGAATACTCGCCCGTGTGAAAGGGGCCTTATACTACCTTTTAGACTGCCTTGAACATACGCCAAAAACTGTCTAAGGCTACTTTCACATTTGCGGCAGCAGGGTCCGGCAGGCAAACAAGCCGAGAAGCGGCCGGACAAAAACCGCAGTGTGCTGTAGTTTATATCCGTCCACCTCTCGGCATATTTGCTGTGCTGATGCCGGACCTCCGCCCCACCCCCCCCATTATAGTATTATAGTGAATGGGACAGGAACTGTCTTCCGGCGGCACGGTGGGCTAGCGTTAGCACAGATCCAGCAGGCTGTTCCCCCACCGGAACAGCCTGCCGGACCCTGCCGGACCCTGCTGCCGCAAGTGTGAAAGTAACCTAAGACTGCAACAAAACAAAGTGTAAAATAGGACTAGACAAAAATTGGGCTCAAAAGTTGTCTAAAAAAAAACTTGCATCCATGTTGTATTAATTGAAACAAAAATTGTGGCTCATACACTTAATATATTTACAACACATTTTGGTGCAAATCAAGACAATTTCCAGGGATATCACTGTGTGGAAAATGCCAGAATAAAAAACACCACAAAAACTGGTGTTGGCCAGGAAAAAACACCAATGCTTATTCTCACTTAGTCACCTTTCCTTAGGCCCCCTTCACACGGGCGTCGCGGGTAAGGGCCGGATACGTTCAGGGTGCATTGCGGGAAACCCGCACGAACAGGCAACAACTGCAGTCAGTTTTGTCTGCGATTGCATTCCGAATCCGATGTTCAGTTTTTTCCGCGCGAGTACAATGCGTTCCTTCTATCTTCATTCAGCAGGACCTGTGGTGGCGTCACCACGTGGTGAGCGCGATTAAGTCATCAAAGGTCCTTATGCAGGTCCTGAAAGAAGAAGAAAGACGACAATGCCGGCTGCACGATCAAGTGGATGAGGTGAGTTATGTTTTTATTATGTTTTAACCCTCAATTGACATTTTACTAAGCATTCTGTATTAAATAATGCTATTATTTTCCATTATAACAATGTTATAGGGCAAAATAATACCGTCAATAGACTTGGGGGTCCAAGGTTGCTCATCCCTTTCATCTCCTAGCAACCATGCGTGAAAATCGCACCGCATCCGCACTTGTTTGCGGATGCTTGCGATTTTCACGCACCCCTATTAATTTCTATGGGGTCTGCCTTGCTTGAAATACACAGAATATAAAACATGCTGTGATTTTTACGCACCGCACAAGTGATGCGTGAAAATCACAGCTCATCTACACAGCCCCATTGAAGTGAATGGGTCCGGATTCAGTGCGGGTGCAATGCGTTTACCTCACGCATTGCACCCGCGCGCAATTCTCGCCCGTGTGGAATGGGCCTTAAAGTCAAAAAATGACAGAGCCAAATTCATGTGTGTAGGGATGTATGTGTAAGAGTTCTCACAAATGGCAAGTAGAATATAAGGACACTGTCTTACTCAGAGGCAATAGTAAATAGGTACACTGGCTCTCTAAGTGGCAACAACTCATTCTCCCTCTGGCTTGCATTGCACCCAACTCCAATGTTATCAATATACCAGGTGGTAAATTTGTGGTATGTAAACCCTGTCATGAGAAATCAACCCAGGATGTCCCATTTATGGGCAGTGTCTAAATAAGTCCCACCCATTTTTGTCACAGGACAGCCTAAATTTTCAGGAACTGTATCTGAATATTACGGACAGTTCCTGCAAATTCTGGACTTCTGGCAACTATTCAAATCCATGGGTATCGGCACTGGTCTCTTCAGAGTGGCGGTAATAAAGTTGGTTGTTTCTCTAGTTGTTCACATGGCTTTCACTACACATGGGCAGTGTGGCACAATCTGCTTAGCCTTTAACAGGCCGTGGTAATTCTCTTCTTCACGATACACTAATGGTAACTCTACATAGGTGCTTCTAGGTTGCGCCATCTCCATCCTCACTGTTAATGCCCACACTTTGCCCTGTCTCAACAGTTGCAGTATTATCTCTCCTCGTGACACATACAATTATGGCTTACGCTGTGGCAGGCTGGCTGGTCTCTGTGATCCTGACTTGGCTTCCCCGCGATTCTCTAGCTGATTCAGGGCACAAGAGATGGGAAGTAGAAATTGGCTACCCCGGTGTCACGGATGATGTTTGCAGATAGCTGGAAGTTATGGATAAACATCCGACTGGCTTGATTCCAAACTAAGGAGCATAAAGGTGACCCCTATAAAACCCTAAGAGCTCACCTTGACTGCTAAGCACATACAAGGGTCCCAGAGGTAGACGATTGCATGCCCTCGTACCTAGACTGTGTGACACCTGAAAACCCTATAATAGTGAGGGGACACAACCACCGGCTGACTGCACTTAATACGGAGGGAGTCAGGGTCACCTAGAATCAAGCCAGCAAGGAAACACAATACATAAAAGGACTTATCTGAACAAGCATGTCATGCCCCACTCTGACGATGTGCGGAGGTCAGCCAGGATTGCAGCACGAGTTTAGTTTTTGTTTTGATGCCGTGCTGGATCCGCCTCGCATCAGGTGCACTGGGTGGAGTCATTAGTTTAAATGGTCTCCAGCTAAGTGCTCTGAGCGGATTATACTGTTCATTTTGGTCTGGGAAGTTTGGAGGGAAGGTTGGCTGTCAGTTCCTGCTTTCAGCAGATAAGTGTCATTTCTTGTTTGGTTGTTTATGTCATCTATCCCATCCAGGTTCTGTGCGAGCAGGCTGCTCCTTTCTCCCCACTTCACCATCTCAGGGAGTTCAGGGTTCTGTCAGTACAGGCTGGAGGACACAGCAAACCTACCTTTAAGGTCTGTCTGTAGGCTGAGCAGTGCAGGGAAAGAGGTCAGGGATAAACTAGGAGGTGACCCTTCCCCTGTCTCTCGTCCAGAGCCTGGTTGGTGTGTTATTTGTTATACTGTGCACGTCCACCGTGACATTATAATCCGCCATATTGTGACTGCCATTGCTCAGCGTTTATGTGATGGCGTCAATTGATGCACTGGTTGACCGCATGCAGGGTTTGTCCCTGGAGGTTGCGGATCTGCGTAGTACGGTCACACAGTGTCAGAGGGTGTTGGCTTCAGGTACAGGTCAAATTGTTGGGGAGCCTAAAGTCGCTCTTCCTGAGAAATTTGCAGGGGGTACTGATGATTTTTTCAGTTTCAAAGAGTCATGTAATTTGTACTTTCGATTGTGCCCATTTTCATCAGGTAATGAGGATCAGAGGGTGGGTTTCATCATGTCTTTGCTGAAAGGGGACGTGCAATCCTGGGCTTTTTTCCTGCCGTCCTGTTCTCTGGCTCTCCAGTCGGTGGAGGAATTTTTTAAAGCCCTGGGATTGATTTACGATGACCCAGATCGAGTTTCGATGGCAGAGTCAAAATTACGTAACTTACTACAGGGTAAACATACTGCTGAGGTTTACTGCACAGAGTTTAGGAGGTGGGCTACTGAGTCGGGGTGGAACGACCCCGTGTTACGTAGCCAGTTTTGTCAGGGGTTATCTGAAAGGTTGAAAGATGCTCTGGCTTTTCATGAATACCCAGATACTTTGGAAAACGCAATGTCTTTGGCGATACGTTTGGATAGACGTATCAGAGAGAGGTGTAAGGGTCCCGCTGTGCAGGGGATTCCTCCCGTGTGTGGTTTTGTTTCGCCAGCTGCCCAGGGTGATATTGCTTGTTACTCTGGGGTAGGGGAGGAACCCATGCAGTTAGGTCAGATATCTTTCCATTCGGATAGTAGAGACTTTCGAAAAGTGCACAATTTATGTTTCTATTGTGGGAAGAGGGGTCATTTTGTTTTTTCTTGTCCGTACTTTGAACCACAGGGGGAAGTAATAAAGAAAAAAGAAAAATTAAAAAAAACTTCCCATTATGATGTTGGAGATAGGGAGTTGTTGGCGATCAAGTTGGCCTTTGAAGAATGGCGTCACTGGTTAGAGGGGGCTTCTCACCCCGTTACTGTGTATACAGACCATAAGAATTTGGCTTACCTGCAATCTGCCAAGCGCCTGAACCCTAGACAGGCCAGATGGTCATTGTTTTTTACCAGGTTCAGTTTCGTGGTTACCTTTCGCCCAGGGGTCAAGGCAGATGCCTTGTCTCGCAGCTTCCCTGGGGTAGGTGATTCAGAAGATCCAGCGCCGATTTTGGCGGATGGAGTGGTGGTCTCCGCTCTGTACCCTGAATTGGAGATGGAGGTGTTGGGAGCTCAGGAGGGGGCTCCTGGTTCGTGTCCCCCAGGGAGGTTGTTTGTTCCTGAGGGCCTACGATACAAGGTGTTCAAGGAACATCACGATACTGTTCTCGCTGGACATCCTGGTGGTAAGTCCACCTGTGATCTGGTGTCCCGGAGGTTCTGGTGGCCAGGGTTGCGTAAGAGTATTGAGAATTACGTGACAGCTTGTGAAACCTGCGCTCGGTCTAAGGTTGCTCATACTCGACCACCTGGTTCACTTCTTCCATTGTCTATTCCATCTCGTCCTTGAACGCATTTGTCCATGGACTTTATTACGGATCTACCAAGTTCCTCCGGGAGAACAGTGATTTTGGTGGTAGTCAATCGTTTCAGTAAAATGGCTCACTTTATACCACTAACAAGTCTGCCTAACGCTAAGACTCTTGCGCAGATTTTTGTGGATAATATTGTGAAATTGCACGGTATTCCTTCGGATGTGGTCTCTGATAGGGGCACGCAGTTTGTCTCCAGGTTTTGGAGGGCGTTCTTCTCTCGACTTGGCATTCAACTTTCTTTCTCGTCGGCTTTTCATCCACAGTCGAATGGTCAGACGGAGCGTACCAATCAAAACCTGGAGACCTACTTGAGGTGCTTTGTGGTTGAGAATCAGGAGGACTGGTCCTCATTCTTGTCCTTAGCAGAATTTGCATTGAATAACCGTAGGCAGGAGTCCACGGGTAAGTCGCCATTTTTTGGCGCATACGGTTTCCATCCTCAGTTTGGTACCTTTTCTGGGTCTGGTTCCTCCGGGATGCCAGAGGAGGAGAGATTCTCTTCTGCCTTATCCTCTATCTGGCGGAGGATTCAAGGGAATTTGGAGAGGATGGGTAAGAGGTATAAACGAATGGCTGACAGGAGACGTGTAACTGGTCCGGACCTGTGTGTGGGTGAACTGGTATGGTTGTCCACTAGGAATATCAAGTTGAGAGTGCCATCTTGGAAACTGGGTCCAAGATTTGTTGGTCCGTATAAAATTTCTGTGGTGATCAATCCTGTGGCGTTTCGACTGGATCTGCCGCAGACTTGGAGGATCCATGATGTCTTCCACAAGTCTTTACTAAAAAAATATGTTAAACCGGTGGTACCATCGCCATTGCCTCCTCCTCCTGTTCTAGTTGAGGGAAACTTAGAGTTCGAGATCTCCAGGATTCTCGACTCGAGAGTTCTGCGGGGTTCCCTCCAGTACCTGGTGCACTGGAGGGGATACGGTCCTGAGGAGAGGATGTGGGTTCCGGCGTCAGATGTCAACGCCAGCCGACTGGTGAGGGCCTTTCATAGGTCCCATCCAGATAAGGTTGGTCCAGGGTGTCCGGAGGTCACCCGTAGAAGGGGGGGTACTGTCATGCCCCACTCTGATGATGTGCGGAGGTCAGCCAGGATTGCAGCACGAGTTTAGTTTTGATGCCGTGCTGGATCCGCCTCGCATCAGGTGCACTGGGTGGAGTCATTAGTTTAAATGGTCTCCAGCTAAGTGCTCTGAGCGGATTATACTGTTCATTTTGGTCTGGGAAGTTTGGAGGGAAGGTTGGCTGTCAGTTCCTGCTTTCAGCAGATAAGTGTAATTTCTTTTTTGGTTGTTTATGTCATCTATCCCATCCAGGTTCTGTGCGAGCAGGCTTTTCCTTTCTCCCCACTTCGCCATCTCAGGGAGTTCAGGGTTCTGTCAGTACAGGCTGGAGGACACAGCAAACCTAGCTTTAAGGTCTGTCTGTGGGCTGAGCAGTGCAGGGAAAAAGGTCAGGGATAAACTAGGAGGTGACCCTTCCCCTGTCTCTCGTCCAGAGCCTGGTTGGTGTGTTATCTGTTATACTGTGCACGTCCGCCGTGACAAAGCAGTAACAGAGGTCTCCAGCAGTGGACACTTCAATCCAGGAAGTAGTATAAACCGCAAGGTGAGGCAGTATGGGAGGGAATATAAAGGGAGGCAATTAGTGTAAATAGGTGACAGCTGGGAGAAGCAAAGGAGATGGCAAAGTGAAACCAAAACAAAGATTATCATGCAAGAGGTACAGAAGAACGTCTGCCAGACCTTCTCAGAGAGCTCGCAGTGACAGTACCCCTCCCTCTACGGGTAGACTCCGGACACTCAGAGCCCACCTTCTCAGGATGGGACCTATGGAAAGCCCTGATGAGACGAGTGGCCTTAATGTCTGCCACTGGGACCCACATCCTCTCCTCAGGACCATAACCCTCCCAATGAACGAGGTACTGGAGAGAACCTCGGATAATGCGAGAATCCACAATCCTAGAGACCTGAAATTCAAGATTACCATCAACAACAATCGGAGGAGGAGGAAAAGAGGAGGATACAGTGGGTTGGACATAAGGTTTTAATAGGGACCTGTGAAAAACATTATGGATCTTCCAAGTCTGAGGAAGATCAAGACGGAAGGCAACGGGATTGATGACGGACAAGATCTTGTAAGTGCCGATTTCAAGTAGGCCAGATTCTTATGGTCGGTAAACACGAAAATAGGGTGTCTGGCTCCCTCTAGCCAATGGCGCCATTCCTCAAAAGCTAATTTGATGGCCAACAAGTTTCCTTGAGAAAAAGGCACACGGTCGCCATTTGGCAGGAGAGGGACCCTGTGATAAGACTGCACCCACACCCACCTCAGAAGCATCCACCTCAACAATAAAAGGTAGAGAGACATCAGGTTGTACCAAAATGGGAGCGGTAGCAAAACTCTTCCAAGTCTGAAGAAGATCAAGACGGAAGGCAACGGGATTGATGACGGACAAGATCTTGTAAGTGCCAATAAACTTAGGACCCAACTTCCAGGATGGAACTTTCAGTTTGATATTCTTTGTAGACAACCCCACCAGATCACCCACATTCAGGTCTGGACCAGGCACACGTCTCTTATCCGCCACACGCTTATATCTCTCACTCATCCTCTTCAGATTACCCTGAATCTTTTGCCAAGTAAATGACAAAGACGAGGAAAATCTCTCCTCATCAGGTAAACCAGAAGACCCCTCTCCAGAGAATGTCCCAAACTGCGGATGAAACCCATATGCACCAAAAAATGGTGACTTATCAGAGGACTCCTGGCGACGGTTATTTAAAGCAAACTCAGCAAGGGACAAAAAAGAACACCAATCCTCCTGATTCTCTGCCACAAAACAGCTCAGATATGTCTCCAGATTCTGATTGACGCGTTCGGTCTGACCATTCGAACTGCGGGTGAAAAGCAGAAGAGAACGACAACCGAACCCCCAAGTGAGAACAGAAGGCCTTCCAGAATCTGGAAACAAATTTTGTGCCCCTATCAGAAACGATGTCTGAAGGAATGCCATGCAATTTGACAATGTGATCAACAAATGCTTGCGCCAGCATCTTAGCATTGGGTAACCCAGGAAAGGGAATGAAATGCGCCATTTTGCTAAAACGGTCCACTACTACCAGAATCACAGTCTTCCCCGAGGAACGAGGCAGGTCCGTAATGAGGTCCATGGACAGATGCGTCCAAGGACGGGAAGGAATGGGTAACGGGAGGAGAGGACCCGATGGCCGTAATTGAGGGACCTTGGCACGAGCGCAGGTCTCGCAGGCTGCTACAAAACCGTCAACCGTCTTACGAAGAGCCGACCACCAGAATCTCTGAGCAATGAGATCCACTGTGGCTCTACTCCCCGGGCGCCCAGCAAGGACAGTATCGTGGTGCTCCTTAAAAACCTTGTGTCGTAAAGCGAGAGGCACAAACAACCTCCCAGGAGGACAAAGATCAGGAGCCTCTGCCTGGGCTGCCTGAACCTCTGCCTCCAAATCAGGATAAAGAGCAGAGACGACCACTCCTTCAGCCAAAATGGGACCCGGGTCTTCAAAGTTCCCCCCTCCCGGAAAACAACGTGACAGGGCATCAGCCTTCACATTTTTAACCCCAGGGCGGAACGTGACAACAAAATTAAACCTAGAAAAGAATAAAGACCATCTGGCCTGTCTCGGGTTCAGACGCTTGGCCGATTCCAAGTAGGCCAGATTCTTATGGTCGGTAAACACGGAAATAGGGTGTCTGGCTCCCTCTAGCCAATGGCGCCATTCCTCAAAAGCTAATTTGATGGCCAACAAGTTTCCTTGAGAAAAAGGCACGCAGTCGCCATTTGGCAGGAGAGGGACCCTGTGATAAGACTGCACCCACACCCACCTCAGAAGCATCCATCTCAACAATAAAAGGTAGAGAGACATCAGGTTGTACCAAAATGGGAGCGGTAGCAAAACTCTTCCAAGTCTGAGGAAGATCAAGACGGAAGGCAACAGGATTGATGACGGACAAGATCTTGTAAGTGCCAATAAACTTAGGACCCAACTTCCAGGATGGAACCTTCAGTTTGATATTCTTTGTAGACAACCCCACCAGATCACCCACATTCAGGTCTGGACCAGGCACACGTCTCTTATCCGCCACACGCTTATATCTCTCACTCATCCTCTTTAGATTACCCTGAATCTTTTACCAAGTAAATGACAAAGACGAGGAAAATCTCTCCTCATCAGGTAAACCATAAGACCCCTCTCCAGAGAATGTCCCAAACTGCGGATGAAACCCATATGCACCAAAAAATGGTGACTTATCAGAGGACTCCTGGCGACGGTTATTTAAAGCAAACTCAGCAAGGGACAAAAAAGAACACCAATCCTCCCGATTCTCTGCCACAAAACAGCGCAGATATGTCTCCAGATTCTGATTGACGCGTTCGGTCTGACCATTCGAACTGCGGGTGAAAAGCACAAGAGAACGACAACCGAACCCCCAAGCGAGAACAGAAGGCCTTCCAGAATCTGGAAACAAATTTTGTGCCCCTATCAGAAACAATTGAGGGAAATTGTGGAGTCCGCACACCTTAATATAGTGGTGGGTGCTCGCAGAGGACTTCAGTCGCAGAATATATAGAGATAATCCACGGCACACCAATGTCTTTTGCTTTGCAAATTTATTATTGGTACAAAAATATTCACAAATTTTGTCAATATATGACTGGTCGCGCCATCATAGTAATGAGCATAAATAACATATCTTTGTAGGCCGTAATGTGTCCCAACGTTTCGGTCCTGTCAAAGACCTTTCTCAAGGGATCTGTAAATAAATATAACGGTTTTATTGGCGTCTACATTTGGCGACCATAATATACTATTGACATGTGATAAAGGAGGAAACGATATGGAATTCGGCGAATTGTACACATACATATATATGTGTGTATGCGTACATCTGCACACACACACATCTATGTACATACACATACATAAACATACATACAGGTCTCAGATTCTGACTATAGTAAAAAGAGAGTAGCGGGTGGGTAAAGTAAGAGGGATACAAGACAGATAGAGCAAATGCTGTCTCTAAGAGAGGAGGACATAATGATCAAGACTGGGCTATAGCATGAACCAATCAATGGAGCATAAAGTTAAGTCAGGAATCTATGTATTAAATAGATTAGGTAAGTCTAGTAAGCATCCAGAGGAATGTCTGTGGATGAAACAAGCAGCAGATTGAATGTCATTGTCTAGTGCATGGATAAATAGCATAAGGACTCACCATGGCCGGATAGCAGACAGCTTGATGCAGGCGCTGTGTGTCTCTGCGTTTGTGTGCGTTTTAAACTGAGGGGCCGGAAGTCATGTGGGCGCTTTGCCCTGTGTCCGGGTTCAGCCGGTCACATGATCGTCAGTGACGTCATGTGAACCGCGTGACCGCGGGCCGCAGTGTGCGCATGCGCACTGGGTACTGGGACAGAAATAGAAGATAGCTTAATGCAGGGGATATATAATATGTTGTATCATGGAAAACGGGAATAATTGGCTGGGGATCGGTCTGCTAATTGGTTATGAGAAGAAAGAAAGGTTATAAAGAAGAATATTCAGGATATTTTAAAAATAAGGAGTATATATAGTTCTATGCTAGCGCTTTAATTAAGAAGCATGGGGAAAATTATCTCAAGTAAAGAAAGGGGGGTCACATGCATATATAGATGGAATGGTTTAAAGTATAATTAAACAATTACTTCGATTCCTGTCGTGCTAAAATGTGAAGAATAACAAAAAAGTTTATTAAAATAGAACAAAGAACAAAAAACAAAAAACAAGAGGTGAATGTTCTAGATTCAGTGGATAAGTGTCTCAGCATATAGGTATCTATATATACTATAATCTTATACTATATTCTAATCTATGATGAGGGGGAGGGGTGGAAGAACTAGGTATAATTGATAGCAAAACAACAACTTATTTAACTAAACAACATCCAATAATCCCAGTTTTTTATATCTTGCCCAAAATACACAAGAACCTTGAGAACCCCCCTGGAAGACCAATCGTTGCCTCTACAGAATCCATCCTGTCCCCCCTCTCCATCTACCTAGACCGTATACTTACCCCACTCATCAAGACGTCAAGATCCTTTTTATTAGACACCAATGACTTCATCTCTAAAATTAAACAGATCCAACCAGAACCAGATACCATTCTGTTGACCATGGATGTCAACAGCCTTTACACGTCCATTGAACATGACAAAGGCATCAAAGCCACAGCACACCTACTTGCCACTGCCTCTACTTTATCTCCCACACAACAGGAATTTTGCCTATCTCTACTTACTTTAGTGTTGCAGGAAAACTACTTCCTCTTTGGGGATCAATACTATGTTCAAAAACGGGGTACCGCGATGGGGGCTAACGTAGCCCCGCCCTACGCAAACGCTTTCATGATCCACTTTGAGGAACAGTTTGTTTACACACATCATCTGTTTCAACAACATGCGAAAATATGGCTTCGATTTATCGATGATATTTTCTGTTTGTGGAGAGGTCCCATGTCAAGTGCTTTGCACTTTCATCACTACCTTGACAACATTTACCCAGAACTTGGTTTCACTATCATAACCAATACCGAGAAAATTAGTTTTTTGGATACCTTAGTCCTGAAGGATCCATCTGGTCACATTCAATTTGACCTTTACAATAAACCAACAGACAGGAATAGCCTACTACATTATACTAGTAACCATCCTAGAGCCACCAAAGCGTCACTTCCCAAATCTCAATTCACAAGGTTAGAAAGAATAGTAACAGATCCATCAACTTTACAACAGAGACAATCAGATATGAAATCTAAATTCAGACAAAGAGGCTACCCCGAACAACTGATCACCAACAAATCGACAATATGTAAACAGACTACCTCACAAACCACCATTCCCTCACCACGGATACCATGCATTCTCACATACCACCCCCTTGCCCCAAAAATCCAACAAACAATCAGAAAACAATGGTCCATACTGTCACAAGCATACCCCGGGATCCCAGAGTTTCAGTCTCCTCCCATCACTTGTTATAAAAGATCACAAAACATTAGGGACCACCTCATCCGTGCAGATATTGGACCTCTAAATAAAATACCAAAATAGCGTTTCTTACAGAATCCAAAATATGGCACTTTCCCGTGCCTTCACTGTGCGCAGTGCTCGAGTGTGATCAAAGGAAACTTTATCACACATCCACACACCGGCAAAAGATTCCCTATCAAAGGGTACTATACCTGTGAATCCTCATTTGTTGTTTATTTAATTAAATGCCCGTGTGGACTTTGTTATGTGGGTGAAACCACGCAGCAAATAAGGAATCGTATTTCTAAACATAAATCCACCATCAGGACTGAACAGTTTTTGTTACCAATCCCAGCACATTTTAAGGAACACAACCATCAGATCTCATCCTTACGCTATCAGGTTTTGGAACAAGTTAATACCCCACGGAGAGGCGGTAACAGGATTAAAACATTGAAACAAAGAGAAAGTTTCTGGATACACCGACTGGACACTTTATCCCCAAGAGGCCTCAACCGGGAATGTGACTTTTACTGTGATCTTTAAATACTCAATCTCTAAACATTCATTCTTGTTTTTCGGTATTGTGGACTGATATGGTGTCATAATGTTATTTCTTTGATATTAATATGCATATACTTCTCCTTTATTTCAGGCTCCCTAGTTGGATTATAATCATAGTCAATATACAAGTTGGTGAGAATAAAACCCCTTCCCCCCCCCCTTCCCTTCCCCTGCATTTTCCTTCCATCCTCTTTCCTTCCCCCCCCCCTTTTTCCCCTTCCTTTTTCCCCTCTTCCATCCCTCTCTTCCACCCCTCCCCCTCATCATAGATTAGAATATAGTATAAGATTATAGTATATATAGATACCTATATGCTGAGACACTTATCCACTGAATCTAGAACATTCACCTCTTGTTTTTTGTTTTTTGTTCTTTGTTCTATTTTAAAAAACTTTTTTGTTATTCTTCACATTTTAGCACGACAGGAATCGAAGTAATTGTTTAATTATACTTTAAACCATTCCATCTATATATGCATGTGACCCCCCTTTCTTTACTTGAGATAATTTTCCCCATGCTTCTTAATTAAAGCGCTAGCATAGAACTATATATACTCCTTATTTTTAAAATATCCTGAATATTCTTCTTTATAACCTTTCTTTCTTCTCATAACCAATTAGCAGACCGATCCCCAGCCAATTATTCCCGTTTTCCATGATACAACATATTATATATCCCCTGCATTAAGCTATCTTCTATTTCTGTCCCAGTACCCAGTGCGCATGCGCACACTGCGGCCCGCGGTCACGCGGTTCACATGACGTCACTGACGATCATGTGACCGGCTGAACCCGGACACAGGGCAAAGCGCCCACATGACTTCCGGCCCCTCAGTTTAAAACGCACACAAACGCAGAGACACACAGCGCCTGCATCAAGCTGTCTGCTATCCGGCCATGGTGAGTCCTTATGCTATATATCCATGCACTAGACAATGACATTCAATCTGCTGCTTGTTTCATCCACAGACATTCCTCTGGATGCTTACTAGACTTACCTAATCTATTTAATACATAGATTCCTGACTTAACTTTATGCTCCATTGATTGGTTCATGCTATAGCCCAGTCTTGATCATTATGTCCTCCTCTCCAAGAGACAGCATTTGCTCTATCTGTCTTGTATCCCTCTTACTTTACCCACCCGCTACTCTCTTTTTACTATAGTCAGAATCTGAGACCTGTATGTATGTTTATGTATGTGTATGTACATAGATGTGTGTGTGTGCAGATGTACGCATACACACATATATATGTATGTGTACAATTCGCCGAATTCCATATCGTTTCCTCCTTTACCACATGTCAATAGTATATTATGGTCGCCAAATGTAGACGCCAATAAAACCGTTATATTTATTTACAGATCCCTTGACAAAGGTCTTTGACAGGACCGAAACGTTGGGACACATTACGGCCTACAAAGATATGTTATTTATGCTCATTACTATGATGGCGCGACCAGTCATATATTGACAAAATTTGTGAATATTTTTGTACCAATAATAAATTTGCAAAGCAAAAGACATTGGTGTGCCGTGGATTATCAGAAACAATGTCTGAAGGAATGCCATGCAATTTGACAATGTGATCAACAAATGCTTGCGCCAGCGTCTTAGCATTGGGTAACCCAGGAAAGGGAATGAAATGCGCCATTTTGCTAAAACGGTCCACTACTACCAGAATCACAGTCTTCCCCGAGGAACGAGGCAGGTCCGTAATGAGGTCCATGGACAGATGCGTCCAAGGACGGGAAGGAATGGGTAACGGGAGGAGAGGACCCGATGGCCGTAATTGAGGGACCTTGGCACGAGCGCAGGTCTCGCAGGCTGCTACAAAACCGTCAACCGTCTTACGAAGAGCCGACCACCAGAATCTCCGAGCAATGAGATCCACTGTGGCTCTACTCCCCGGGCGCCCAGCAAGGACAGTATCGTGGTGCTCCTTAAAAACCTTGTGTCGTAAAGCGAGAGGCACAAACAACCTCCCAGGAGGACAAAGATCAGGAGCCTCTGCCTGGGCTGCCTGAACCTCTGCCTCCAAATCAGGATAAAGAGCAGAGACGACCACTCCTTTAGCCAAAATGGGACACGACCCAAAGTTCCCCCCTCCCGGAAAACAACGTGACAGGGCATCAGCCTTCACATTTTTAACCCCAGGGCGGAACGTGACAACAAAATTAAACCTAGAAAAGAATAAAGACCATCTGGCCTGTCTCGGGTTCAGACGCTTGGTCAATTCCAAGTAGGCCAGATTCTTATGGTCGGTAAACACGGAAATAGGGTGTCTGGCTCCCTCTAGCCAATGGCGCCATTCCTCAAAAGCTAATTTGATGGCCAACAAGTTTCCTTGAGAAAAAGGCAGACGGTCGCCATTTGGCAGGAGAGGGACCCTGAGATAAGACCGCACCCACACCCACCTCAGAAGCATCCACCTCAACAATAAAAGGTAGAGAGACATCAGGTTGTACCAAAATGGGAGCGGAAGCAAAACTCTCTTTGATACTAGAAAAGGCCTTAAGCGCATCTACCGACCCGGAGGGAAAATCTACCCCCTTTTTAGTCATATCAGTGAGTGGCTTAACAACAGAGGAATAATTCAAAATTAACTTTCTGTAATAATTGGCAAAACCCAAAAACTGCATCCGCGCCTTCTGATTCTCAGGAAGCTCCCAATCAAGCACAGCGCGGACCTTCTCAGGGTTCATGCGAAAACCAGAAGCGGAGAGAAGAAAACCAAGAAATTGAATCTCCGGAACCGCAAACACACATTTTTCCAGTTTAGCGTACAATTTATTCTCCCGCAGAATCAACAAGACCTGACGTAGGTGGTCCCTATGAGTTTTGAAATCAGGAGAAAAAATCAAAATGTCATCTAGATACACCAGTACAAATTTCCCCATTACATGATAAAACATGCTGTTCACAAAATGTTGGAAGACGGCCGGAGCATTCATCAAACCAAAGGGCATAACCAAATTCTTGAAATGACCCTCAGGGGTATTGAAGGCCGTCTTCCATTCGTCCGCTTCCCTGACCCTGACTAGGTTGTATGCCCCTCTTGAATCCAACTTAGAAAAAACTTTAGCCCCAACAATCTGGTTAAACAGGTCCGGGATCAGAGGAAGCAGATATGGGTCACGAATTGTGATACAGTTCAGCTCCCTGAAATCCAGACAAGGTCTTAAAGAACCATCTTTTTTCTTAACAAAAAAATACAGCGGCAACAGGTGACTTCGAGGGTCGGATGTGTCCCTTTCTCAGGCTCTCAGAGATATAAGTACGCATAGCGACTCTTTCAGGTTGGGAGAGATTGTATAAACGTGATTTTGGCAGCTTGGCGTCTGGGATGAGATTAATAGGGCAATCGTACTCCCGGTGAGGGGGCAGCTCCTGGACACCACTCTCGGAAAACACATCCGAAAATTCAGAGAGAAAAGATGGTACAGTCTTGGTAGAAACCTCTGAAAGAGACGCCGTGAGGCAATTCTCTCTGCAAAACTTACTCCAACCATTTATTTGCCTTGCTTGCCAATCAATGGTGGGGTTATGTTTAGTGAGCCAGGGTAGCCCCAACACTAGAGGAGTAGGTAATCCGCTTAGGACGAAACATGACATATCCTCAACATGAGCATCACCCACAGTCAAACGGATATTGTGAACTATGCCCTTTAACGATTTTTGAGAAAGTGGAGCGGAATCGATAGCAAAAACAGTTATATCCTTTTCCAAAGTGCATACACGGAAACCATGTGTTATAGCAAATTGATTATCAATGAGATTGATAGCTACTTCACTATCTACAAAAATCTCACAAACAATGTTCTTGCTATCTAGCGCCACCCTGGCAGGTAGAACAAAACGGGAACTACAAGCAAACGGCAAACCTTCAATTTCCGCATCAACCTTGCCAATAGTAGCAAATGGAAAGTTTTTAGAGGGTGTTTTTCTTTTTGTTTCTTTATTACCCTCAGAAAACTCCCTGAATCTCTTAGAGGGGCAAACATTAGCCAAATGATTTATACCCCCACAACAGAAACAAACCCTCCTCTGAGAGCTGAATCCTCTACTATCAGAGGCAAGCAAACCCAGCTGCATGGCCTCCTGCTCAGAGGGGATTGAGAGAGACTGAGGCCCCTGCGCACTGAATGAGACCGCCCCACTGTCCTTGGACTGAATATGACAGGAAGGAGTGGTCTCTCCTCTCTCTCTAAGACGCCTGTCAATACGAACAGTTAGAGACATGGCAGACTCCAACGAGGCAGGTCTCTCATGAAAAGCAAATGCATCTTTCAATCCCTCTGAAAGACCATGGCAAAATTGACTTCGGAGTGCAGCATCGTTCCAACCAGTATCAGCTGCCCATCTCCGAAATTCAGAACAATATATCTCTGTTTACCCTGGCATAAAAGATGCAGTTTAGATTCAGCCAGAGCAATACGATTCGGGTCATCATATATCTGCCCCAGGGCTACAAAAAATTCATCCACCGATCGGAGGGGCCATGCCCCCACCGGCAGCGAAAAGGCCAAAGACTGAGCGTTATCCCTGAGCAGCGAGATGATGATCCCCACCCTCTGCTCCTCATCACCAGAGGAATGGGGAAGTAGGCGAAAATGGAGTTTGCAAGCCTCTCTAAAGCGAACAAAATTCTCACTACCCCCGGAGAACGTATCCGGAAGCGACATCTTAGGCTCGGAACAAACTCCATGGACACAAGCAGAACCGGTCACCTGAAACTGAGAGACAGTTTTACGGAGATCTGCTACCTCCAGTGAAAGACCTTGCATGCGGTCAATCAAAGCTGAAACCGGATCCATGCTTAAGACGGTATTGGCGGTTTATAATGTCACGGATGATGTTTGCAGATAGCTGGAAGTTATGGATAAACATCCGACTGGCTTGATCCCAAACTAAGGAGCATAAAGGTGACCCCTATAAAACCCTAAGAGCTCACCCTGACTGCTAAGCACATACAAGGGTCTCAGAGGTAGACGATTGCATGCCCTTGTACCTAGACTGTGTGACACCTTAAAACCCTATAATAGTGAGGGGACACGACCACCGGCTCCCTGCACTTAATACGGAGGGAGTCGGGGTCACCTAGAATCAAGCCAGCAAGAAAACACAATACATGAAAGGACTTATCTGAACAACCAGTAACAGAGGTCTCCAGAAGTGAACACTTCAATCCAGGAAGTAGTATAAACCGCAAGGTGAGGCAGTATGGGAGAGAATATAAAGGGAGGCAATTAGTGTAAATAGGTGACAGCTGGGAGAAGGAAAGGAGATGACAAAGTGAAACCAAAACAAAGAACATCATGCAAGAGGTACAGAAGAACGTCTGCCAGACCTTCTCAGAGAGCTGGCGGTGACACCCGGCTATAGGCTCTGCCTCTGAACTGCTCTGTGGCACTAGCTATGCCCTGAAATCAGGGGTGTAACTAAAAATGGCTAGACCCCATAGTACAGTTCTGAACGACCCTCTTCTTCTCCAAGCAACTTCCCCACATCCTCTCCTCCTGCAGTTAGTCCTTCACTGGACAGGAGGAGAAATCAAGAGTTTACTTTACACTACACCCCCCTAGTGCCCCACACAGTAGTTATTCCCCTTTAGTGCCCTACATAGTAGTTATTCCCCCTTAGTCCCCCACACAGCAGTTATTCTCCTTTAGTGCCCCCCACAGTAGAATACCCCCTTAGTGCTCCCACACATTAGTCATGTCCCCTTAGTGCTCTTACAAAGTAGTCATGCCCAGGGGCAGGCTTTGCATTTCTGGGGGCCCCAAGCAAAGTTGCGTCCAGGGGTTCTAATCAAAGACATCTTTGTATCGCAAAATAGAATATTTACCCACCGTGTACAATCTTTATGTTCTTACTGCAGTGAGAAATGAACCAATCTTGTTTTGGTTTCCACAAAAGATTTGACTATGTCCTTCATGTTCAATGACCTGTGGTCTCTCTGTTCAATGAAGATCATTGCTGAGCCATTCAGTCATTCTTGAGACATGGTAGAGTGCAGGTAATTTTTAATAAGTTTCTTTCTCCTGAAGCAACAGTGATGGCCAGTGTGAAGAATAAGTGCAGGGCAATGCTTAAAGTGCCATAAAGCTCCAAGAGATTCTCTTTGTAAATGTAATTTCACATGTAGGGTGTAAAGGGGGAATATTAATTACTAATATTTATGCAAATATCAATAATTAATATTCATAAATAGGAGGAGCCATCTACCGATGACTCCGCCTATTTATACCTTTATTAAAGAATAATACTTTTCCTTTGCTTTACGCTAATCACTAAAATAGCTTCAAGCGCCTAACTGAGCTAGCTACCGCTAATAACCACACGTTACACAGTAGGTATAAATAACACACAGTATTTATTAACACCTACAGTACACAACGCACGCAATGCACTAACAATACAGTACTAAAAATACAGTACTAAACTACACTACACAATCCCAAATTCCACCCACAAACTAACTATACAATACACTTACTGTTGTGTTCAAAATTATTCAACCCCCAATGCTGTAAAGGGTTTTAGGGAATTTAGTGTACATTTGTAATTGTGTTCAGAATGAAATCTTACAAAGACTTTTTAAAGAACCAAATGCAACTAAAATTACATCAATTGTTTTTGTAATACAGTATTAAATGTTTTTTTTGTGATTTCTTCATTGACACAATTATTCAACCCCTTAAAGACTACCACTCTTAAGAACAGAGGTTCATTCAAGTGTTTTCGATCAGGTATTGAAAACACCTGTGGATGTCAAGGAGCAGCAATCAAGCATAATAAGCACCAATTAGGCAGATTTAAAAGGACTGTGATACTCAGCTCCTTCTAGACATTTACTGGTGTGTTTACAAACATGGTGAAGTCAAGAGAATGGTCCAGGAAGACAAGAGAAGAGGTGATTTCTCTTCACAGGAAGGGCAATGGCTATAAGAAGATTGCAAAGATGTTAAACATACCAAGAGACACCATAGGAAGCATCATTTGCAAATTCAAGGCAAAGGGCACTGTTGAAACGCTACCTGGTCGTGGCAGAAAGAAGATGCTGACTTCGACTGCTGTGCGCTACCTGAAGCGCAAAGTGGAGAAAAGTCCCCGTGTGACTGCTGAGGAACTGAAAAAATATTTGTCAGATGTGGGTACTGAACTTTCAGCTCAGACAATAAGGCGCACACTGCGTAATGAAGGCCTCCATGCCAGAACTCCCAGGCGCACCCCCTTGCTGTCTCCAAAGAATAAGAAGAGTCGACTGCAGTATGCCAAAAGTCATGTGGACAAACCACAAAAGTTTTGGGATAGTGTTCTGTGGACTGATGAAACAAAATTAGAACTGTTTGGGCCCATGGATCAATGCTATGTTTGGAGGAGGAAGAACAAGGCCTATGAAGAAAAGAACACCTTGCTTACTGTGAAGCATGGTGGGGGGTCAATCATGCTTTGGCGCTGTTTTGCTTCTACAGGTACAGGAAAGCTTCAGCGTGTGCAAGGTACCTTGAATTCTCTTCAGTACCAGGAGATATTTAATGAAAATGTGATGCAGTCCGTCACAAACCTGAGGCTTGGGAGACGTTGGACCTTTCAACAGGACAATGATCCCAAGCATACCTCCAAGTCCACTAGAGCATGGTTGCAGATTAAAGGCTGGAACATTTTGAAGTGGCCATCGCAGTCACCAGACTTAAATCCGATTGAGAACCTCTGGTGGGACTTAAGGAAAGCAGTTGCAGCGCGCAAACCTAAGAATGTGACTGAACTGGAGGCTTTTGAACATGAAGAATGGGCGAAGATACCCGTAGATCGCTGCAAGACACTTGTGTCAAGCTATGCTTCACGTTTAAAAGCTGTTATAACTGGAAAAGGATGTTGTACTAAGTACTAAGATTGAATGTCACTCGGGGGTTGAATAAAACTGATAATGATGTGAGCACAGAAAAGACATTTGTGGTTATTTCATTATAAATGTTATGTTATATTTGTCTGACTTACAAGTGCCTCTTTGATTTAATTGTAAACAAGATGACTGAAATGATCAAAATCAATGTCAAACTGGCCAAAACACTTAATTTCAGTGGGGGTTGAATAATTTTGAACACAACTGTACATACATTCATTAGCAGCCCACCCCACCTGGCTCTAAACTATCCCTATGAACGAAGGGTTAACGCTGGCGCTGCAAGGGTAATTGCAGGCCACAGACACAGGGTTACAGCAGGGGTTAATAGGGAGCAGGGATACTCCTGCAGGGTTAGGGTAGGGTATAGGTGGTTAAGGGGTCAGGGGTAACTGAAGGGTAGGTGTACAGAGGTGGTAACTGAAGGGTAGGGGTACAGCAGGCAATGCAAGAGTTAATACCCTGCAGGTGAATGCTGGGGTAACTTGACAGGGGAATTAGGGTATGTGAGGGTCAAGGGAATATGGGCAGGTAGGGGTTATAGGGAATATGGGTGGTGGTTGTTGGTAGGATAGTGGTAGGGGAATAGTTGGTGGGATAGTGGTAGGGATAGGGCATCAATACTCAGCCCTCCAAGGGTTAATTGCTCGTTGTCCAGGGGATGCTCGTCGTCCTGGAAATGATTCTAACTCCCCCAGCGAGCGCTGCCTGCGCTCTCTGTACTCTGCTCGGGGGTAGGGGGTCTCTCCTCTTCAGCGGGCGGCTCGGCTCCTCTCCCTTAGTGCAGGGGCTGCCAGATATTTATATCCAGCGGCCCGCTCTGCCTGCCACCATCAGGGACACATGGGCCGGCGCAGTGAGATGACGTCACTGCGACAGCCCGCGCGTCCCCGGACGAGCGCGACGGGGCCGCGCCACCTGACAGGCGGGAGAAACCTTTGATCTCCCGCCTGCAACACTTTGCATTCCGGACAGCGCGATAGTAATCGCGCTGCCGGAATGCACATAATAGAAGGAGGGGAGGTTTCTCCCCTCTTCCTATTATGCATAATTATCTCCAGCGGCGCTGGAGATAATTAATACAAAGGACTCCGATTCTATTAAATCAGAGTTCTTTGAAGCATACAGGATGACCGGACTCTTGTCCGGTCATTCTGATGCAATTAACCAGATGGCATCAGTGTGAATGCTTGGGGCACATTCACACTGATACCTCTGGTTTTGGTGACATTTTTCCCATCAATGGGGCCTATACTATAAGGGGGAACATATAAGGGGGCACATATATATATATATAAAAAGGGACATATAAGGGGGCACATATATATACACTCACCTAAAGAATTATTAGGAACACCTGTTCTATTTCTCATTAATGCAATTATCTAGTCAACCAATCACATGGCAGTTGCTTCAATGCATTTAGGGGTGTGGTCCTGGTCAAGACAATCTTCTGAACTCCAAACTGAATGTCAGAATGGGAAAGAAAGGTGATTTAAGCAATTTTGAGCGTGGCATGGTTGTTGGTGCCAGATGGGCCGGTCTGAGTATTTCACAATCTGCTCAGTTACTGGGATTTTCACGCACAACCATTTCTAGGGTTTACAAAGAATGGTGTGAAAAGGGAAAAAGATCCAGTATGCGGCAGTCCTGTGGGCAAAAATGCCTTGTGGATGCTAGAGGTCAGAGGAGAATGGGCCGACTGATTTCAAGCTGATAGAAGAGCAACGTTGACTGAAATAACCACTCGTTACAACCGAGGTATGCAGCAAAGCATTTGTGAAACTACAACACGCACAACCTTGAGGCGGATGGGCTACAACAGCAGAAGACCCCTTCGGGTACCACTCATCTCCACTACAAATAGGAAAAAGAGGCTACAATTTGCACGAGCGCACCAAAATTGGACTGTTGAAGACTGGAAAAATGTTGCCTGGTCTGATGAGTCTCGATTTCTGTTGAGACATTCAAATGGTAGAGTCCGAATTTGGCGTAAACAGAATGAGAACATGTATCCATCCTCTGATGGCTACTTCCAGCAGGATAATGCACCATGTCACAAAGCTCGAATCATTTCAAATTGGTTTCTTGAACATGACAATGAGTTCACTGTACTAAAATGGCCCCCACAGTCACCAGATCTCAACCCAATAGAGCATCTTTGTGATGTGGTGGAACGGGAGCTTCGTGCCCTGGATGTGCATCCCTCAAATCTCCATCAACTGCAAGATGCTATCCTATCAATATGGGCCAACATTTCTAAAGAATGCTATCAGCACCTTGTTGAATCAATGCCACGTAGAATTAAGGCAGTTCTGAAGGCAAAAGGGGGTCCAACACCGTATTAGTATGGTGTTCCTAATAATTCCTTAGGTGAGTGTATATAAAAAAGGACATATAAGGGGGCACATATTCCCCACAGGGGCCACAATGAGCCCCTGTGGACCACTAAGGGCAGATGTGCGCAGATGCTGGGCACATCTGCGCACATCATCCTATAATGTGGCTGTTAATGCATGCATATATATTATACATGCATGCACGTGTTTGCATGCATATATATATATATATATATATGCATACGTCTCAACCCTTCCTCAACATAGGGGAAGATATGTGATTTGGAAAAACACTGACAGCTGCCCTCACTTCCAAGTCTTGGATGTCAACATGTTTTCTCATAGAAAAAAAAACTAAGTGTAGCAGCACAACGACTAAGATATATATCTGCCATTCCTTCATTAGCCGTGTTAGAATCCAGTCTGAAGCTCCCCCAGACGTAAACAGACTTTGTAGGAAAACCGCAGCACTCTCTTGTCTTCAATATCCAAAAATGTTTATTCACCAATGCAATGCTTGTATTGGTGAATAAACATTTTTGGATATTGAAGACAACATGTTTTCTCTTGAACTGCCTTTTTCATGTTATTTGCATAACATAAAAATCCAGAGAAAAAAATATGAACCTTTAACTAATACTATTTAGTGCAGTTTCAATCAGGGTAAGAAAAAAAATCCTTGGTTCTGCTCTAAGCTGAGCTCGCTCATTTCCATCACAGAGGAACTTGCGAGCTATTCTTCGTTGTCTTACCACTAGGAATGTCATATCTACAATCAGGTCCGTAAATATTGGGACATCGACACAATTCTAACATTTTTGGCTCTATACACCACCACAATAAATTTGAAATGAAACTAACAAGATTTGCTTTAACTGCAGACTGTTAGCTTTAATTTGAGGGTATTTACATCCAAATCAGGTGAACGGTGTAGGAATTACAACAGTTTGCATATGTGCCTCCCACTTGTTAAGGAACCAAAAGTAATGAGACAGAATAATAATCATAAATCAAACTTTCACTTTTTAATACTTGGTTGCAAATCCTTTGCAGTCAATTACAGCTTGAAGTCTGGAACGCATAGACATCACCAGACGCTGGGTTTCATCACTGGCGATGCTCTGCCAGGCCTCTACTGCCACTGTCTTAAGTTCCTGCTTGTTCTTGGGGCATTTTTCCTTCAGTTTTGTCTTCAGCAAGTGAAATGCATGCTTAATCGGATTCATGTCAGGTGATTGACTTGGCTATTGCATAACATTCCACTTATTTCCCTTAAAAAACTCTTTGGTTGCTTTTGCAGTATGCTTTGGGTTATTGGCCATCTGCACTGTGAAGCGCCGTCCAATGAGTTCTGAAGCATTTGGCTGAATATGAGCAGATAATATTTCCCGAAACACTTCAGAATTCATCCTGCTGCTTTTGTCAGCAGTCACATCATCAATAAATACAAGAGAACCAGTTCCAGTGGCAGCCATACATGCCCACGCCATGACACTACCACCACCATGCTTCACTGATGAGGTGGTATGCTTAGGATCATGAGCAGTTCCTTTCCTTCTCCATACTCTTCTCTTCCCATCACTCTGGTACAAGTTGATCTTGGTCTCATCTGTCCATAGAATGTTGTTCCAGAACTGTGAAGGCTTTTTTAGATGTCGTTTGGCAAAATCTAATCTGGCCTTCCTGTTTTTGAGGCTCACCAATGGTTTACATCTTGTGGTGAGCCCTCTGTATTCACTCTGGTGAAGTCTTCTCTTGACTGTTGACTTTGACACACATACACCTACCTCATGGAGAGTGTTCTTGATCTGGCCAACTGTTGTGGAGGGTGTTTTCTTCACCAGGGAAAGAATTCTTCGGTCATCCACAACAGTTGTTTTCCGTGGTCTTCCGGGTCTTTTGGTCTTTTTAAGAATGTTCCAAACAGTTGTTTTGGCCACACCTAATGTTTTTGCTCTCTCTCTGATGGGTTTGTTGTGTTTTTTCAGCCTAATGATGGCTTGCTTCGCTGATAGTTACAGCTCTTTGGATCTCATCTTGAGAGATGACATCAACAGATTCTAAATGCAAATAGCACACTAGAAATGAACTCTGGACCTTTTATCTGCTCATTGTAATTGGGATAATGAGGGAATAACACACCCCTGGCCATGGAACAGCTGAGAACCAATTGTCCCATTACTTTTGGTTCCTTAACAAGTGGTAGGCACATATGCAAACTGTTGTAATTCCTACACCGTTCACCTGATTTGGATGTAAATACCCTCAAATTAAAGCTGACCGTCTGCAGTTAAAGCACATCTTGTTTGTTTGTTTCATTTCAAATCCATTGGGGTGGTGTATAGAGCAAAAAATGTTACAATTGTGTTGATGTCCCAATATTTATGGACCTGACTGTATCTGTAATTTCTCTGCAATTTCTCTGCTTCTCTTTAGGCTTATGAAAGTCTGTGATCCAAGGAGTCTTGGAGAAACTGTTTAACATTGTCAATCTCTCTCTCCACTGCATCATTTGCTGTATTTGGGCTCTGTAAGAGTTTGCTTATATGGTTGAAGTGATACAACCCATTGTACCAGATCACAAGAAAGAAATCTCCATGATGTCAATTTCTTATACAGATTCTGTGGTGAAGACAGTGTTTCTTTATCGTTTTTTTCTGCAGCATCTTCAATCAGTGCATATAGGGCCTTCACCATCTCAGGAAATTAGTGCAGTAGGGCTTTTACACTTTGAATCCAGCACTCCCATCTGGTTTGTGATTTATTTTTCACAGTGAGCTTTACTTGACATTGTAGGGTTGACCAGGAACTGAAAAGGTTGTAAAAGCGCTGAAGAATAAAAAAAAAAAGTCATGGACAACACAGAAGACTTAGCAGCATCAGCCACAACAAGACTGCTGCAGAGAACTCACGGGGCTTTTCTGTTGATCTCCAGCAGTCTTTTCTAGACCCCATGTTTGTGTCCCATAATATTGCTGCTGTTATCATAAACTGACCATGACAGTCTGCAATATTAAAGGGGTTGGCCAGTCTTCACCCACGGCTATCAGCTGTTTGAAGAGAATGCAGTGCTCATGCAAGAGCTGCATTCTCCTGCTCGCCATCAACATCGCAGCAGTGAGCTGGTGTAACAGTAGCATCTCTGTTCTATTCACTTCAATGAGAAAGAGCAGAAGGAGTCGAATTGCTCTTTCCCATTGAAGTGAATTGGGGATAGAGGAGCTGCAATTACGGTACATCTGCTAGCTGTTGCAATATCAACGGCGAGCAAGTAAACAGTGAGGCGAATGCAGCACTTATATGAGAGCTGTGTTCTCTTCAAACAGCTAATCACAGAAGTGTCGGGAGTCAGACCCCCTCTGATCTGATATTAATGATATATCCTGTAGATAGGTCATCAGTTTAGGACACTGGCCAACCCCTTTAAAGGGGTTATCCAATCCTAACTGAACACTGAATAGAACTGAACACTGAATATACTTATCTGGCTCCCCGCTCCCTGCGACGCTCCTGGTCCCCACACCACCGCTGTTCCTTCTCCCTGTGCCCGGATGAAAATATCCGGTGTCGGGGGGGGGGGGGGGGGGGATTGGGTGCAGCCAATGGGAGGTTGGGACGAGCCTTCCTAGCATTGCGGGTGACGCTAGGGAGGCTCGTCCCCGTCCCTGCCTCTCTCTGGCTGCCCCCCCCCGACACTGGCTGACTCACAATTCACAATGTGTAGCACCAGGGAAAATTGTTCATTTTGACGTATCTGGGGTGCAGTCCATTATTATTGAAAAGTATTTGGCCTTGGTAACCTTCTGTACAATTGCATCCTTTCTTTTCTGCCCAACAAATGCAATAAGCTCATTCTGGATTCTGTTATTGAAGTAGTGATTTTTGATCTCCTTCATGTCAATCGTTGCCAATCTCAAAGTGTTGACTCAAACTGTGCCCTCAACTGTATGTAGCCCAAAAAAGTTGCAAGTTGTAGGTATGGGCGGCACTATTGCCTGAAACAGGCCCGATCCCCGCTGGATCCCATCATATTGAAAGGACCCTGGTGGTGCTCCGGTCCTTTCCAGCTATGCTGGATATGATGAGCTCAGAACAGCCTTCCAGAAGATTTTAGCAGTGGTGTGAAACTAGCCTTAATACTGCACTCCATTGCTGTCTCTAAAGAGAACGTAATTCCTGACTAGCACTGTCAATGGTTGTGCCTGGTTTTAGGCTCTGCTAATTCATGACCAGTCTGCATATTTGCAGGTGTGCTCCTTTTTCCGTGTTCTCTTAAATGGTTGTGAATATTCATCCACAAGCGAAACAAACCACTACTAACAGCAAACTTGCATCACAGAAGCAGAACACAGAATCACTGCTCACTGAATAAACTAGCCAATTTCTATGTATTTTCTCTTCATTTTAAATTTTTTGTGTGGTGACTGTCAACAGTAAATTGACAAGGGACTTTGTAGTCATTTTGAGGAAAATCAGAATCCCTTATTTGAACTGGCCCACGTTTGACAATTTCGCCTCGCTATTTTTCAGCCAATGTTTCAAGCCAAAGTGCCAGATCGTCAGAAAAAATTGTAAGGTTAGTTTCACTTCCCACCTCTTCCATGCTTAACGGCTGTGACTGGGAGGTCTCAGGAGAAATGGTAGGACTAGAAACTTGAGCCACAGATTCAGCTTCTTCTGACAACCTAGTGAAGAATTTGGCAATCTTTGGCAGGCTTTCTATGCTGGACTTCCTTCCCTTTGTTTTCTTTCTTTTTTCAGCACCACTGGGATACGAACATTTCATTGTTTCATTCAAGAATCCTGTTATGGTATCTGGTGTCGCTGGAAGAAAGAATGCTTTAAGTATCCACATTCAATTAAACATCATAAGAACAATCGTAACTCAGAAATTCTCTGCCACTATGTACAAATCAGCCAAAATATCCGTTCCCAAGCACTGATCATTTCATCCCTGCAGCAAAGAACTCAAAGTTTTTGACCCACAGGCTGGTTACAGATTTACAGGGCACCCAAAATAGTTTATAGAACATGTCCCCTGGCTGTAGTCTTCAGAGTGTCAAGGGGGTGCCAATCAATTACTCTGGCCAGGGTTTTTGAGACACAGGTGAATGAGTGCCCAGAGAAGAAAAACTATAAAGGCAAGCCTAGGTAGGAGTAAAACTCTGTAGAGTACATCTGTACTGGATTAGAAAGCCAGCAACGAGTAGTCAAACTGTTATTCCAGTAGCCATGCACAGCACACTCCCCCAGTATTGTAATGGGCAGTGGTCATATCTGGTAAGATCAACCATCTCTTTCAGTGTGGGTCTGGTATCATCACTGTCATCAAAACAAGAACATTTTCCTACAGAGACCCATCTGAATTAGAGAACTTCCCTGAGCTCAACTCTGGTCTTTACCTAATGATGGTGATTGGATATGGAGGATAATAATCCTCTCCTGAATAAACAGCAATGAGTCAGAGAGGCAGCCTGGGGCTCAGTCAGGCGGCAGGTCCTCAGTGTCTAGGTCCTGTCAGTGTCACATTCACTAGAGCAGTGGTCAGCAACCTTCGGCACTCCAGTTGTTGTGAAACTACAATTCCCAGCAGGCTCCATTCACTTCTATGAGATGTCTGAGAAGAGAAGAGGAAGTATGCATGCTGGGAGTTGTAGTTTCACAACAGCTGGAGTTCCGGAGGTTACCTACTCCTGCACTAGAGACTGGAGAAGGGGAAAAAAGCAATGACAAGACATAATGCTAATACAAAATTGTCTCCAAGGTAATAACACAATATATTACTGATAACAACATATAATACTGATAAAAAGATGTCTTAGGTAATAATGTGAGTAGTAGAGTAGTAGAGTTAACACACATGCTTTATGAGACGTGTTATCTAAACTAATTGTCTTAAGCAAACATATTCAATTGCTTTTCAATGGCTTTTGTTTCAAGATAACATGATGAGTTAAGAAATTTGAGTTAAGAGTTTGAGTGTTAACTCTGCTACAGCTATATATATTATTATGTTACTATCAGTACTATATTACCTTACAGACACTGATTTATCAGCATCCTGTGTTATCTGTAATATATATCCTTTTTATTGCCTCAGTCCTATGTAACACCGCAGATAACACAGTGATACCTCTCAGAACAGATAATGTAGTAGATGTTACCTGTAGTCCTATGTAACACCACAGGAATAGCAGGGGCAAGGTGCCCCTGCCTGAGGGCCTAAGACAAGAGGTGGCCCACAGCAGCAATGTGATTGAATATTCAGGGTAGCCTCCATACCCTTGGAACCATAATAAACCGTTCATTGATATTGGGGCAGCAGACTAGTACCAGGCTGTACATAACTTTTCATATGATGCCCATTCATTGATATTGGGGCAGCAATATGAAAACTGGTACTAGTCTGCTACAGGTTGCCCCTGTGCCCCAGTATCAATACGAGGGATAGTACTAAACTGCTATAGACTGACCCTGTGCCCCACTATCAATATGAGGACTGGTACTAGTCTGCTACAGCCTGCCCCTGTGCCCCACTATCAATATGAGGGCTGGTATTAGTCTGCGATGGGCTGTCCCTGTGCCCCAGTATCAATATGAGGACTGGTACTAGTCTGTTACAGCCTGTCCCTTTGCCCCACTATCAATATGAGGACTGGTACTAGTCTGTTACAGCCTGTCCCTGTGCCCCACTATCAATATGAGGACTGGTACTAGTCTGTTACAGCCTGCCCCTGTGCCCCACTATCAATATGAGGACTGGTACTAGTTTGCTACAGATTGCCCCTGTGCCCCAGTATCAATATGAGGGCTTGTAATAGTCTGCTGCATATTGCCTCTGTGCCCCACTATCAATATGAGAACTGGTATTAGTCTGCGACAGGCTGCCCTTGTGCCCCACTATCAATATGAGGACTGGTACTTGTCTGCTACAGCCTGCCCCTGTGCCCCACTATCAATATGAGGACTGGTACTAGTCTGCTACAGCCTGCCTCTGTGCCCCACTATCAATATGATGACTGGTACTAGTCTGCTAGAGGCTGCCCTTGTGGCCCAATATTAATATGAGGGCTGGTACTAGTCTGCTACAGGCTGCCCCTGTGCCCCACTATCAATATGAGGACTGGTACTAGTCTGCTACAGCCTGCCCCTGTGCCCCACTATCAATATGAGGACTGGCACTAGTCTGCTACAGATTGCCCCTGTGCCCCACTATCAATATGAGGACTGGCACTAGTCGGCTACAGGCTGCCCCTGTGGCCCAATATAAATATGAGGGCTGGTACTAGTCGGCTACAGGCTGCCCCTGTGGCCCAATATAAATATGAGGGCTGGTACTAGTCTACTGCAAGCGGCCTACAACAGACTAATACATGTGTTCATATTGATTCATTGGGGCAGGCAGTGCTGCAGTTGAGCACCTGTTATTGTTGAGCGAATCAAACATCCGAAGTGGAATTTGATCTGAAGTTTATGAAAAATTGTATTTGTTGTGAATCCAAATTTCCTTGCACTTTGTGGTAAATAATATTATTTTTTTCTAAAATGGCTGCTGCACGTGTTACAAAGTAAAAGTTAGATGCCTGGAAATGCGATATGACCCATAATGCTGTGCAGCCAGCCAATCAGCAGATAGTCATCCCCTGTGATTTCACAGCCCTATAAAAGCCTCATCCTACACGGTCTCCGCCATTTCAGTATAAACTGAGATTAGGGATAGACACATGCTCTAGGGACAGTGTTTCAGAAAGCTATTGATAGGAGAATATTTGATAGGGAGAGTGCAGGGAGATCATATGGAGAGTTTTTAAAGACTGTAGGGAGAGCATTGAGAGACTGCAGGGACAGTGCAGGTTGAGTGTAATTGCTGTGTGCATCTTGTTGAACTGCCGCCACAATCCCAGTTAATCTGTTAGTTTATACATAAAATTACTGTGCCTCAGTATTAAAGTGCAGTCTAATATATCACTGTGTGCATCTTGTTGAACTGCTGCCACATTCATAGTTAATCTGTTAGTTTATACATAGAATTACTGTGCCTCAGTTTTTTTTTTGTAAACTTCTCTTTATTGAAAAGTACAGATAAGAACAGTAGTCAGATAGAAAAGACACACTTATCAATGCACCTTATAATAACATGTATAGTCATTACATTACAGATTCTCTACTTCTGTTGGCACAATTATACATGATAAAGACATTTTTTTTCCACCGGACCCGCCTCATTGTTTTTGTCTTTTTTTTTTTCATTTTTATTTCAAAACACCCACAACAATGTCCCCCCTCCCCCCTCCTGTCCACCCTTCATCTCAGATACTAACTTATTGCAAAGGTTTCCTTAATCGCGTATCCATTAACGCACACCTGATGGCTTACTTTACAAATGACTTAGTCATACCTAACTTCCTTCTCCTAGCAACTGCGAGGAGTGCTTCGTATGGACTTGGTACCATTTATCTGATGTTCCTAGCTTCAAGTACCACTCTGTATATATGAACGGAGCAATATGCATGACTACGTCCTGTTTTGATAGTAATGCTTCCATATACTGCCTCCATTTAAAAAAAAAAAAAGGGTTCCGTGAGCTCCGTTTTTGTTTGTTCTGCTTCTATTCTCTCAAGTGTCAGACAATTGTTAGTCTGCTGTATCACCTATGCTCGGCACCTTTGGAACCAGCCAGTGGCTCACTTTGATTATTGTTGTGCATTAAAACGGACACTTGCAATAATACTTCTTTCCCCCCTTATAAATGCATTCTCCAGAATCTGAGATGAAAACCTATGAACCCTTCCCCCCAATAACAAGACCCCCCCTCCCACCCCTGAAACAAGCCCTATATTATTACATTCAGACCTCACTTCTTCCCAACATAACATTACATCTCCCTTCAACATCTCGCTGAGATAATGTGTTAAAGTACAACTCCAACTTTAGCCCTATGTAGAAGCTATAAATGTGATGAAAGAACATTTGTAGATAACCGCTTTCGGTGTACCTAGATTAACGAACAGTCTCAGTGGTCAACTGTGAAATCATCTCCTTGATCGAGATCATCTGCAGCATTATCTCCTGCCTGTGACAGTGGTTTCTCTGTGAGGGACTCGTGGGCGGCCATATCCGATATGCTTCGCGCCACTGATTGAGACCTGGTGACTTTCATCGGTCCTTTCTGCTTGTTCCTGCTCCCCATTGTCACCAGAAACCGGTCCATATGAAACCGGGAATACTCCTTGAGTGGTAGGCCCAGACTATGACTACTGTCAAGTCCGGTATGTCGGGGAATCAGTCCCTTAGGTAGCGGGCATCAGAGGAGCTCCTACTCAGCGCGACCTGCCATGCTGGCGCCAGAACCGGAAGTCGTGCCTCAGTTTTAAAGGGCGGTCTAATATATCACTGTGTGCATCTTGGTAAATTGCTGCCACAATCCCTGTTATTCTGTTAGTTTATACATAGAATTACTGCGCCTCAGTATTGAAAGGCGGTCGAATATATTGCCGCATGCTGCCAAATTCTTATTTAATCCTGTACATTACTGATACAGTTGCTGTTTGCTATGGCCAACAGACAGTTGTCTAGGCCCTCCAAAGGAATGGGCAATGGCAAGAAATTTATTGTAGCTTGCACATACCGTATATCAGCAGAAGAAGGGGTGGCCGCAGCAGCTGCCGCAGCAACAGGTCACAGCTGCCACTGTCATCCAGCTTTATTGTTTTGACCAACAATCCAGCTGTACTGGAATAGTTGACTCGTTCTTCAACATCATCTCAAGTGATAACAGATACACACAGCCAGGAATCGGTGGGTTCCTCTGACACCACACATAGCTGGCATGGCCCAGGAACTGCCTCTGTGCCCTCATCTGTCTTGAACCTGCCACTTGATTTGATAGCTGCTGGCTCTGCTCCGCTTTTCAGCGCGGATGACCTTTGTGAGAACAGTCAGCAGTTACAGGCCAGTGCAGACTTGGAGGAGAGGTCCGCTGAAGACTTGTCACCGCCAGTTCTGTGAGAAGGTCTGGCAGACGTTCTTCTCTACCTCTTCTATGATTTTCTTTGTTTTGGTTTCACTTTGTCATTTCCTTTCCTTCTGCCAGGTGTCACTTATTTAGACTAATCGTCTTCCTTTATATTCCCTCCCATACTGCCTCACTTTGCGGTTTATACTACTTCCTGGATGAAGTGTTCACTGCTTGTCACGAGGGTGTCAAGAGCCACGTCTGACTCCGTTATATCCGGGGTCAGGAAGTCGCATCAGGTGGCTGCGCGCTCTATGTATAAAGATAGTGCTGCTTCTTAATGGTAGCTTTCTGGGTTTGCCTTGCAACCCTTTTTGGCTCACTCAGGGATCCATAGCTTCTTCTCCTCAGCTGTTTCTTGTCCAGCACTCCCAACCTCCTTATATTCCCCTCTCCCACTTCTCTGGTTGCCAGATATAGAGCTTCCTGCCTGGACTTCTATACTGACCCACTGGAGCTGAGTAGCTGTGATCCCTGGTTGTTGTTCCAGAGTGTTACCCTCTGGATCCCTGTTGGGCTTTTGTTGTCTGTTGTTGTAGCCCACCTGGGATTATATGTTTTGTCTGTTTTGTCTGTCCTCTCCTTGGTGTTTTCCTTTAGTGTCAGTGGTGCGGACTAGTGATCCCACCGCCCTGTTCACTACGTAGGGCTCATCTTAGGGAAAGCCAGGGTTTAGGCACGTGATCGGCATACGGGTGAGGAACCCGTCTAGGGACGTCAGGGCAGTCAGGTGCCAGCCTCAAGGTGAGTCAGGGGTCACCACCTTTCCCTCTCCCTTGGACAGGGTCTTCCCATTTTCCTCCCTTCGTGTGCCGCCGGTCATGACATTATATCTGGCCCTTATTTTGTATAGGTAAAAAAAACAACTTTTTTCTTTTTCTGCCTATTTAGAATCCAGTATGGGTCTAATTACTGCTTTGTCTAAGCAACTTCAAGGCCTGTCTTTGGAGGTGGCAGGATTGAAGGCGTCGGTCCTCCAGCAACAGCAGCAATTGCAACAGACCGCAAGCCCAGCGGTTGCTACGGGTAACCAGGTTGTTGCGGAACCCAAGGTTGTTCTTCCTGACAGATTTTCTGGGGGAAGGAACAAATTTGTGACGTTCCGTGAGGCCTGTAAATTATATTTTAAGCTGCGCCCTTACTCCTCTGGTAATGAAGAACAGCGGGTGGGGATTGTTATTTCCCTGCTTCAGGGGGACCCGCAATCCTGGGCGTTCTCTTTACCCACTGATTCCCAGGCTCTCAAGTCAGTGGATGAATTTTTTGGGGCTTTGGGTCTCATATATGATGACCCTGACCGAGTCGCTCTGGCGGAATCAAAATTACGGAGACTCCTACAGGGAGAGCGGCCAGCAGAGGAGTATTGCTCAGAGTTCCGTAGGTGGGCTATGGATACCCAGTGGAACGACTCGGCTCTCAGGAGTCAGTTCTGCTCTGGGTTATCCGAAAGGTTAAGGATGCGCTTGCGCTGTATGAGACTCCCTTTTCCCTTGATGCTGTTATGTCCCTTTCTATCAGAATAGATAGACGTCTGAGGGACAGATTGAAAAATCCTGAGCCATTGGTAACCCCTCCCAAGCAGCAGTTAGTCTGTACGGACTTAGACGAGCCTATGCAGCTAGGAGGAACTACTCGTCAGGTCCGTCCTCCTGAGGCTCGCCGTAGGCGTGGGGTTTGTTTTTTCTGTGGGGGGAGGGGTCATTTCATTAATGTCTGTCCTTCCTTTCCCAAAAACAAGAGACTGTCGGAAAACTACTAACCCCAGGCTGTGTGGAGGATGTCAGCCGGGGGTATACGTTTCCTCCATACGAACATCTCAATTTGTGTTGCCAGCGGTTGTTGTTTTTGGTATTAAGACGGAGACTATTTCTTTCTTTCTAGACAGTGGAGCAGGAGTAAATTTGATAGATGCCCATTTTGCCCACACTATGGGTTTGTCTCTCTGTACGCTACAGAGACCTATTCCCATATTCGCTATTGATTCTGCTCCTCTGTCTCAGAGAAACCTCACTCACATTGTCCATAACTTACACCTTCGGGTAGGGGACCACCATAACGAATATCTTTCATGTTATGTTCTGGAGGGGCTTCCCACTCCTGTGGTATTGGGTCTTCCCTGGTTGGTAGCGCACAATCCAGTGGTGGATTGGCAGGCCAGGGAGATATTGGAGTGGAGTGAGCATTGCAGAGAAAATTGCTTAAATAGCAATTGCTTAGTCGCCTCCATAGCTGCTTTACCTAAATTTGTTTCGGACTTTGAGGACGTTTTTTCTGAAAAGGGTTGCCAGAAGTTACCACCTCATCTTCCTTACGATTGCCCGGTTAATCTGATTCCCGGTGCAAAATTACCCAAGACCAGGTTATATAATCTTTCGGGTCCGGAGAGACAAGCCATGAAAGATTATATTTCCGAGAGCTTGGCTAAGGGATACATCAGACCCTCTTCTTCACCCGTGGCTGCAGGGTTTTTCTTCGTTAAAAAGAAAGATGGGGGCCTGCGTCCTTGCCTAGATTTCCGCGAACTAAACCGGATAACCATCCGAGACCCTTACCCTCTTCCTCTCATTCCTGACCTGTTTAATCAGATTGCGGGTGCTAGGTGGTTCTCCAAACTTGATCTTAGGGGAAGCCTACAATCTGATTCGTATCAAGGAAGAGGATGAGTGGAAGACAGCTTTTAACACCCCTGAGGGGCATTATGAAAATCTAGTCATGCCTTTTGGCCTGACCAATGCTCCTGCTGTCTTCCAACACTTCGTTAATGACATTTTTAGTCATCTTATCGGCAGGTTTGTGGTGATATACCTAGATGATATTTTAATTTATTCGTCTGATCTGAAAACACATGAGGTGCATGTCAGACAGGTACTGCAGGTCCTACAGACGAATAAATTCTATGCGAAAATTGAAAAATGTGTCTTCGCCGTTCAGGAAATACAGTTCCTAGGTTATTTATTATCTGCCTCAGGTTTCCGTATGGATCCTAGGAAGGTCCAGGCAATTTTAGATTGGGATCTTCCTGAGAACCTCAAAGCACTGCAACGGTTCTTGGGCTTTGCAAATTTCTACAGAAAGTTCATTAAAAATTATTCGGTGATTGTCAAACCCCTTACTGACATGACTAGGAAGGGGACTGATTTTTCTAAATGGTCTGATGCCGCTAAAATTGCTTTTTCCTCTCTAAAAGAGAGGTTTACCTCGGCACCTGTACTAATCCAACCTGATGTCTCCCAGCCTTTTATTGTTGAAGTAGATGCGTCAGAGGTGGGAGTGGGGGCTGTATTGTCTCAGGGTCCGTCTCCTGGCAAATGGCGTCCTTGTGCTTTCTTTTCTAAAAAACTATCTGCAGCGGGGAAGAACTATGATATTGGCAATAGGGAACTATTAGCTATTAAACTAGCGTTTGAAGAATGGCGTCACTTTTTAGAGGGGGCAATCCACCCCGTCACGGTGATTACAGACCACAAGAATCTTCTGTACCTCGAATCAGCTAAGCGTCTCACCCCTAGACAAGCTAGGTGGTCGCTATTTTTTACCAGGTTTAACTTTGTTATTACCTATCGTCCTAGGGCAAAAAATACCAAGGCAGATGCATTATCTCGTTGTTTCCCTGGAGGGGGTAATGTGAGTGATCCGGTACCCATTCTACAAAGGGGAGTGGTTGTCTCTGCGGTACACTCTGTTCTGGAGGGGAAGGTGTTAGAGGCCCCAGTCTCTTGCCCCTCAGAGAAATTGTTTGTACCGTTAAACCTGCGTCTCAAATTATTAAAGGAACATCATAATTCGGCACTTGCTGGGCACCCGGGTAGTAAAGCAACCTTGGAACTATTGTCTCGTCGTTTTTGGTGGCCACGGTTGCGTCAGGATGTTATGGATTTTGTGTCTACTTGTTCTACTTGTGCGCGCGCGAAAGTCTCTCATACACGTCCTGCAGGGTCTTTATTGCCACTTGTCATTCCCAATAGGCCATGGACACATCTGTCAATGGATTTTATTACTGACTTACCTTTGTCTGCGGGTAAAACAGTTATCTTGGTAGTAGTAGACAGGTTTAGCAAGATGGTACACTTCATTGCGTTACCCGCACTACCTAATGCTAAGACTCTTGCTCAGGTATTTATCAGTGAAATCGTGAAGCTTCACGGGGTCCCTTCCGATGTTGTTTTGGATCGGGGAACCCAGTTTATTTCTAAGTTTTGGAAAGCTTTTTGTTCCCGTTTGGGGGTACACTTGTCCTTTTCCTCAGCTTTCCATCCTCAGTCGAATGGACAGACTGAGCGTACCAACCAAAACCTTGAGACATATCTAAGGTGTTTTGTGTCTGAAAACCAAGAGGTGTGGTCATCATATTTACCGTTAGCCGAGTTTGCCATAAATAATCGCCGTCAGGAATCCACTGGCAAGTCACCATTTCTTGGTGCATATGGTTTTCATCCCCAATTCTGTACTTTCAAGGAGGGGGGGTCTTCTGGGGTTCCCGAAGAGGAACGGTTTTCGTCATCTCTTTCTTCTGTATGGCAGAAAGTGAAAACTAATTTGAAAAACATGGGAGGTAAATATAAATGCATGGCTGATAAGAAACGGTCAGTAGGTCCGGACCTAGGTGTGAATGACTATGTGTGGTTATCTACTAGGAATATTAAATTAAAGGTTCCCTCTTGGAAACTGGGTCCTAGGTTCATTGGTCCTTACAAAATAATAGCCATCATTAACCCCGTGGCTTTTCGCCTGGAGCTACCTCAGACTTTTAAAATCCATAACGTCTTCCATAAGTCGTTACTCAAAAAGTATGTTCCACCTCTAGAACCATCACCGCTGCCACCCCCTCCTGTTATTGTGGATGGTAATCTAGAGTTTCAAATATCCAAAATTGTTGATTCTCGCCGGGTCCGCCGCTCTCTTCAATATCTGGTGCATTGGAGGGGTTACGGTCCCGAGGAAAGAACGTGGGTTCCAGCGTCTGAGGTAAGCGCCGACAGGTTAGTTCGGGCTTTTCATGCCTCTCATCCTGAGAGACCTAGTCCTGAGTGTCCGGAGGACCCTCGTGGAAAGGGGGGTACTGTCACGAGGGTGTCAAGAGCCACGTCTGACTCCGTTATATCCGGGGTCAGGAAGTCGCAGCGGGTGGCTGCGCGCTCTATGTATAAAGATAGTGCTGCTTCTTAATGGTAGCTTTCTGGGTTTGCCTTGCAACCCTTTTTGGCTCACTCAGGGATCCGTAGCTTCTTCTCCTCAGCTGTTTCTTGTCCAGCACTCCCAACCTCCTTATATTCCCCTCTCCCACTTCTCTGGTTGCCAGATATAGAGCTTCCTGCCTGGACTTCTATACTGACCCACTGGAGCTGAGTAACTGTGATCCCTGGTTGTTGTTCCAGAGTGTTACCCTCCGGATCCCTGTTGGGCTTTTGTTGTCTGTTGTTGTAGCCCACCTGGGATTATATGTTTTGTCTGTTTTGTCTGTCCTCTCCTTGGTGTTTTCCTATAGTGTCAGTGGTGCGGACTAGTGATCCCACCGCCCTGTTCGCTACGTAGGGCTCATCTTAGGGAAAGCCAGGGTTTAGGCACGTCATCGGCGTACGGGTGAGGAACCCGTCTAGGGACGTCAGGGCAGTCAGGTGCCAGCCTCAAGGTGAGTCAGGGGTCACCACCTTTCCCTCTCCCTTGGACAGGGCCTTCCCATTTTCCTCCCTTCGTGTGCCGCCGGTCATGACACTGCTGGAGGCTTCTGCTGCTGTTTGCTCAGATAAGTCTTTTACTTTATTGTGTTTCCCTTGCTGGCTTGATTCTAGGTGACCCTGACTCCGTCCGTATTTAGTGCAGGGAGCCGGTGGTCATGTCCCCTCACTATTATAGGGTTTTTAGGTGTCACACAGTCTTAGGTACGTGAGCATGCAATCGTCTACCATTGAGACCCTTGCATGTGCATAGCAGTCAGGGAGAGCTCTTAGGGTTTTATAGGGCTCACCTATATGCTCCTTAGTTTGGGATCAAGCCAGTTGGTCGTTTATTTATAAGTTCCAGCTATCTGCAACTTCATCCGTGACAAGACTCCTCTAGGTGTGCAACTACCAATGATGACAAGAGGTCAGGGACATTCGCAAGAGACAGGTGATGATGACACAAGTGACGACCAAACAGATGTAGATGATGATATAGCCGCTCACACTTGGGAGCCAGGTGAAAAGGGGGCATTGTCATCCTCAGGGGGCTAGGGTGGCAGTGTGCCCATGAGATGGCTGGAAGCAGTGGGAGGTCTTCAGCCAAACACAGGAGGGGTACACCATCTGCTACTCGGGAGACTACCTATAAGGAACACACTAGCAGTGCAGGGGTTCATAAAAGCAGCGGCAGGCAGGCATCACCCAGTGGTGGAGGATAAATGGCATACTCTGCAGTGTGGGAATTTTTCAGCAAGTTGCTGAGGGACGTTAGCGTGGTGGTATGCAGGATAAGTGGGCAGAAGGGTAAACACAGCCAGGGTGCTAATGTTGGCACAACGGCCAAGTGTCAACACATGGAGTGTTACCATAAAATGGTGTGGGAAAACTATGCCACTCATTTAGTGTTACAGCTAGGTGCAGCAACCGCTGCATCTCCCACTGGCCCCACCCCTTCTCCAGCAGTCAGGGCTCAACAAAGTCAGCAGAAGGAAGCTGTCAGCCTTCAGTGTTATCTATTGCTCCTGATGCTCCCCCTTCTTGTCACATTGCAAAAAGACAACATTATGTGTGCACTCATCCAACGGCGCAGAAGCTAAACGTACTCCTGGCCAAGTTGCTGGTACTGCAGTCCCTCCCTTTCCATGTAATTGACTCTGCACACTTCAGAGAACTGATGGCTTGTGCCCACCCAAGGTGGAGAGTCCCAAGCCCACTTTACTTTTCCAAAAAAGCTGTACCTGCCCTGCACGCATATGTTGAGCAGAAGGTGTGCAGTCCTTTGGCCTCTCGGTGTCTGGTAGAGTTTACACCAGCGCTGACGTATGGAGTTGTAACTATGGTCAAGGACAATATACAGCACAGATCAAAAGTTTGGACACACCTTCTCATTCAAAGAGTTTTCTTTATTTTCAAGACTATGAAAATTGTAGATTCACACTGAAGGCATCAAAACTATGAATTAACACATGTGGAAATATATACATAACAAACAAGTGTGAAACAACTGAAAATATGTCATATTCTAGGTTCTTCAAAGTAGCCACCTTTTGCTTTGATTACTGCTTTGCACACTCTTGGCATTCTCTTGATGAGCTTCAAGAGGTAGTCCCCTGAAATGGTTTTCACTTCACAGGTGTGCCCTGTCAGGTTTAATAAGTGGGATTTCTTGCCTTATAAATGGGGTTGGGACCATCAGTGGCGTTGAGGAGAAGTCAGGTGGATACACAGCTGATAGTCCTACTGAATAGACTGTTAGAATTTGTATTATGGCAAGAAAAAAGCAGCTAAGTACTTACTTTAAGAAATGAAGGTCAGTCAGTCAGCCGAAAAATTGGGAAAACTTTGAAAGTAAGGGCTATTTGACCATGAAGGAGAGTGATGGGGTGCTGCGCCAGATGACCTGGCCTCCACAGTCACCGGATCTGAACCCAATCGAGATGGTTTGGGGTGAGCTGGACCACAGAGTGAAGGCAAAAGGGCCAATAAGTGCTAAGCATCTCTGGGAACTCCTTCAAGACTGTTGGAAGACCATTTCAGGGGACTACCTTTTGAAGCTCATCAAGAGAATGCCACCGCCCAGCTACAGTCAGCTGGCCCAAACAGTCAGCTCAGCAGCCTCAATCCAGAGGTACCCCATGAAATCACCGCATTCCCCCAGACGGCTTGGGAGTACAAGTCAGCCGTAGAGGAATGGGTTAAGGAAGTACTTGACCACCCCCAGTCTGGAGATCCCGTCCTGGCCAGGCGTACAGGAACAGTCCTATGGTTCTCTGTGGAACGCGGTGTAGGTTTTCTCCAGGATAACCATTCAGGCACAGAAGTGTTTGTGGGCCGCAGGTCCGTAAAGCACCACTACTTGCCCCAGGAGAGGCACAATTTATACATCGGAGACCAGGTGGAATATACCCCCATGCGGTCCATCCAAGGACTATTTGCGGCTGGAGTAACCCTGCTCCAGAAACCTCCCTCCCCTGCCGTCACCCCAGAGACCTGGCAGGAAGACCCAGGCTCTGCGGCAAAGACAAGATGCCTACAGGAGACCCCAGATGGCCGGCAGGTATTCAAAGAAAAGGCAGAACCAGCCCCTGCACCTCTTATTCCAGATTTATCACCTCCACCAACCCTGAGGGTAGGACAAATTAACAATTCAGTGTTAACCTTTAACCCTAAGGTGCAACCATGTTTTTTACCCCCCTATGTGCTCCCATGGAAGCAGTCCCAGTCAACTGTTCCAGCACTCCCTGAGCCACTGAAGCCAGAAGTGTTAACCCTTCCTGCACCGGCTGTGGATCCCGGTCTGCAGCAAGCCACAGCCACATTCTCCAGGCTGTCTGTCCAGCCTATACCTACAGTCATCGGTAGAGGTCGCTGGCGCACTACCGTCAACACCACCAGCAGAGGCAAGATGTTCCTCTCATGAGGTTCAGCAGCTCCAGCAGTGACGAGGAGATAGACACCTACCTGTAGGGTGTCCCTACTACAGGAAAACAACCACCAGTGACATTGTTCTGGGAGCCACTCCGTGGACTGCTACCTGACGGGTGAGGAACTGTTTGGCATTGTTGTGTGCTGTTTTAACCATTTGTGTTCCAGGTTGCCATTGTTGTCCTCATCCAGATGGTCATGTCAGTTAGGACTCCCCACATCAGCACTTTAACCCCCTCAACTCCAAGTTGAATGTTTTATCCCCTTTCTCAGGTTACCTGATTGCCTGCTGCTATTAACTTTTAACCCTTTAGATTACAATTGACTCTTTTGCCCTGTGGATTGCAAGAGAACTTTTATCAATTTCCAGAGGATTCTGCAACTTTGAGCACTTCCAGGAATACGGACTCAAGTTATTGTTGAGTCTATCCCTTGCACTTATAAGATTGAACTATTTTATAAAAATGTTTTATTGCAACATAAAAGCTTGCACTTTATAACTTATGTCATTGTAACCAGATTACAAATGTTATGTAATGTTCAAGATATCCTGCCCATTGTGTGTATTATCTTTCTAGGTACCACAATGTGAATTTATGCACTGTTCAGAATAATTGCACTTACCATTGCACTTAACAAAAATTGTAGCAACTTACCTAAAGTGTGCCTTTTTACAGCTCTTGTTCTCTCCCCCTTATACGGACTGTCATCATACGGACTTATTATACACCAATGGCCTACACCCGGTGAAGTATACCCATAGGTACCCAGGGTAGGACCAAATGGTAAGTCCTGACAGGTCTAGTCACACAGGTACCCCTGCTGCTTCGGGAATCGTTAGAAGCCCTAGGCTGCTCCTTCCCGCTTGTTAAATGTTCCGTATTGTTCCCATCCGGAGGTGTCTCAATTCCAGGAGCGCACAGGATTAAAGATCCTCCTCCTGTGACATTGCCAGAAGACACGGAGACGACGCATACCTCCCCTTCTGAGCCTTTTTGCCTAAGGTAAGGCGCCTCAAACCTTAGAGCCACAACTTAGCTTCCTCATAGACATCATAGTGATCGTGCTATAAGCCAAATTTCTTCATGCTATGATGCAGGGAAGGGAAAACAGGATAATGCCACCCTTCTATTTGCAGACTTTGCATTACACAATGGTGGGATTACGGAGTAAAGACACCCCCATGCTTTCTTTGATGTTTGACGGATCCAGAACATACAAAGTCAGTCAGCGATGCATGCTTTGTGCAGTTATAGGTTCACTGGTTATACCAAGATAAGGAAACTGTGTGTTGGACACCTTATGCTAGCGGGCAGGAACCTCGAGGAAACCGTTTCATGTTTTGTCTATGTAATTTCTTATATGTAAATTCACGCAGCACGTTGTATTAATTGGGTACCCAGAGCTTATTTCTTTACCGCCTATCTTGCGCCGAGGACGGCTTCACTTAAAGTAAGCGGGTATGTAACATCCCAGAGTATGTCACTAAACTCTGTCACCCAGCTTCATTATGTTAAGATGTGAATGTGTTAATATCTGATGTAATCTCAATGTGCATTGCCATGTTTATGGCTGTATTTTATATATTTGCTGTAATTTCCATGTACACCAGCAGGTGGCAGCAGTATGTAGCAGATAGTCTGTAGGAAAGTTAGTATACCTAGACTGGAATAAACCATTCCAGGCTAGCTTCCCCCATCTGAGGAGGAGTGGAATGTGCCCACTCTTACTTCAGAGGGAGGACAGAAGGTTCTAGGCAGTGTACCAGCCACCCCCTGTTGAGGTAGGCTGTGTGTGAATAGGAGCTCCCAGAAACAGGGATCCCAACAAAGGATTCAGGCCTAACCTGAGGCCCAAAGCAACCTTCCCAGCCTGAGTTCCTTACCTCAGCTGGATGAACAAAGAAAGCAGCAACTGCAGAACTTCTAGATCTCCAGGACGAAACCACCATTCCCTGCGAGCTGTCCTGTAAGTACAGATTCCAAATACAAGGAGAAGATAAGTGCCTCCATAGCTAGTCAGGCCCAAACAAAGCAGAATATAGACAGAGCAGAAGAGAGATACCTGCCAGATTCTTAAAGGTGTATGTACTAGATGCAGAAGATATAGATATAATTCCTGCCACATATTGCCAATACCTGCTAGGACCCCAAGACTATTGCTGTATCATTGTATGGATATAAAGCTGCATATATAGTAACACCAAGTAAAGACAAGTTGGACCCTATTATCTGTGTGGAATTCCATCATTCCTCTATTACTCCTATTTGCAACACTCATTTTATTGCATGTGAGCCAGGATACAGGAGTCCAGCCATACCAAGTTAGGAGACACCGTTGACACTATAATATCTACCATACAGAGATAATATCCCCCTCTGGCATTCCTCACCTAGTACGTGTGCTCATAACATCTTAAAGGGCCCTGTTACAGTACCTGCGCAAGCTGCAATTGGCATCACGAACTAAAAACAATTAATATTGCGCCAGTGTGCATCTGTCCCAATCCGGCTTACTGCACATATACTGCTCCACCCCTTCCTTGGTGCCCCCAGTAGTGTCAGTAGTTTCAGTTAAATATAATGCTGCCACCCTTCCTTGGTGCCCCCAGTAGTGCTGACGTTTAGTATTAAAACAAAAAAACAAACCACTTACCTCATTCCCATTCCCCACCACCGACTGCAATGCAGGCCACAGTATGATCTGGCGGTCCCAATGACATCGCCACTCCTGTGCTGGGTCTTGCATGATGACATGATCACAAGAGACCCGGAGTAAGAGGTTACAGTGAACTCTTCCATCGTTCTTCTGCCTCAAAGGCTTCAGGCCTATGAGGTTGAACGCCTCAAATGCGTCCATGATTGAGCCCCCTCATGGATAGCAAGGTGACAGCAGGGGGAGCACGTGCAGGCTAAGGTGCTCTGTGTGGGGCAGTAGGGTGAAAACCTTGGCAGGGGATCCTTGGTGGGAGCAGGTGGCAAACAGTAAATGACAGGTGAGGGAGTAGAAAATATGGCAGAGGGGAATTTGGGGGGAGAGTGAACAGTAGTGAGCAGTCTAATAATAACTGTATTGAAGCTGTTGTCTGCCAATACTTGATGGACTTATGTCTTTTTTCAACTGTATTAACTATGTAACTATACAGAACAGAAAGCTAGCTGCAGCTTCAGGTGTTCTCTGTGGCCTCCCTTCCACACTGTCCCACAGTCTGCACTGCAGCACTGGCCTGACACAGACATACAGTACCTCCTCTTCTGTGTCTGTTGCTGTTCTGGACAGCAGGGGCGGACTGGGAACTTAAGAGGCCCTGTAAAAAATATTAAAATGGCCCCATCTTGTAGTCAGGTCCAAATTGATGGAAGGCAGGGCCAACACAAGTAGGCGGGCCAGCAATACCATTTTGTGGCACAATATACCACCCGAACAGAGCCAAATACTACAGTCCATCACAAACACCTACCAGCAGCACAAAATATATCCCCAAAAAGTTTCACTGGCCGGCCGTGAGGAGGGTTCAGGCGGCCCCCTGGGCATTGGCCCACCGGGAAATTTCCCTGTAAGGTCTATGGCCAATCCACCCCTTTTTCCAAGCAAAACTTGAATGGGTCCGCAATCCAGGAGATACAGTGCGGAACTTCACTACAGAGTGCTTCCGTGGTTTTTCTATCCGTGCCTCTGCACCGCAAACTATTTTTTTGCAGTGCGGACAGTCGGATGTGGATCGTGGATACGCATGTAGTGACCCACGGTCGGTGCCCGTACATTGCAGACCGCAATTTGCGGTACGCAGCACAGGCCCGGAAGGCACACGGTCGTGTGCATGAGCCCTAATACTTAATTGGTGGCAGTATTACACAGGCAGGTCATTGCTAAAGAGCATTCCTATGAACACTTGTTAGTGATGATCTGCCTGAATATTGTGACGCCAGTTGCAGTGAAGCAACAAGGGCACAGGGCCCCTTTTAGTGATGTAGTAGATGGTACCCAGGTGTAGGAATGCCAGAGTGGTGTAGGGTAGCCTACAATGTCCCTTTATGTGTACTTGTGCATGTGTCATGGTGCTCCTACCTGGATACGCTGGAACCCAGGCGTTGTAATCCGAAGCAGAAAAAGGGGTAGTAGTAGTGGATGAAGGAATAAATGGAGTCCAGACCTTGTGATGAAGTTGATAGCTTTACTTTGCATAAACTTTTTCAAAACAGTTTACGGGCTTTATCTTGGTTTCCAGCAGGCTTTGGCATTAACTGTGCAGCATACGGGTAGGTTACCCGACACTGCTAGGTTTTATGTGTATTCCCCTTTAAGCCAGTTAGGCCTGTTGCAGGCAATCCTTGGTACAGTCAGCAGAGGGAGCTCCCAGTTCTGTATAAATAGGCAGGGCCTAGCCTAGGAAGGGAGTTCAGAAGTTTCTAGAGCCAGAGGAAGCTGATAGAGAGACAGAGGCATGTCAAGGAAAGCAAGAGGTACTCAAGACAACAGAGGAGGTACTTGATAAAGATAAAACCAAGGATATACGCCAGAGCTAGGGCATTGGACCTTGGAGAAGAGTTTATATGTTCCAGGATCAGTCAGGAATAGAGTGCAAGCTGCCTGTACTACAAGTCCTGTGTTTAACACTCTGAAGTCACCTTGCTATACATATATTGCCTGCATCAACTGTACCGAAAATCAACTGTCTTCAAAGGAACTGCGTTTCCGTTATTGTCCCTATATGATGACTACTAAAGTTTGAGTTCTGCTTTAACATCACGTGGTTCCTCAATTATTCCTGCTATCAGCAAACGGCGTGCCACCGTTTAATTGGCACTGGCGTCACGAACATTTCCTATCATCCCCTGCCCTTGCAGAGAGTCAGCCGTCTCAGGTTAGTGTCATGATTGCACTACAACACCCAGGAACACTATTAACCCTAACTTGAGTACGCTGCACCTCTCTTTTGGCGTCACGAACAGGATACGCACGCTTTCTAGTGCAAGAAGCGTGAACTTTGTGCCTTATACAGTTGCCCTGTGACCAAAGTGACAAATTGCCTGTTTTATTAAAGTGGACTTTGTGGACTGAAAAACATACCCAAAGTGTGCCTAAAACCTCCAAAAAGCGCTGTACAGTGTTGCGCTATCAAGAGGAAGAAAATCGCCACACCGGAGTGTGGTTTTATGGACTTTTCAACAACCCTGCTTGCTGTCAGGGAATGGAGACCAAGATGGCCACCGGCCGCCTGGAGTAAAGTTTCCCGCGCTGCTGAGGACCTTCATGGGCGGATCCCTGCAAAGACACAGAGAATCCCGCCCCTCGTCATCATCGCACCGCCGCGGCCCTGCTTTTTCTACGTCACCGCGTACTCTGGACGTCCGGGATCTCTCGAGACTTGGCCTGCGCAAGCCCGGCGATACCGGTAAGAACTTGTAACCGGAGGGAAGGGGATTGTTCCGGCCCCTTTAGTCGCCAGCGGCTGCATCGCAATAAGCTAACATGTCAGAACCGGGAGTTCCCGAGCAGCCGGCCCCGGGAGAGCTTGCGGCTCCTAATCATCCCATCGCCCCCAGCATGATGCCCTTTACTATGCCTTACTATTTCGGGGCCCCATGGTTTCCCCGCTACAGAGGGGAGACCCATACTCTGAGAGACTTTAAAGAAAAGTTGCTGGCATTATTCAAACTGTACCCCATAAATGCCGATCAGCAAATGGAAATCCTGCTAGCGCAGCTGGAGGGAGCTGCCCGCAGGGAGGTATTATCCTGGCCTGCTACTGAGCGGAGTACTCTAGAGCAGATATTCACCCGCCTCAGGGCCACTTTTGAAACCAGGACTGCCTCAGAGATAAAGATGCACTTCTTTGGCAAGAAACAGAAGCCCGGTGAGTCCCTCCGTGACTATGCCCTATCACTTCAGGAGGCTTTAGGGGCTGTAATCCAGATAGATCCCAAAGAGGCTGATAATCAGGACCAGACCTTGAGGGAACAATTTATCAACGGGGTGTCTAGTGAGCAAATAAGGACCCAACTAAAGATGCTGTCCGCCCAGCACCCTAACAGTGCCTTTCTGGACTTTAAAGAACTGGCTATAAAAATTCTGGGGTCAGCAGTATCTACGGAGTTGAGCACCCCACCTGAGTCATCAGCCTGCAGGCCAAAACCGCTTATCACTAACCAAGCTCAGGCCGGTCAAGCAGTTCAAGTGTCAGCCACCGATACTATTGCCATGCTGACAGAGCAAGTAAATCACCTCACTAAAAGTCTAGAGAAAGTGTGCAGAAAAATAGAGGAATGGGAAAAACCCATAATGACAGAAGAAGAATTCCTGTCACCTCCTAGGCCATTCCCACCTCCTTACCAAGAGACTCACCCCAGGGATCCTGGGAGGCGTAATAGAGATCGCAAGAGGCCCGTGTGTACATACTGCAAAAAGCTGGGACACACAGAATCCACGTGCTGGCAGTTAAACGGGCAACCCCTGAGGCTGAGGACCACCCCTCGGGAGGTAGAACACTAGGTCCAGAGGATCCAAATTGGATGCCACGTTATGTAGGATCCCATCCTAAAATCAATATAGAGATCAACGGGGTCCCCTTTGAAGCCCTATTAGATACTGGGTCTCAGGTCACTACTATTCAGCTGCCCGCCTTTGAAAGATTCTGGGACACCAACCAATTGACCCAGCCGCCTGAATCCTGGGTGGAGATTATCGCCAGTAATGGCAAACCAGTAAAGATTCATGGATACTGGGAACCCACCCTGCAGGTGGGAGAAGTAACCTTACCGCAACAGGGGGTGATAGTAGTACAGGCCGGCGACAGAGGAGGACATCCTGTCATTCTAGGCACCAATGTCTTCAAAAACTGTTATTCAGAAATACTTGCCGTATTACACCAGACTTTGCCCACTGCTTCCTCTGCATCCAAGAGGGTGATTCAAAAGACTATTACTGTATTAAGTGCCCAGCAGAGGTTTGCTAATGGGAAAGGAGAAATTTGTACTGCCAGGATTAGTGATATTAAGCCTGTGACTTTGCCTCCTAATTCTCAAACTCTTTTATGGTGTCGTGCTGTCCTGGGAGTCCAAGGCCGAGATTATCCAGCCCTGGTGGAACCAATCCAGATGGAGGATTACCCTTATGTGAGAGCTGCCAAGTGCCTGGTGAACGTCTCCCAAGGTAAAGTACCTGTCCGTCTGATTAACCTGAGTGATCATCCTGTTGCGCTTACTAAGCATTGCCGTGTTGCCCAGCTGTCCCAGGTGTCCTTCCAAGACATCATTCGTCTTCCAGTGACAGAAAAGCCGCCAGCTGCAGTCAGCGGACGTCCGTCGGTGACCCAGCCACAAGTGCCCTGGTGGGAAGAGCTCCATGTGGGGGACGAGACTACCCCCCAACAACAACAAGAAGGGATTATACAGCTTGTCAAAGAGTACCACCAGGCCTTCAGTAAGCATGCTACTGATTATGGAGAGGTGAGTGCCATACAACACACCATACCTACTGGCTCTCATCCTCCTATCAAGGAAAGATACAGACCCTTACCGCCTACTTCATATCAGACTGTAAAAGAAATGATCCAAGAGATGAAAGACTCTAATGTAATCCGGGACAGCCGTAGTCCGTAGGCTGCACCCCTGGTCCTTGTAAAGAAAAAGGATGGTGGTATCCGTTTCTGTGTGGATTATAGGAAAATTAATCAGATAACCCACAAAGATGCATACCCACTGCCCCGCATTGAGGAGTCACTAACTGCTCTGGGCTCCTCTGCCTATTTCTCCACATTGGACTTGACCAGTGGCTACTGGCAAGTACCCATGGCCCCTGCAGATAGGGAAAAGACTGCTTTCACTACTCCCATGGGCCTGTTCGAATTCAATTGTATGCCGTTCGGGCTATGTAATGCCCCAGGAACTTTCCAGAGACTAATGGAACGGTGTTTGGGTCACAAAAACTTCGAAACAGTGCTGCTGTATCTAGATGACGTCATTGTGTACTCAAAAACATATGAAGACCATCTGAAACATTTGGCAGAAGTATTTGAAATCCTTATCAAATATGGCTTGAAGGTAAAGCCATCCAAGTGTCACCTGCTCAAACCTGCAGTAAGATACCTGGGGCATGTGGTCAGCGGAGAGGGCGTGCAACCTGACCCTGATAAGCTAGCGGCTGTCCGTAATTGGCCGGTTCCTACTACCGTCAAGGAAGTGAGGGGTTTCCTTGGTTTTGCTGGCTACTATAGACGTTTTATCCCCCATTTTGCTCAAATAGCTGATCCTATCCAGGAGCTCTTGAGGGGGCAACCCAAGAAAAGTCCTAGAACTCCTGTGCCCATTGAGTGGAATGAGGAAAGAGAGATAGCGTTCCAATTGTTAAAAAAGAAACTGACCGAGCCTCCTGTGTTAGGTTATCCAGACTACAGCAAGCCCTTCCATCTGTATACTGATGCTAGCAAGCGAGGCCTGGGAGCTGTGTTAGCCCAGATCCAAGAGGGAAAAGAAAGAGTGATAGCATATGCAAGCCGCTCCCTGAAAGGAGCTGAGAAAAATGACCAGAATTATAGTTCCTTCAAACTAGAGTTCCTGGCATTAGTGTGGGCAGTGACAGAAAAATTCAAGGATTATCTAGCCACCACCCCGTTCATTGCATTCACTGACAATAACCCTCTGGCACATCTAAATACAGCTAAATTAGGGGCCTTGGAGCAGAGATGGGCCTCTCGCCTCGCCAACTATGATTTCTCTGTAAAATATTGTGCTGGACGTACTAATGATAATGCTGATGCTTTATCCAGGCTTCCCACAGAGACAGCTCCTGATGATGTGCGAGATGCTTGGGAAGATGTAGAGATGCCGGCTTTCTATAACAAATTTGCTCAACAGGATCAGGCTCGAGCTACCAATGACAGAGCTGCAGTTCCTTCACCCTCCAGTAGGCCTGATCCTAAAGAAGAAAGGTGGGTGAAACTACAGTCTGAAAGTAGAGTGCTGGGTGAGTTGTTGGACTTCATTACTAGTGGCAGAGCCCCTGAGAGGATTCGGCGTAAGAGTGCAGATCCTGAGCTCATCAAACTGTGGAGACAGCGCCATCAACTCTTCATACAAAAGGGCCTATTGCTACGGAGAAGCCTAGACCCAGTGTCCAACGAGAGAGTGCACCAGATTCTCATACCCCGACGAGATGCAGGTATGGTGTTGGAGATGTACCACAATCAATCCGGTCACTTTGGGGTCCAAAAGACTGAGGCTACTATCCGCCAGCGGTTTTACTGGGTGGGCATGAGAGAAGACATGGAGAAGTGGTGTCGGGAGTGTGTAGCCTGTGCCTTAAAACAAAGTGAGCACCATGATCAGAGGGCACCACTGAGACCCATTGTAAGTACTCGTCCTCTTGAACTTGTCGCCATCGACCATGTGAAACTGGAGCCTAGTCGCTCAGGGTATGCTTATGCAATGACTATTATTGACCATTTCACTAAGTTTGTTGTAGCGGTGCCTGTGAGAGACCAGACAGCCAAGACTACAGCCGAACTGTTCTGGAAGCATTTCCTCCTGCCCTACGGATGTCCAGAAAAGATCCTCACCGATCAAGGACCTGCTTTTGAGTCCCATCTGTTCCATGAACTGTGCCGCTTACACAACTGTAAGAAGATCCGGACAACGGCCTACCATCCTCAAGGTAATGGATTATGTGAAAAAATGAATCAGACCTTGATAGAGATGCTGAGGGCCGTACCTCCTGAAAACAGAGGAGGTTGGCCTAATCTGTTGCCACAGCTCATGTTCACATACAATCATACCATACATTGTTCCACCGGGTATACCCCTTTTTACTTGATGTTTGGGCGCCAAGGGACATTGCCTGCTGATCATTCATTGGACATACACGTACCTGATTGCATTAACCCATTACCTAACACCGACTGGGTTGCTGAACATCAAAGGCGATTGAATACAGCCAACGCCATTGTTCAGGAACGTATGGACTATGCTAGGGACCGACAGCAGAGAGACTATGATCAAGCAGCCCATGCAGAACCCTTGACAATAGGGGCCGTGGTATGGTTAAAGAATAATCGCCGTACCAGTAAACTGGACAGTAAATGGGAGCGAAGTCCCTATGTTGTCACTGCAATCCCAAATGTTGGAACTCACACTTATGAGATCACCCGGGAAGACAAGGGATCCCAAATTGTACACCGAAACCGGTTGAAGCTCTGCCTGACACCAGAACCTAGTGCCGAGAGTTCTGGATCTGAATATCCTGTGTCAGAGTCAGCAATACAGCCCGAGGATCCTATGCAGGCTGTCAGTAATCTAAGGTATGACCCTGATCCCATGCATTGGCTTCTGACACCATGGTTGAACTTGCTGGTGCCTGCTCCGGCACCTACTGTAGCTTCACCTCCAGAAGAGCCGGTTCAAGATGCCCTGGATCCAGTTCCCCCTCTAGGGGATATTGTTGTTCCTGTTGTTCCTGTTGTTCCTGACCAAGGTCTCACTGATGGAGACCCTCCTGCTGCTCCTCTTTCTTCTACCTCGTTGCTAAGGGAAGAGGAGACCCCTGTATTGAGAAGGTCCACCCGGATGACCAGGGGACGCCCGCCAGTCCGTTTAGGAGACTTTGACTATTCTGGTGGTGTCTCCTCCCAAACTGTTGCTACTGGTAATGCCTTGCTGGACATTTGTGCGCAAGAATGGACTCCTCCACGTGAGCCCTTGCCTGTGATACACCCACAGGAAACCCCTGGGTAGTTTCGTTATTATACTGTCACCAAAGACAATGGACTAACCTGGTTCACCCTAAGTCCGCTGTGCCAGGTCAGCGGCCGTGCCTAAGAAGCAAGAAGACGCCCCTTTCCCTTGTGTCATTGGTTCATTGAGTTACAAATGTTAAATAATTATTTATTGTATTTATAATGGAATGCATATGTTATGTACCATGTTATGCCGGTTCAGGAAGGTGTGTGAGTACGAGGCCTTACTCGCGTTAAAGTCTGGGGGTGTGCAGCATACGGGTAGGTTACCCGACACTGCTAGGTTTTATGTGTATTCCCCTTTAAGCCAGTTAGGCCTGTTGCAGGCAATCCTTAGTACAGTCAGCAGAGGGAGCTCCCAGTTCTGTATAAATAGGCAGGGCCTAGCCTAGGAAGGGAGTTTAGAAGTTTCTAGAGCCAGAGGAAGCTGAGAGAGAGACAGAGGCATGTCAAGGAAAGCAAGAGGTACTCAAGACAACAGAGGAGGTACTTGATAAAGATAAAACCAAGGATATACGCCAGAGCTAGGGCATTGGACCTTGGAGAAGAGTTTATATGTTCCAGGATCAGTCAGGAATAGAGTGCAAGCTGCCTGTACTACAAGTCCTGTGTTTAACACTCTGAAGTCACCTTGCTATACATATATTGCCTGCATCAACTGTACCGAAAATCAACTGTCTGCAAAGGAACTGCGTTTCCGTTATTGTCCCTATATGATGACTACTAAAGTTTGAGTTCTGCTTTAACATCACGTGGTTCCTCAATTATTCCTGCTATCAGCAAACGGCGTGCCACCGTTTAATTGGCACTGGCGTCACGAACATTTCCTATCATCCCCTGCCCTTGCAGAGAGTCAGCCGTCTCAGGTTAGTGTCATGATTGCACTACAACACCCAGGAACACTATTAACCCTAACTTGAGTACGCTGCAACTGTGGCAGGCAAACTCTTCAGTTGCTTTCTGATTCTGTTGTGCCAACAGGATGGCTATGGAACTCAGCTTCCTCTTTATGTTGTACTTCACTTGGTAATCTGGTCTTTCTCTAGCTTTGTCCAGGGAAAACTTTACTCCTGGCTTCTGAGGCTTCAAGCTTCTGCCTCCATGTTCAGCAGAGCTGAAGGTGCTCTGGCTGGCTTGGCATAACACGTCCAACAGAGACGTGCTCATGCTGCCTTCCCCTAGCAGGGGGTAAGCTACAACCTTCCCCTAAAAACTCCTAACTAGAACTCCACCCTCCCTGCAGCAAGTGGGAAAACGCCCACCACACCACAGAGGGGGGTTTAGAATGGAAAAGAAGGTTCCATTCTATGTACCTGTAGCTCTGCCATTTATGCTGCCACCCGCTGGTGAATCAGGCACATTTCGTGTGAACAGTTACATAACAAGATTATGAATACACATTGTGCAGGACCTGGAAATGAATACATAGAATGACATTATACTAGCACATTAGAGATAGTAGCGAGGTGCATAGGTGGTACCACCTCTGGGGCGTTACACTATCGCTAGGTGTAATACAGCCCCAAGTCTCCCTAGCTGTCTGGGCCTAAGAAGAGGGAGCGCATTAACTTTTCCTCCTCTCTCTCTAAACTCCAGTTTACACTCCCCTAAGGTTAGCCCACATCTAACCGCCTACAAGGACGGAGCCAGTATTTTTAACCCTGTCTGTGCCATCCATACACAGCTATATTGGGCACAATACATAATTGAACATAGCATTAAATAACAAACCATTTTCAGATTCCCCCTGCTCTAGGGTACTGGATATATGCACTACTGTGTGTAGAAATAGAAATGCAGCAACCCAGGAGGAGCCAGAGCGGAGGATGGGAGTGGTAATGGCTCTGGCTATCACATCACTATCTATCACAGTGGCTTTCTTCACACCACTGCTCCCTAGAGCTGTGCAGACCAAGAAGGGTGCACCCTTTCTTCCCCTAGGGCACATCCTGTTTCTGATGGTAGTTGGGACGTCTATGATGTTAAATGTCTGAATGGTTGCAAGGCATTTCATGTAGAGTGTCTAATAGTCTTAAAACACGGTTCCAACAATGTACACATTGCAATTCTCTTTTTGTACACTATTTTGCCACAGTATCTCCCAGTAGAATCTATGGTGGGCAATAGTACTCTTGCAGAAAACGGCTGTAATGTGCACTGCAGGCTACAGGGTTTCAAAGGCACATCTGGCCAGGACGTGTCCAAGTATGATGGGTGTCTTAACGGTGTCCCTCACTACAGCAAATTCTAAATGGCCATAGTAACAGATTAACTTACTGACTCCTATGATTCCAAATTCTCTAAATCTCCTTTTTTTCTCTCCTCTTTCTCTAGATCTTGCAGAGATTAGTCTCTAAAGCTTTCTGGGCCTGAGAAGAGGGACCACATGGACTTTGTCTCCTCTTTCTCTGAACTCTCCCTAAAACAACCTCAAGCTAGGGGTGGAGCCAGCCACAACCGAGCTTTCTACAAGGTCTGAGCCAGGATTGTTAACCCTGGCCGTGCCATCCTTACACAGCTATGCTGGTTATAATACACAACATGAAACTGCATAACGATACAATACATTACATAACAAACCATTTGCAGATACTCCCTGCTCTGGGGCACTGCATAAACACCCAGTATACTTCAGGCCTCGTATGCGGAGTACTAGATACTGGTGACATTACTAATGGGCTATATATCGGAGGAGACACCGAACTCAGTCATATTCCCTCATGAAGAATGTTGATGGCATTGCATATACTATACGTAGGTTGTAGCCGTCACTTTGCTGCCTTAGGCCTCATGCACATGACCGTAGTTTCAGTTGTGACCAAGATCACCCATTCATCTCAATGGGGCTTCTGCAAGATGAGGACAGCACACCCGTGTGCTGTCCATATCCACAATTCCATTCCAAGGCCCTGCAAAAAAATAGAACATGTCCTATTCTTGTCGGGTAAAAATAAAGGTGGCATGTTCACAGCCAGGTTCCTTGTTTTGCAGATCCACGATTCACGAAGCGCAAAACATTAACTGCCATGTGTATAAGCATTAAAGAGGACCTTTCACTAGAATAAAAAATGTAAACTAAGCATACAGACATGGAGAGCGGCGCCCAGGGATCTCCCTGCACTTACTATTATCCCTGGGCGCCGCTCCGTTCTCCCGGTATAGGCTCCGGTAGCTTTATATGGGTGGAGCCTGCCAGCGTCTCCTTCTGCCAGGCTGTAGCGCTGGCCAATCGCAGCGCTCAGCTCATAGCCTGAGAGAAAAAAAAAACTCTCAGGCTATAAGCTGAGTTCTGCGATTTGCCAGCGCTACAGCCTGGGAGAAGGAGACGTCGGCAGGCTCCACCCAGTTGAACTAAACATATGAAGCTACCGGAGCCTATACCGGGAGAACGGAGCGGCGCCCAGGGATAATAGTAAGTGCAGGGATATCCCGGGCGCCGCTCTCCATGTCTGTATGCTGAGTTTACATTTTTTATTCTAGTGAAAGGTCCTCTTTAATACTGTTTTCGTTCTAGGGTTCTGCTGCCACCTAGTGACTAATTGTGTTATTGGATAACGTTACTTGTGCAAGAACTTTTCGTCAATTAATCCAGTTATCCAGGTTTTTGAGCCAAATACAAGTTCCCCACACACATTAGTGTACTGTCAACAGAACCTACTGAGAATGGCAGCCTACAACCTTATGTTTATAAGAGAGCTCCTAACTCTTTTTTTAAGAGCCAACATAAATTACAGCATTGTACAGGGAATATAGCATCTCACCAGGGACAATTTCATAGAAGACCAATTCATTTACCAAGTGCAAGTGTATTTAAAGGGGTATTGCCATATCATTGATCATAGTTTATTTTGATAATGATGTCCCATTAATCATTTGTGTATATATTTTTTATTAACAAATTCCAACCCTTCCTCATAAAATTAGGTATAAAAGCAAGTTGTTTACTGTATAAACAGAAAAACAGGGCGCACCATAGGGTGAAAACGTTTGGGAATTTAGAATAAACTCCAATTTTGGAGGCTCACCTTATAGGGTTGTGCAAATATAGGCACAACGCTACTGAAGACGTGTCGGAGATATATTCCAATCCCCAATTTGAAAGGTAGGGAAATTAAGTAGAGATAGGATTGATTTCAAAACTGATAACATCAAATACTGGCAGAAGGATCCCACTGATGATAGACTTAATAACAAATCCTATGCTCCAGTCTGGGAATCTGGTCATCCACCATCATACAATAGTTCCATTCCTGTCAAAGGATCCAAACCACCTTCACATCCCCCCTATCATCGGGGACCCACTTTCTACAATAATTCCAGACGTACTAAACCATCGACCAAATCGCAACCAAGGACCATTCCTGTAGGGCTCGTTGAATCTGTATCTGGCACTACCATTATATTGTGTTCACCCGTGCCCATTAATGGTTCATCTAGGAGCCCTTCCATGGGCCCGTCCACCTCCCAGATTAATCCATCTCATCTCATGAATACATTGGGTTTTAAACAAGCTGCTCCTGCCATGGCCAATCCTGCACCATCCACTATCTCACCAGGGTTAGGAGTGGTGACCCCTCATTCGGCTATCCCCTCCACTATATTTGACTCAGACATCACATCCAAATGTGGTCCACTCAATCTTCCTCCTACCTCTTTTTCTCCCCTCAGGTCCCATCCTCAGGCCTCCCCTCCCTATCCAGCTTCCATACACTGTCCATTAGCTCCATCATCACCTGCTTCCCCAACTGATTTAGAGGCAGACTCTCTTCTCACTGTTCATGATGTTTCACCTCCTCATTTCTCACCACCTTTGAATACTAGCCCACCAGGTCCATCAATACAGGCTAGTATATCACAGACCATTCCTGGACACATTGATCTGCTAGATAATACTGCGTACTCCACTATTGGTCCTTCCTCTTCATCTTCTTCTTCTTCTTTTTTATCCCTACCTCCTATTCTAAACTCTGTCACGGCTTATCCGGTCCTAAAGGGCCCGAATACAGTATCGATAACCAACTACTTCCACCCGTTGGGCTCAAGACCCTCCAAAAGAAATAATATAGGAGAGGATGCAGAGGGGGCAAAAGTAAAAAGTAAAATATAGCCCGTAGTGCCCTTTTTCCACAGGAGATTAAAAATTTCAATCTGTCCAAACATATTTTGGCCCCTGAAGAAACATCTATTTTATCTAAAGGCCTGTCTTTTTGTCCTTCTGCATCCATTAAGGGCTTTGATTTGTTTTTTTTTTACCTACATCATTTCACTAGGAAGTTAACTCTAAATAGACATTTTGGAATCCTGGAGAAATCCACCAAACCAAAGGCTAGTCTGGATTCGGAAGTTGGTTCAGATAACCAGAGCCATGAATATATGCACACAGGGCTCAAACCACCCTCAAAATATTACCCTATACAACATAAGGGGAATTTTATTGATACTTTTTACAATGTAGTCATGGACGATTTTCGGAGGTTACATCAAAAACCAATCTTTAGTCAGAATCTAAGCAAGAAAGAGAAGGCGGCAGTGAAACAGCTCCAAAACTATTTAGATATTGTCATCCTCAGTGCAGATAAGGGAGGGGGAGTGGTGATCCAGGATAGAGAGACCTATACCAAGGAAACACTCCATATTTTGTCAGATGCGGATTATTACCTACCCTTAGACACAGATCCCACTGAGAAGCACATTTCAGAGTTTAAGGGCCTCATTGAATCAGCATCTCATATACTTGACAAAAAGGAAAAATAATTCATTCTAATATCCGATCCAGTAACAGCATTGTTCTATCACTTACCCAAGATTCCCAAGGATGCGAAGAACACAACGGGGCGACCGATCATTTCAGGTGTTTCCTCCCTTACCTGTAATCTCTCGAAATATGTGGATGTCTTGTTACAAAAATATGTCACCGCACTACCCTCATATTTAAGAGATTCCACAGCCCTAATACAGTCCTTAAAAGATATAGAATGGAAGAATACATATAACTGGGTCACCCTAGATGTGACGGCCCTGTATTCCAATATTCCACACACCAAAGGAATTGAATGTATAAAATGGTACTTAGACAATGATCCTCTATTACCTGATGAGCAAAGAGTTTTTATACAGGACTGTATTAGGTTTATACTAACACATAATGTATTTACCTTTGAGGGCTCACTCTACCTCTACCTTTGCTAATTTATTTATGGGGCAGTTTGAGGATCAGTATATCTATGGGTCTAGGTACTGGACTGATAACATCATCTTCTACCGTAGATACAGAGATGATCTGATCCTTATTTGGAATGATATCTCCATCACCTCTTTCTTTGATGAAATGAAATCTACTGATTGGGGCATTAATTTGGTTAGGACGTCCAACCGCTTCAAGATCGAATACCTTGATCTAGAACTATAAACTGTTGGAAAGGCCATTATCACGCATACTTTTTTCAAAAAGGTGTATTGTAATAGTTATCTGGACTATTCCAGTACTCACTATAAAAAATGGAAGGTCAATATCCCCTTTAGTCAGTTTAAAAGAGTAAGACGCAATTGTTCTCTTGATAAGGAAGATATTTGTCAAAGTGAAATTATCCGTGACAGGTTTTTGAAGAAAGGGTATCCCTCGAAGATCATTGAAGCCGCATATGAAAGGGCTAGGGCCTTATCCCAAGATGTATGTCCTACTAAGAGCAAAAAAACAAAAGTTATTAATGATTGTTTCAGCATGAATTTCCTGACGACATTTGGCACTAACCATAATGCCATTAGAAACATATTGTCCCAACATTGGCATATATTAAAAAGTGATCCCTATTTGAAACAAATTTTACCAGGACAACCCAGACTAACCTTCAGAAGGGCTCAAACCCTTAAAAACATTTTGGCCCTCAGTAGACTTAGACCTACACCTCCACAGCATTTGAAACTGACTGTGAGTGACTTAGTCTCAAGACCAACAGGGAGTTACAAATGCAACCTACCTAGATGTTTGTGTTGTGTAACTATCAGTACCACTTCTTCTTTTTGTAGTAAATCCACTGGGGACTCTTTTCCCATAAAAAAACCATCTCAGCTGCGGTTCCCAGAATGTCATTTACCTGCTGGAATGTCCATGCGGCCTACAATATGTAGGTCGCACTATCCAAACGTTACGCAATAGGTTAAACAAGCATAGATCTAATGTAAAAAATAAATTTTTGCAGCATAGTGTATCTCGCCATGCGGCAGAGCATCACGATTTTATTTTATTATCACACCCATCGAACAGGTAAATAACGGCTACCGTAATGCCATTCAGACCCTCCGCAAACGCGAAATGTTTGGGATTTTTAAACTCAATTGTCTTAATCCGAACGGTCTTAATTAAGCATTTGAAATAAATCTTTAGGATCTATGGCTTGAGATTGAAGATTTTCTTATGGTGAATAGAGAGAGAAATTATTATTACTATTTATTATCTATTTATTATATTTTATTATATATTTTTTTATATAATATTATTTATATATACATTTTGGGTCATTTTAATTGATCATTTAATTAATTATTCATATAATTTTTGTAGTATATATAAATTTATTTAAAGTCACTCATACTACTATGGGGTCTATTTTTTGTATTTTTTGTATTATTTATTTTATATAAAATTTTATATCTAAATGATACCAATTGTCTGTATGTATTTATTTGATTTTACAACACTATTTAGGGGTTATGTGATTTTTCTTTTTATGTGTTTTTTTCCCCCCTGTAATTAATGATATACGGTATATACATCACACATTATTTGTTTTCTATTTTGGTCCTTATTTTATATATTTACGTATTTCTTTTTGATATATGTGGGAATGTGTCTTCTTGTTCTCCATCTAAATAATCTATTGCCTTGATCGCCCTCTTTGAAGAACGGCACCTAAGTCATTTTCCACTAGCACTGCAGATGGCCCTACGGAGGCGGCGTGACGTCTGACTCCTCCGAACGCCGAGTCTCCCTTAACGCCGGCCTGGAGGCGTCACGTCTCTTAGCAATAGCTTGCATCACAGGTCACATGATCGGAACAGCGATCATGTGACTCAGGGGGATGTAACTCTTCCTCCTTAGCGATGGGCTGAACCTGGAAATATCTACAGCGATCTTTATGTACAGATATACCATCGCTAGCGCTCCCTTCAGAATCGCGGCAGCGCAAAGCGATTTCCAATTCAATTAGCAAACCCGAATCGCGTAAATAGCCATTGAGAAAATTCAGGGTGCAATGTTGGTTTGTGAACACCAGATGGCACATGGAACTACAGTCAGTTAGTTAGTTCCCGTGCGCTATACAGTGTCTCTGTACACACTGATGCCGTGCGCTCCAGGGCACCAGCAGTGAAAGGGTGAAAGTGTCTCCAGCAGGAATCCTGTGCCCTGGAGAGCTGGCAGAGCCATGACCTGTGACCACCAGCCTCACACACTGCACATCATAAGGAGGACTAATGACAGAACATCCTAAGGCTGGCAGACATACACTACACACAGTCGGTGCAGCGCTGGTAGATCACTGCAAACACAATCCTCGTATTTTTATGAATAAAAATGAATAATTAGATTTTTAATTATGAATAATTAAAAAAACTGAGGCGCTGAACTGAACCATAGAAAGTACCATACAGAACTGTAAATAACCGATCTCACCACTTCATCCCCTGAGCAAATAATTGAATGCTAGTAGAAAGGGGATTACAAGGTTAATCGACAGGAGGCCAGTGGGGCGCTGCTCAACACCTAATGTCATTGTATTTAATTAATATTAAAAAAAAAGTCAGCATCTCTGTATCCTAATAACAGTAATCTGCCATTTTCTTCACTACCAGGTCTTTTTATAGCTCTTGATCGCTCAATACAGAATATTTAGCCAATCACATTCTAGTTCCCACGGTCATGGGAACCAATCACAGGCCGGTTCTCTGGCAATCCAGCTTAATTGGTGATTGTCAAAACAATTATGTCATATTGGTTAACAAGGTATTTAACCTTAATTTCCGTGAGAACCGGACTGTGATTGGTTCCCATGACCGTGCTATAAAAAGACCTGGCAGTGGTAGAAAATGGCAGAGAACTGTTATTAGGATACAGAGATGCTGCCATTTATTTTTATATTAATTAAATACAATGACATTAGGTGTTGAGAAGCGCCCCACTGGCCTCCTGTCGATTAACCTTTTAATTCCCTTTCTACTAGCATTTTTCAGTAGTAAAATTTAATATATATATATATAAGTATATACATGTGTGTATATATGTGTGTGTGTCTGTGTATACATGCATGTATGTATATATATATGTTTGTGCGTGTATATATATGTTTGTGACAGTACCATCTACAGACACATTGATTCTGACCCAAGGTTTAAAATTGCTGGGTTGATTGACAATGTATTGACTGATGCCCTACATGCGGGGGTCATTGATGGGGGACTTGTGGATTTTCTTACGGTAGCGCATCCTGTCACTCCGGTGATTTATGTGTTGCCTAAGATCCACAAGTCCCTCATTGATCCACCCGGCCGCCCCATTGTAGCGGGTTCTGACTTGATTTTCAGTCATATTGCCATCTTCCTTGACAAGGTTTTGTGTAGCTTTGCATGTGGAGGCAGTTCATACATCCGTGATACTACTGATTTTTTGCTTAAATTGCGGGAGGTCGATTTGGTGGATGTGCAGGGGGTGATTTTGGCATCTTTTGATGTAACCTCACTCTACACCTCAATAGACCACCAGAAGGGACTTGCTGCAGTTTCCTCGATGCTAGAGAAATCTTCACTCACTCACTATTCCCAACAGTTTATTTTATCCTTGTTGGAAATTGTGCTGAGGTATAATTACTTTTTATTTTAGGACTCTTATTACGTTCAAGAACAGGGTGTGGCGATGGGGTCCAATGTGGCCCCGACTTACACCAATATCTTTATGCGTCGATTTGAGGAGGATGTCGCCTATAGAAGCCACCACTTCCAATACGTTCGGGCGTGGTGGCGGTACATAGACGACATCTTCCTCATCTGGACTGGTGACATTGAACAACTTTTTGTTTTTCATAGATTCCTTAATGGAATCGACAATGCACTGCAATTCACCTTGGTGCACTCCTATTCAGAAATGCAATTTCTGGACACCCGCGTGATCCTGTCGGATGGTAGGTTACAGACAGAACGGTTTACTAAACCAACCGACAGGAATACGCTACTGACATACAGCAGCAATCACCCTAGATCTATGGTGAGATCTCTTCCGTACTCTCAGTTCCTGAGGGCCAAACGTATTGTTTCAGACCCTGTGGTAGCTGATAGTACGTTAGATATATTGATGCAGAAATTTGAGAAACGGGGTTATCCAACCAAATTATTACAGGAGAAAAAGGAATTGGTTAGTCAACTTAATAGGGACAATATTCTAAAAAGAAAAACACAACAAACACAAATGACTAGGATCCCCTTTGTCTCAACTCATTGTGAACAAAGCACAGAGATAGGCAATATTATTCGACGCCATTGGAACATATTGGGCGGTTGCCATAGTGCAGTCAAGGAATTCCACTCTCCTCCCATTATGTCCTACCGTAGGTCTAAGAGCCTTAAGGACCAATTGGTGAGGGCTGATGTGGGTACTTTAAAAGTGGCAAGGCAGCCGACACTGACAGGTGCCAGTGTCGGCTGTTTTCCCTGTTTGTCTTGCGTGAACTGCAAATATATCCTCAAAGGTAGAACCTTCACACACCCTCAGACTGGGGTTACATATCAGATACGACATTACCTGACTTGTGACTCCAGTTACGTTGTTTATGCAATTGTGTGTCCGTGTAATCTGGTGTATGTTGGCGAGACGACAACTGATTTCAAGACACGGTTTAACAACCACCGACTTAGCATTAGGAAAAAACGACTTGATTTACCAGTGTCGAAACACTTTGTCAATTTTAAACACACAGAGAAAGACCTGAAGTGTTGTATTCTTGATTATGTACCAATGCCTAGGAGAGGTGGCAACAGGATTGGCCTCTTAAAAAAGAGAGAATTAAAATGGATTTACACATTGGATTCCCTTAAACCGCATGGTCTGAATGTGGACTACAAGGTTGGGGTTGGCTAGTTATGTGGTTTGCCCTGGAATGCATTTTAATGTTTACTGTCCCTGTGTTTATTATGTGATTTGTGTGTATAAAACATAGATTCTTGTTTATCTTGTAAGTTTTTATATATAGAAAAAAAAAATTCTTTCTTTCTAAGCTTATTATATTATTATTATTTCTTTTCAGATGGTACGATACGGAGTCTGGGGAGAGGAGAAGCGGCATTGCATCTATGTGGGCTGTGCGATCATGATGTACTGAATATTGGTTCAGCAAAATATATATTCTTTATCCTTATAGATTGTTTGTTATGGTCTGTTACATGTATGGCGGGTTATGAGGAGAACCCTCTTGTTGTGGTGGCGATGGGTGGGTTTTGATCGCTGTAGCGATGCGACCCTGCATTCACATGCAGATGCGCAGCTGCTCTATGGTCACGGTTGGCGGTTCCACTTCAATGTTGTTGTGGTAACCTTCACCCGAGCCCACCTAGCCATCTTTGGAAGTATACGGCATAGTGAAATGCTATTACCATCCCGATCCCGCTATGTATCGGACTTGACTATTAGTATGTGCGCCTGTGCAAACCAACGGGTTGGATTTACCCTCATTTAAGATGGCCGACTTGATGATATGGCCTCACAGCGCATGCACCATATGATGAGATCAACGCAAGACAGAAGCTTGAATTATACGTCATGTGGACATGTGCAATGGCGATTCAGGCACGCCGGACCGCACATGTCAGCATGGATGACGGCCAGCCTCCCTCCTTCACTCTCTGTTCTTATCACCTGCACAGTAAGCACTCAACACTTTATTTAATCAATCACAGCTGGCACTATTAATAACATAAATTATGTATCTATATATATTCTTGGGTATACTTTATAATTATGAATGTATTTTTTGTAAAATCATGTGTGTCACGATTATGCAATATTGATTTTTGGTGTTAAAGCTCTCTATATAATTGTAATGCACAGTTTATTTTGATTATTTATTAATTGTAATGAATTATGTTCACCTGATATGTAACTTGTTTTGATTTGATATAACACTATATATGTTCAGAATTTGGTTTGTACACACTGCTTGAGGAAGGCTCCTATGTAGAGCCGAAACGTCGCATTCGCCTTATGGGTAAATAAAGTATTTTTCATCTATTTATCCACTGGAGTGCTGCCCGTTTTTATATTTTTTATATTTAATATATATATATATATATATATATATATATATATACATAGAAAATCAACGCAGCACTCTTCTTGTAAAAAAACGCAGTGTCTTTATTCACACATGTGACACAAAATAGGCAACGTTTCAATCCCCTTCCGGGATCCTTCTCAAGCCAAGTGCACAGACCAACAGCATGCTGGCATCTAAATACATATCCAGCTTTTCAATACATGTGTACAACATCATTTAATCAAGTGATTACAATTAGTGACAGCTGATACAAAATCAAGTGTTCTTTTTTTCAAAAAATCGATCCATTCCATTCCACCATTTCCAGTATCTTTTTGTATTGTGATCTTGGTATATATTCTCATACATCTATATATATAAAGTGCTTGTGCTAATAAGGTGTAGCTTCACATCGAAGTATACATAAACAATCGCATATTATAAAAAGTGCAAGTGCATTTTAAAATCACAATAAAATCACTTTGGCTATAATACATTCATCAGTTCATCAGGATAGAGAGACGCGTGCTGCAATTGAAAGCAATTCATCCAACTTGCTGTTTTTTTGAAAAAACGCATGGTGTGAACACCATCCATCAGCAGGGTACAAATTATTATTATTTTTTTTATTTATTTATATCAACGCTCATGCCGATGTTATCTCTTGAGGTGCGGACCAGTCCGCACAATACTCTAGGAACGTGAAATCATGTAGCGCCTAAATTGCGCATAAGATGACCATATCTCCCCCCAGGAAAAAATTTATTTGGAATCATCTTCTATTCTCATATTCTAATAAATCATATCTTTCTATTGCACTACACCTCAACGCACTAATAATTCATGTGCAGTCACACATCCACATCACATAGACAACGCTTCCCCACAAATAAACGCATGCTTGAGAGTTGGTGTGAATTACCGTCAATACCCGCATGCGGCTTTGTGTATACTTCCCGTCTAAATGAAGTGTCGCATAAAAAAAATTTTTGCCCATATTTATCATCCTGCAGCACGCCTCTCTCATCCCATGAAACTCCATATCTGTAATATAGAAAAAATATATTGGGAATATTGTAACCTATTACGTACCGCTTCAAGTCCCTGTTCATGCCCTATTGATGTGTATAACGAGACAATGTCAAAGGACGCCAATATCACACCCTCTGTAACTGAAATCTTTGCAATCTTCTGCAAAAAGTCTCCAGTGTCCCTAATATACGACCTTGGTTCCATCGCAAACTGCCTCAATGCTCTGTCCAAAACAATTGCAATATTGGACAAGATTGATCCCCTGCCCGAGATGATCGGGCGACCCGGGGGATCAATCAGGCTCTTGTGGATTTTTGGAAGGACGTATATCAAAGGAGTCACTGGGAACTTCACTACCAGAAACTGTGCCAGTTGTGTATCTATTATGCGTTCATTTAAGGCCCCGTTAACTTTCTCCTCAATGATTTTCATGATCTCAAATTTGGGATCCTTTGACAACGCCTCATACGTATCATTGGCAGACAGTTGTCTGTTGATCTCCTGGATGTTCTTGGGGGTGTCCATCACCACGACCGCACCCCCCTTGTCAGTGGGTTTGATTGTGAGGTCGTGGTTTCTGGACAACCGTTCCAATGCATCCATTTCATCTTTAGAAACATTAGGTCGTATCAAATTTTGACCACATACATTATCTTTGAGCTGTACAATATCCCTTTTCACTGACTCCATAAATGTCTCGAGAGCATGTGAATTAATTACAGGTGTAAAATCACTCTTTACAAACAAATCAAATTGCTTCAAAGTCAAATTCGACTGTACGTTATTATCTACATCATAGGGTCCCATGGGTCTGGAGTCACACCACACCCTCAGCTTCAATGTTCTGAAGAGGTGGTGTAAGTCCAGATCCAACTGGAACCAGTCCATCTTTGCCTGTGGACAAAATGTCAAACCTCTATTCAAAATTTTGAGTTCATATTCATCAAGTATATGTGAAGAAGATATATTTACCACTATATTGTTCAAAGACCGAGTGGTGAGAACTGAGGTAGAGGGACAGAAAATACAGGTCCAGCAGACTTTGTTTAAGTCCAAGAGGACAGGTTGTTACCCATGTCTGCGGTGTGTGAATTGCAAGTATCTGCAGAAGGGTAGGGAATTTACACATCCGCAGACTGGGGAACGTTTTGAGATTAAAGAATATTTGACTTGTGATTCGTCATGGGTAGTATACGTTTTATGGTGCCCCATGTCACTTACTCTATGTAGGGGAGACTACGTGTGATGTCAAGGCGAGACTAAATAACCATCGACAGTCTATTAGAGATAAAAGGAAAGATCTGCCTGTGGCTAAACATTTTTCGGACAAACAGCATAAGGTAAAAGATCTGAAATTTGCAATTCTAGAAAGAATTAATGTGTTAAAAAGAGGGGGGATAGAACTACTCTTTTGAAGAAATGTGAATAAAAATGGATACATCGCCTTGGTACATTGAAACCTCACAGTTTAAATATTGATTATGGTGTTACAGTGGGTATGAGATAGAGGGTATTGGCTCCCAATTGCATGATCTCCGGACACATTATTACATTGCATGTATAGACCAGTTATGAAATTTTGCAAAAAAATGATATTTTTTCTATATTACAGATATGGAGTTTCATGGGAGGAGAGAGGCGTCCTGCAGGATGATAAATATGGGCCAAAATTATTTTTTTTTATGCGACACTTGATTTACACGCGAAGTATACACAAAGCCGCATGCGGGTATTGACGGTAATTCACACCGACTCTCAAGCATGCGTTTATTTGTGGGGAAGCGTTGTCTATGTGATGTGGATGTGTGACTGCACATGAATTATTAGTGCGTTGAGGTGTAGTGCAATAGAAAGATATGATTTATTAGAATATGAGAATAGAAGATGATTCCAAATCATTTTTTCCTGGGGGGAGATATGGTCATCTTATGCGCAATTTAGGCGCTACATGATTTCACGTTCCTAGAGTATTGTGCGGACTGGTCCGCACCTCAAGAGATAACATCGGCATGAGCGTTGATATAAATAAATAAAAATAATAATAATAATTTGTACCCTGCTGATGGATGGTGTTCACACCATGCGTTTTTTCAAAAAAACAGCAAGTTGGATGAATTGCTTTCAATTGCAGCACGCGTCTCTCTATCCTGATGAACTGATGAATGTATTATAGCCAAAGTGATTTTATTGTGATTTTAAAATGCACTTGCACTTTTTATAATATGCGATTGTTTATGTATACTTCGATGTGAAGCTACACCTTATTAGCACAAGCACTTTATATATATAGATGTATGAGAATATATACCAAGATCACAATACAAAAAGATACTGGAAATGGTGGAATGGAATGGATCGATTTTTTGAAAAAAAGAACACTTGATTTTGTATCAGCTGTCACTAATTGTAATCACTTGATTAAATGATGTTGTACACATGTATTGAAAAGCTGGATATGTATTTAGATGCCAGCATGCTGTTGGTCTGTGCACTTGGCTTGAGAAGGATCCTGGAAGGGGATTGAAACGTTGCCTATTTTGTGTCACATGTGTGAATAAAGACACTGCGTTTTTTTTACAAGAAGAGTGCTGCGTTGATTTTCTATGAATATACAAGCCTGTTGTCAAAGGCGAGACGCTTGCACCGGATAATTTCTAAAGTGAGTGCTGCCGGAATTCACATAATATATATATTTATATATATATATACACATATTATAATATTATTATTATTTATATTATAATATAACTTGTAATATATTTTTATATTTGCAAAAAATGCATTGCTAGTTATCAATAATATCAGTTTTTACATTTCTATGAAGTCATGCATTGCGATTGGTAGTGAAACTATGTATATACACAATATACTGCTGCACTGGATATAAATATATATATAGTTAAGGCTGCGTGCAGCCTGTAATTGTGGGTGGAGCGACCTCCCCCATTTAAACCCCCTAGTCCAAGCAGGAGGGCGCTCGTTTCTTTGCAGTTCCGCCCGTCCGTGGCGTCACTTCCGGTTTCGTTGCCGGCTGTGACGTCACTTCCGGTTTCGCGTCCGCGTGGAATCCAGACTACGGCGCCTCCGGTAAGTTGGTCCCGGCTGGGTAGCCGAGCCCTGTCGGCAGTGCGGACGCACCCCCGCTTCTCTCACTGCAGCCTAGCAGAGTATCACCGATCTGCGGCCCGGGCAGACGCGCCTGCCACCGGCACCTCGTGTTCCACCAATTCGCAGCCCGGCCGGTAGCTCCACGTCAGGCCCCCTGCCTCACGCCGGCCGCCGGAGCATGCATCGCCCAGTCGCCTCCCCCCTCCAGGTACCGGGCACCTCTGGCGCATGCGCCGCAAGTTGGTGCGGCCCGGGAAGGGGGGCAGGCGGGGACAGCGCCGCTGGTGTGAATGATGGGGCTGTTGTTGTAGGCTCTAACATCATCTGGGCAATATACTCTTAAAGGGAGATTACTTACAGGCTTATAATGCACTCACCCCCCTTATATTATATATTCTATGTATATTGCACATATGTTAATCTCTCCATTATAATACCTAATATTGGCTGTAGAAGTACACCACAAACGCACTACTAATATACAGTAAGTGCGTTATCTCACAAACATTTTTAGTACCCTTCCTCATTCCCCTCTACTTGCACTAAAGACAATTTACATCGATACTTCAGACGCCTGCAAGCCAACCAAGGTTAGGAAGTTAGATGCGGCACTGTGGTTACTGTGGTTAAGTCATCTGTTGACCAGTTTTGGGTTGTTGTGGCTGCCAGGGAAGGTTGGCACTGTGGCGGTCAGGCCTTCTTCCTGACTATGTTCCCCGGTGCGGGGGTCCCGGGCGGCAGGACTAGCAGCACAGCCGCCCTGTCTGCAGTGGGCGCCGCTTCTCCGTGCGGGCGAGTTGCTGGCTGCCTGGCTGTTTGGCCTGCTGCCCTTAACCCCCGGACTGCTGAGGGAAAGGAGGATTGTGATTTACTGCCAGGTGCAGGCCCCGGTCACCCTGGGCTCCTGCCAATCACGCTATTACGTTCATAAATCTTCACCCCCTGGGTGGCTGGGGGGGGCTGTGGTATTCCTTGAATTCAGGGGCCAGGTTTCCCTGAACCTCTCAGGGTTACGGCTGCCCTAAAATGGCCAGGGGTCCCGTCTTCCCTGAATCGCTCAGGCGTGATGTCATTCCTGATACCGCTCAGGTGTCACTTGTTCCCCGATCCGCTCTGATGTTATGTCGTCCTGGTAACCACCGGGTGTCATATGTTCCCTGAATCGCTCAGGTGTAATGTCTTCCCTGAATCGCTCAGGTGTAATGTCTTCCCTGAATCGCTCAGGTGTAATGTCTTCCCTGAATCGCTCAGGTGTAATGTCTTCCCTGAATCGCTCAGGTGTAATGTCTTCCCTGAATCGCTCAGGCGTAATGTCTTCCCGGAATCGCTCAGGTGTAATGTCTTCCCTGAATCGCTCAGGTATAATGTCTTCCCTGGATCGCTAGTGTAATATCTTCCCTGAATCGCTCTAGTGTAAAGTCTTTCCTGAATCGCTCTAGTATAATGTCTTCCCTGGATCGCTCTAGGGTAATGTCTTCCCTGAATCGCTCTAGGGTAATGTCTTCCCTGAATCGCTCTAGGGTAATGTCTTCCCTGAATCGCTCTAGTGTAATGTCTTTCCTGAATCGCTCTAGTATAATGTCTTCCCTGGATCGCTAGTGTAATATCTTCCCTGAATCGCTCTAGTGTAATGTCTTTCCTGAATCGCTCTAGTGTAATGTCTTCCCTGGATCGCTCTAGGGTAATGTCTTCCCTGAATCGCTCTAGGGTAATGTCTTCCCTGAATCGCTCTAGGGTAATATCTTCCCTGAATCGCTCTAGTGTAAGGTCTTTCCTGAATTGCTCTAGTATAATGTCTTCCCTGGATCGCTCTAGGGTAATGTCTTCCCTGAATCGCTCTAGGGTAATGTCTTCCCTGAATCGCTCTAGGGTAATGTCTTCCCTGAATCGCTCTAGGGTAATGTCTTCCCTGAATCGCTCTGGTATAGTGTCTTCCCTGAATCGCTCAAGTGTAAATGTCTTCCCGGAATCGCTAGTGTGATGAATCGCTCAGGTGTAATGTCTTCCCTGAATCGCTCAGGTGTAATGTCGTCCCTGAATCGCTCAGGTGTAATGTCGTCCCTGAATCGCTCAGGTGTAATGTCGTCCCTGAATCGCTCAGGTGTAATGTCGTCCCTGAATCGCTCAGGTGTAATGTCGTCCCTGAATCGCTCAGGTGTAATGTCGTCCCTGAATCGCTCTGGTGTAATGTCGTCCCTGAATCGCTCTTGTGTAATGTCGTCCCTGAATCGCTCAGGTGTAATGTCGTCCCTGAATCGCTCGGGTGTAATGTCGTCCCTGAACCGCTCGGGTGTAATGTCGTCCCTGAATCGCTCGGGGGTAATGTCGTCCCTGAATCGCTCGGGGGTAATGTCGTCCCTGAATCGCTCGGGGGTAATGTCGTCCCTGAATCGCTCGGGGGTAATATTCCCTGAATCACTCAGGTGTCATGTTTTTCCTCAGATCGCAGGGGTCATGTTCCCGGAGTCACAGGTGTCATGTCTTCCCTGAATCATTCGGGTTTTGTCTTCTCTGATTCGCTCAGGCGTCGTGTTTTCTCCAAATTGCAGGTGTCATTTACCCAAGAACCGCATGTGTCATGTCTTCCCGGGATCCCTCAGGATTATGTTTTCTCCAATTCACAGGTGTCATGTTCCCAAAAATCGCATGTGCCATTTCTTCCCTAAGTGACTCAGGGACCAGGTCCCTGAATCGCTCTGGTGTTATGCCTCCCTTAGTCACTTAGGGGTTAGGTTCCCTGAATCGATCGGGTCTTGCGTGTCCCCTGAATCGCTCAGGTGTCATGTATTTCCCTGAAATCGCTCAGGTGCCATGTTCTCCCTGATTCGGGTTTTGTTTTCCTTCCTCTTCCAGGTCGGTTGTTCCCAGGTTGCATATTTTCCTGAACAGTCTGGTTATGTATTCCCCTGATTCACACAGGTCAGGTTGGCCTGATTCGCTCAGGCTTCTGTTTTTCCCTGGTCTCCCAGGGAGTAGGTAGTGGCCAGGTCCAACCAGGTTCAAGGTACTGCCCGACCCTCCCAGGTGTCCGTCATCTTCATGAAGGTGCATGTAATTGCCTGCGTTGCTTGGGATTCCATGTCGCCTGAACCGCTCAGGAGTCAGTGCATCGCCCGAATGACGCAGGTGCTATGCATCAACCTGTAACGCTCAGGGATTTGTTCAGCAGCGTCCGGCTGGTTCCTGGGTACCCGATTCGTGTCCTGTGTGTTTGGATTTCTGTTTCCGCAGGTTTGTTGCATGCGGCGCGACTTCGGGCTCTGATTCTGGCTGTCCAGGGTCACCCAGCAGTTGGCCATGCCGCCCAGGCTGCATCCCGATTCTCTATCGCCTCTTTCCAGTGCCACCAGATCGCACCTCTCTCCGGGTCTCGTACCGACGCAAGCTTATGTTTCCTGTGAGCAGGGCCTCAGGCCACCGGAATGTCGATCCATCCTCAGTTATATCGCAGGGCTCCCCCATGCCCGGTCACTCCACGGTGCCGGGATTCAGGTAAGTTCCAGCCGAGTGGCGGCGTGACGCTTCTCCGCAGCTCAGAGCCTTCCTTCATTTATCACAAGCCACCATTCCTAGGTCTTCAGTATCGCCGGAGAGTTGGCAGCACTGTCCGTTGATTCGGTTAGGTTGCGATCCTTTCCATACCATGTTCAGTTCTGTTTCCTTCTGATTCTCAGGTTTCATGTATTTCCCGGATTAGTTCAGAATTCATGTTTTTTGCCCATTTAACCCAGGTCTAATTCCCGGAGTCGCGCGGGTTTTACGTGTTTCATGGATCGCTCGGTCCATGCATTTCCCTGGGTCGCCCGGATTCATGTATTTACCTGAGTTCCTCGGGTTATGTTTCCAGAACCGCCCGGGTTCATGTTTCTGGGTCGCTCGGGTTATGTATGTGCCCAGGTCACTCAGGTTTACGTTTCCCTGAATCTCAGGTCGGGTATCTCCTGGATCGCTCAGGTTTAGGTATTTCCCTGAATCGCTCAGGTTTTGTATTTTCCTGTCTTTCAGGTTGCCGGTATCTCCAGGTGGTATGTTTTCCTGATTCCCCCAGGTTACGTATTTTCCGGAATCACTCAGGTTTTGTTTTCCTGTCTTCAGTTTGGCTGTATTTCCAGGTTGTGTGTTTTCTTGTTTCACTCAGGTTGCATATTCTCTGAATCGCTCAGGTCTTTTCCCACAGGTGGTTCGCATTGCCTGAATGTCCATCCCAGCCACTAAGTCCAATCAGGCTGGTCCTCCCACCGAGGTAGAGTTCTTCCCTTTCGGCCAACTGTCGGTGTCCCGTCAAGACGCTCCAAGAGCTTCTGGCCTCACTCCAGTTTCCCGCGTTAGTCAACCCGTTGCTCCCAATCAACGGTAGGCCCTCTTCTTCAGCCCAGTTTGTCTCCAATGTCCGCACCCTGACGGCAGGGTTGGGGTTCAACCCTAGCGCAGTATTGGGGCACTCCTCTCGCGTAGGGGCCGCTTCCGCGGCATCCAGTCATCAGGTACCGGCACACGTCACCCGCAGGGGGGGTCGTTAGCGGTCGTCCTGCTACGCAAGGTACATTCACAATCCGCGAGTTGAGATTGTCAGAGCCTTTCGTTCTTCGGGCTTTATGGGTTCCATGATGCTCCAATAAATACATTGCACCCTACTCCGGGCCGGTTCTCTTTGCCCACTTATCTAGGCCTTACCTCGTCACTGGCACCGGGCACACTCCAGCCAGTTGGTTCAGGGCAGTACATAGGCATGCCTACTCTGTTCCTCGATTAGCTCCTACCACAAATAGTTAAGGCTGCGTGCAGCCTGTAATTGTGGGTGGAGCGACCTCCCCCATTTAAACCCCCTAGTCCAAGCAGGAGGGCGCTCGTTTCTTTGCCCCTCCCTCCCATCCCCTTTTCATTCACTCCTCCTGGGTGGCCCACTTATCTAGGCCTTACCTCGTCACTGGCACCGGGCACACTCCAGCCAGTTGGTTCAGGGCATTACATAGGCATGCCTACTCTGTTCCTCGATTAGCTCCTACCACAAATATATATATATATATATATATATATATATATATATATGGAAAAAAATTACCAGCAGCACCACCAAGCCAAAAAAACAAGTAGAGAGGGTGCACTGTCCGAGTATGGTAACTGGTGCTTACCCACTGATACGGAATAAAGAAATCGGACTGCACTCCAGTTGAATCTTCAGTGAAAAAAGGTTTATTCACCCATAGGTGGCACAAGCGACGTTTCGGCTCGCATATGAGCCTTTCTCAAGAAAGGCTCATATGCGAGCCGAAATGTCGATTGTGCCACCTATGGGTGAATAAACCTTTTTTCACTGAAGATTCAACTGGAGTGCAGTCCGATTTCTTTATTCTATATATATATATATATATATATATATATAATACAAGAAAAATGGCGGCACTGGTAGAATGAATGTGAAAAGTAGGGTGCACGTCCCAGGGGGAATAGGCTTCTTACCCCGATGTATGAATCCGGAAAAACGAGCGGCACTCCGTTGGATAAAGAATAGTGAACCTTTAATCACCCAGGTGGTGCAACGTTTCGGCTCTGCTCTTGAGCCTTTTTCAAGCATAAATACAACTCCAAATCTCAGCAATATATACAGGTGAATCAATTAACTTGTGAATCATGTGATCACACTCCACCCAGTGGGTGTGAACAAATCGTGACAGTAATACACTGAAGCAATATAAACACATATTGTTGACATATAGTGATAAGCAAGTGCAAATCAAAACATAATTGGAGGAGACATGAATCATCTATGTCATACATATTACAGTGATCCAAAATATTCTCATTCTAGTGAATAAAAAGTTGTCGATCAGAAACATAAGGATCGATCGATTTATGTGCTAGACATGTCATAACTTGCAGGGGGAGAGCAAGAAGGAGGGGTGATCCAACACACATACCGAAATCACAGGGAGAATCACGTCCTGCCGTGTGCCCAGCGTTGTTTACTGTCCATTGCGCAGGCTCGGCACCGCACCAGTCAGGGAAGAGGAAGGAGGTGAGCGTCCGGCGTCATCAGACTACGTCGACGCACAATCATCACTGCAGTTTCTTCTTACACATCCGGAACGCCCCTCTCCAGGCGCATGCTCAGATGAAAAAAAAACCTATACTAGGCGCCATCTCACTCACTGGAAAGACGCCCTCAATCAATAAAATCCAGTGTAATGCATCCAGCCCACATTACATCGGACATGGCATACTCAGAAGGGCAGTGGGCTCCCTCAAGACAGGGTGTCCACATGCATCGCCCGGGCGAAGAACTGTCAGACCCACGGTAACCGCGGATCATGCAGGACTGTCACCCAGGTTACTGAGCTGTCATCTCATCCGAGAGGGATCTCCTCTTATGGGTACACAGATGCCACTGGGTGTATCTAACATATGAAAAATAATGCAAAGTTGTGCCGCCTGGGTTGTTGAATCAAAATCAACTCATCCCATGGTGCTAGCCAAACCAAACAGAAATAAAGTATATGTATAATAAAACAAAAAATGGGCAATAAAGACCTATAAAACGGCCCTCTCCTGTACGGTATGTTGTGATCACTCTATCCGAACCTGCCATTCCTCCTGAAGTTCAGTGTACGTGGTCTCTACGTGAAAAGGGAAAGAAAAATAAAGTTATCATTGAAGCAAGAAAATGAAAAGATTGAGTTATTTAACTCTCTTAGTGTATACCAGAAACACAGAGTTACACCCAACCCAACACGGGAGGCAAGCCAACCTCACAAAACATCCCCAAAGTTGTATTCTATATTTAACCCGTGGGGTTTCAGACTCCCCAACTTGTGGATCCAGTTGAGTTCTCTACGTTTCAGTATCCTTGACCTATCGCCACCTCGTCTAGGTTGAGGTATATGATCTACTATCCAGCACCTGAGATCACGTTCCCCATGTTTGGCCTCCGCAAAATGCTTGGATACCGGAAGATCCATACGTTTCTTCCGGATGCTTAAGCGATGGTTGTTGAGGCGGGTCTTAAACTCGGTCGTTGTCTCCCCCACATATAATAAATTACATGGGCAGGATAATATGTAGACGACATAGCTGGAATCACAGGTTAGATGGAAAGAGATTCCAAAGGATTCACCAGTACCAGGATGTATAAAGTTCCTCCCCTTACACATATATTTGCAATGAAAAGTAGGGTGCACGTCCCAGGGGGAATAGGCTTCTTACCCCGATGTATGAATCCGGAAAAACGAGCGGCACTCCGTTGGATAAAGAATAGTGAACCTTTAATCACCCAGGTGGTGCAACGTTTCGGCTCTGCTCTTGAGCCTTTTTCAAGCATAAATACAACTCCAAATCTCAGCAATATATACAGGTGAATCAATTAACTTGTGAATCATGTGATCACACTCCACCCAGTGGGTGTGAACAAATCGTGACAGTAATACACTGAAGCAATATAAACACATATTGTTGACATATAGTGATAAGCAAGTGCAAATCAAAACATAATTGGAGGAGACATGAATCATCTATGTCATACATATTACAGTGATCCAAAATATTCTCATTCTAGTGAATAAAAAGTTGTCGATCAGAAACATAAGGATCGATCGATTTATGTGCTAGACATGTCATAACTTGCAGGGGGAGAGCAAGAAGGAGGGGTGATCCAACACACATACCGAAATCACAGGGAGAATCACGTCCTGCCGTGTGCCCAGCGTTGTTTACTGTCCATTGCGCAGGCTCGGCACCGCACCAGTCAGGGAAGAGGAAGGAGGTGAGCGTCCGGCGTCATCAGACTACGTCGACGCACAATCATCACTGCAGTTTCTTCTTACACATCCGGAACGCCCCTCTCCAGGCGCATGCTCAGATGAAAAAAAAACCTATACTAGGCGCCATCTCACTCACTGGAAAGACGCCCTCAATCAATAAAATCCAGTGTAATGCATCCAGCCCACATTACATCGGACATGGCATACTCAGAAGGGCAGTGGGCTCCCTCAAGACAGGGTGTCCACATGCATCGCCCGGGCGAAGAACTGTCAGACCCACGGTAACCGCGGATCATGCAGGACTGTCACCCAGGTTACTGAGCTGTCATCTCATCCGAGAGGGATCTCCTCTTATGGGTACACAGATGCCACTGGGTGTATCTAACATATGAAAAATAATGCAAAGTTGTGCCGCCTGGGTTGTTGAATCAAAATCAACTCATCCCATGGTGCTAGCCAAACCAGACAGAAATAAAGTATATGTATAATAAAACAAAAAATGGGCAATAAAGACCTATAAAACGGCCCTCTCCTGTACGGTATGTTGTGATCACTCTATCCGAACCTGCCATTCCTCCTGAAGTTCAGTGTACGTGGTCTCTACGTGAAACGGGAAAGAAAAATAAAGTTATCATTGAAGCAAGAAAATGAAAAGATTGAGTTATTTAACTCTCTTAGTGTATACCAGAAACACAGAGTTACACCCAACCCAACACGGGAGGCAAGCCAACCTCACAAAACATCCCCAAAGTTGTATTCTATATTTAACCCGTGGGGTTTCAGACTCCCCAACTTGTGGATCCAGTTGAGTTCTCTACGTTTCAGTATCCTTGACCTATCGCCACCTCGTCTAGGTTGAGGTATATGATCTACTATCCAGCACCTGAGATCACGTTCCCCATGTTTGGCCTCCGCAAAATGCTTGGATACCGGAAGATCCATACGTTTCTTCCGGATGCTTAAGCGATGGTTGTTGAGGCGGGTCTTAAACTTGGTCGTTGTCTCCCCCACATATAATAAATTACATGGGCAGGATAATATGTAGACGACATAGCTGGAATCACAGGTTAGATGGAAAGAGATTCCAAAGGATTCACCAGTACCAGGATGTATAAAGTTCCTCCCCTTACACATATATTTGCAATTAACGCAATTGAGGCAGGGAAAACAGCCCAGGCCCAACTGCGTTAGTGTGGTTTGTCTCAAAGGCCCTTTGGAGCCCAGATCGGCTTTAACCAGTTGATCTTTCAAATTTCTGGATCGGCGGTAAGAAAGAAGAGGAGGATTCTGAAATTCAGGAATTTCCTTGAAGCAGGAGCCTAGTAGACCCCAATGCTTCCTCAAAATCCTGTTTATCGAGGAACTGTGCTCACTATATACTGAAATGAACGGAATTCTATCAGCTTTGCGGACAGCCTTCCGTTTAGTCAGTAGTTCCGTCCTATCCAGATCATGGACTCTATTGATATGCTCCTTCAGCAGCCGTTTAGGATACCCCCTGTCCTGAAATTTAAGGGCCATAGAACCCAAGGTCGCATCCAATTTAGACTCCTCTGATACTACCCGCTTAACCCTAAGGAACTGGGAGAAGGGTAAGGATTGAATCATTTTCCTTGGATGAGAGCTATTGAAACATAGGAAGGTGTTGGTGTCGGTTGGTTTAGTATATAGCTCGGTATGTAACATACCTTCTTTGAACACTACCTTAGTGTCCAAAAACTGAATCTCAGTAGTGGAATGAATGAGGGTAAATTGCAGATCCGGATCATGGCTATTGAGAAAATCATGAAAATCTACCAAGTCGGCCTCAGATCCTGTCCATATGAGGAAGATGTCGTCGATGTATCTCCACCACCTCAGCACATGTCTGAAGTGGTGGGACAAATAGACGACATCTTCCTCATAACAACGCATGAAAATATTTGCATACGTGGGGGCCACGTGAGACCCCATGGCCACACCCCGTTGTTGCAAATAGAAAGTATCTTTAAATAAAAAGTAGTTATATTGGAGCACAATCTTCAATAAATCAACAATAAATTCAGAAGCATGTGGAGTATATGAGGACATCATTAACATTTTCTCAACTGATCGGATGCCTTTCTCATGTACAATAGAGGTATACAATGAGGTCACATCGAATGATGCGAGTGTAACCGAAGGTACCTGTGATAAATCTATGCCCTGAAGTTTAACAAGAAAATCAGACGTGTCTTGTATGTATGAAGACCCACCAATTGAAAAGTCTCGTAGGACTTTGTCGAGAAAGACAGCTATGCCACTGAAGATCGAATCAGACCCCGAGACAATGGGACGTCCCGGGGGATCGATGAGGGTCTTGTGAATCTTGGGCAGCACATATATCACAGGAGTGACTGGATGTGCCACCTCAAGAAATGCACACAGACCCTCATCGATGATGCCAGCGGTCAAAGCCTCCCTCAGACACCTACGTATGATACCAATGATCATAAATTTGGGGTCAGAATCAAGGGCTCTATATACCTGTTGGTCACCCAGTTGTCGCATGATTTCATGTACATACTTAACGGTATCCATTACCACGACCGCACCCCCCTTATCAGCTGGTTTCAAAGTGAGGGTGGGGTCGGATCTAAGAGATTTGAGAGCCTCAACCTCAGTGGTAGTCAGATTAGGGTATCTGAAGTCCAGGTCCCCCAAAGTGGCTGACCGGAGCTCAGAAATCCCACGTCGGACGGCACTGATGTAGGCCTCCACTGAAGGTTCATTAATAACCGGTCTCGGGGTCTGATTCGATCTTCAGTGGCATAGCTGTCTTTCTCGACAAAGTCCTACGAGACTTTTCAATTGGTGGGTCTTCATACATACAAGACACGTCTGATTTTCTTGTTAAACTTCAGGGCATAGATTTATCACAGGTACCTTCAGTTACACTCGCATCATTCGATGTGACCTCATTGTATACCTCTATTGTACATGAGAAAGGCATCCGATCAGTTGAGAAAATGTTAATGATGTCCTCATATACTCCACATGCTTCTGAATTTATTGTTGATTTATTGAAGATTGTGCTCCAATATAACTACTTTTTATTTAAAGATACTTTCTATTTGCAACAACGGGGTGTGGCCATGGGGTCTCACGTGGCCCCCACGTATGCAAATATTTTCATGCGTTGTTATGAGGAAGATGTCGTCTATTTGTCCCACCACTTCAGACATGTGCTGAGGTGGTGGAGATACATCGACGACATCTTCCTCATATGGACAGGATCTGAGGCCGACTTGGTAGATTTTCATGATTTTCTCAATAGCCATGATCCGGATCTGCAATTTACCCTCATTCATTCCACTACTGAGATTCAGTTTTTGGACACTAAGGTAGTGTTCAAAGAAGGTATGTTACATACCGAGCTATATACTAAACCAACCGACACCAACACCTTCCTATGTTTCAATAGCTCTCATCCAAGGAAAATGATTCAATCCTTACCCTTCTCCCAGTTCCTTAGGGTTAAGCAGGTAGTATCAGAGGAGTCTAAATTGGATGCGACCTTGGGTTCTATGGCCCTTAAATTTCAGGACAGGGGGTATCCTAAACGGCTGCTGAAGGAGCATATCAATAGAGTCCATGATCTGGATAGGACGGAACTACTGACTAAACGGAAGGCTGTCCGCAAAGCTGATAGAATTCCGTTCATTTCAGTATATAGTGAGCACAGTTCCTCGATAAACAGGATTTTGAGGAAGCATTGGGGTCTACTAGGCTCCTGCTTCAAGGAAATTCCTGAATTTCAGAATCCTCCTCTTCTTTCTTACCGCCGATCCAGAAATTTGAAAGATCAACTGGTTAAAGCCGATCTGGGCTCCAAAGGGCCTTTGAGACAAACCACACTAACGCAGTTGGGCCTGGGCTGTTTTCCCTGCCTCAATTGCGTTAATTGCAAATATATGTGTAAGGGGAGGAACTTTATACATCCTGGTACTGGTGAATCCTTTGGAATCTCTTTCCATCTAACCTGTGATTCCAGCTATGTCGTCTACATATTATCCTGCCCATGTAATTTATTATATGTGGGGGAGACAACGACCGAGTTTAAGACCCGCCTCAACAACCATCGCTTAAGCATCCGGAAGAAACGTATGGATCTTCCGGTATCCAAGCATTTTGCGGAGGCCAAACATGGGGAACGTGATCTCAGGTGCTGGATAGTAGATCATATACCTCAACCTAGACGAGGTGGCGATAGGTCAAGGATACTGAAACGTAGAGAACTCAACTGGATCCACAAGTTGGGGAGTCTGAAACCCCACGGGTTAAATATAGAATACAACTTTGGGGATGTTTTGTGAGGTTGGCTTGCCTCCCGTGTTGGGTTGGGTGTAACTCTGTGTTTCTGGTATACACTAAGAGAGTTAAATAACTCAATCTTTTCATTTTCTTGCTTCAATAATAACTTTATTTTTCTTTCCCTTTTCACGTAGAGACCACGTACACTGAACTTCAGGAGGAATGGCAGGTTCGGATAGAGTGATCACAACATACCGTACAGGAGAGGGCCGTTTTATAGGTCTTTATTGCCCATTTTTTGTTTTATTATACATATACTTTATTTCTGTCTGATTTGGCTAGCACCATGGGATGAGTTGATTTTGATTCAACAACCCAGGCGGCACAACTTTGCATTATTTTTCATATGTTAGATACACCCAGTGGCATCTGTGTACCCATAAGAGGAGATCCCTCTCGGATGAGATGACAGCTCAGTAACCTGGGTGACAGTCCTGCATGATCCGCGGTTACCGTGGGTCTGACAGTTCTTCGCCCGGGCGATGCATGTGGACACCCTGTCTTGAGGGAGCCCACTGCCCTTCTGAGTATGCCCTGTCCGATGTAATGTGGGCTGGATGCATTACACTGGATTTTATTGATTGAGGGCGTCTTTCCAGTGAGTGAGATGGCGCCTAGTATAGGTTTTTTTTTTTCATCTGAGCATGCGCCTGGAGAGGGGCGTTCCGGATGTGTAAGAAGAAACTGCAGTGATGATTGTGCGTCGACGTAGTCTGATGACGCCGGACGCTCACCTCCTTCCTCTTCCCTGACTGGTGCGGTGCCGAGCCTGCGCAATGGACAGTAAACAACGCTGGGCACACGGCAGGACGTGATTCTCCCTGTGATTTCGGTATGTGTGTTGGATCACCCCTCCTTCTTGCTCTCCCCCTGCAAGTTATGACATGTCTAGCACATAAATCGATCGATCCTTATGTTTCTGATCGACAACTTTTTATTCACTAGAATGAGAATATTTTGGATCACTGTAATATGTATGACATAGATGATTCATGTCTCCTCCAATTTTTTTTTGATTTGCACTTGCTTATCACTATATGTCAACAATATGTGTTTATATTGCTTCAGTGTATTACTGTCACGATTTGTTCACACCCACTGGGTGGAGTGTGATCACATGATTCACAAGTTAATTGATTCACCTGTATATATTGCTGAGATTTGGAGTTGTATTTATGCTTGAAAAAGGCTCAAGAGCAGAGCCGAAACGTTGCACCACCTGGGTGATTAAAGGTTCACTATTCTTTATCCAACGGAGTGCCGCTCGTTTTTCCGGATTTATATATATATATATATAGATACATGTATACACAGACACATATATATACATGTATATCAAATGAACTTTACTGGGGCTCTGAATAGGGTTGCATCCCCCTCCCCCTACAGGGATCTTGCTGTCTGTGAATTAGATTGCACGCTATCTCTCTACACACTGATGCCCTGCCCTCCCATTCACTGAAAGCCCGGAGACAAAAGGAACTCCCTGTTTGGGGGAAGGGGGGTATTGTCTGCAGGCTGAAAGTGCAGGTTATTTTCCTGCTGGAGACCCTTTCACTACTGGTGCCTTTCACTGCGCTTCTGGTTATACTGCCGCTCAGCGCGAGGTATGTAGAACTGTGATGGAAGCAAGGGGATGAAAGGGTTAATGGGCCTTATGACAGGAGGTCAGGGGGGCGCTCCAGAACATCCAGGGTAAATAAAATAAAAATAAAAAAGGACAGTATCTCTGCCTCCCAAAAAATGTAGACTGCCATTTTCTTTTCTGACTAGTCCTTATATAAATAAATCAATAAAATATATGTAAATAGCAAAAATGCAAAAATAATAATTTAAAAATGAATGCAAGTTTTTCACATATAAAAATATTGGGTTGCTCAACCAGGAGTAGTAATGGATAGGTGCACTGCTAAAAGACTCACCCAATCTAGTTGTAAATAAATAAATAAATAAATAGATAGTAGCAGGCAACACTTACAAGTGGAGTACGTGTTTATTAACTAAAATCAGGACAATAGCTAAAATAATGACCAGCAATAAAAAATAGCAATGAATAAAAAATAGCAATACATATAAAATAGTGATAGATCCAGGAGCATACACAAACAAATAAATTAATATCCCATAAATAGGTCCTTCACTAACTGCCTGCTGTCTCTGTTATATGGCAAATTCCATTAAAAGATCGAAGCGCTGACATTGATAGTTACTTACCAACTACTGCCACCTTGTCTATACTGCAACAAATTGCTGTGAACTTGGATACATATATATATATATATATATATATATATATATATATATATTCACTGCTCAAAAAAATAAAGGGAACACTTAAACAACACAATGTAACTCCAAGTCAATCACACTTCTGTGAAATCAAACTGTCCACCTAGGAAGCAACACTGAGTGACAATCAATTTCACATGCTGTTGTGCAAATGGGATAGACAACAGGTGGAAATTATAGGCAATTAGCAAGACACCCCCAATAAAGGAGTGGATCTGCAGGTGGTGACCACAGACCACTTCTCAGTTCCTATGCTTCCTGGCTGATGTTTTGGTCACTTTTGAATGCTGGCGGTGCTTTCACTCTAGTGGTAGCATGAGACGGAGTCTACAACCCACACAAGTGGCTCAGGTAGTGCAGCTTATCCAGGATGGCACATCAATGCGAGCTGTGGCAAGAAGGATTGCTGTGTCTGTCAGCGTAGTGTCCAGAGCATGGAGGCGCTACCAGGAGACAGGGCAGTACATCAGGAGACGTGGAGGAGGCCGTAGGAGGGCAACAACCCAGCAGCAGGACCGCTACCTCCGCCTTTGTGCAAGGAGGAACAGGAGGAGCAATGCCAGAGCCCTGCAAAATGACCTCCAGCAGGCCAGAAATGTGCATGTATCTGCTCAAACGGTCAGAAACAGACTCCATGAGGGTGATATGAGGGCCTGACGTCCACAGGTGGGGGTTGTGCTTACAGCCCAACACCGTGCAGGACGTTTGGCATTTGCCAGAGAACACCAAGATTGGCAAATTCGCCACTGGCGCCCTGTGCTCTTCACAGATGAAAGCAGGTTCACACTGAGCACATGTGACAGACGTGACAGAGTCTTGAGACACCGTGGAGAACGTTCTGCTGCCTGCAACATCCTCCAGCATGACCGGTTTGGCATTGGGTCAGTAATGGTGTGGGGTGGCATTTCTTTGGAGGGCCGCACAGCCCTCCATGTGCTTGCCAGAGGTAGCCTGACTTCCATTAGGTACCGAGATGAGATCCTCAGACCCCTTGTGAGATCATATGCTGGTGCGGTTGGCCCTGGGTTCCTCCTAATGCAAGACAATGCTAGACCTCATGTGGCTGGAGTGTGTCAGCAGTTCCTGCAAGACGATAGCATTGATGCTATGGAATGGCCCGCCCGTTCCCCAGACCTGAATCCAATTGAGCAGATCTGAGACATCATGTCTTGCTCTATCCACCAACGTCACCACAGACTGTCCAGGAGTTGGCAGATGCTTTTGTCCAGGTCTGGGAGGAGATCCCTCAGGAGACCATCCACCACTTCATCAGGAGCATGCACAGGCATTGTAGGGAGGTCATACAGGCACGAGGAGGCCACACACACTACTGAGCCTCATTTTGACTTGTTTTAAGGACATTACATCAAAGTTGGATCAGCCTGTAGTGTGTTTTTCTACTTTAATTTTGAGTGTGACTCCAAATCCAGACCTCCATGGGTTGAAAAATTTGATTTCCATTCTTTATTTTTGTGTGATTTTGTTGTCAGCACATTCAACTATGTAAAGAACAAAGTATTTCAGAAGAATATTTAATTAACTCAGATCTAGGATGTGTTATTTTTGTGTTCCCTTTATTTTTTTGAGCAGTGTATATATATTCTCTATTCTCCTATTCTATGCTGCTACAATTATATTAGAATATGGAAGTGAACTGAACTTGTCTTATTCCCCTCTGTGAATTGGAACACTATCTAACTCAGGTGCTGCTACATAAACTATGATATTTATGGGATATTCATTTATTTGTTTGTGTATGCTCCTGGATCTATCACCATTTTAAATTTATTGCTATTTTTTATTCATTGCTATTTTTTATTTCTGGTCATTATTTTATTGCAAGAAAATTTAGACTAAAACCTTCAGGATCACAGGTGCATATCCATGAGGCAAACATAATTACAAAAACAAAATGGCTGCACACCATTATATATACAAACAATAGAGCTAGGAAATGGGGGTCATTCTAGATAAAAGTGGTACAATACCGACTATAAATGAGTATACATGAATAATGGAAGCTCTTAGCGCACATACGTGTCGGGCCCATCTACCAGGCGTCAAGGTGGCTTCCGCAGATGGGTCCCTATCACTAAATATACTGCCTCACTTTGGACTTACCCGACACGTATGTGCGCTAAGAGCTTCCATTATTTATGTATACTCATTTATAGTCGGTATTGTACCACTTTTATCTAGAATGACCCCCATTTCCTAGCTCTATTGTTTGTAAATATAATGGTGTGCAGCCATTTTGTTTTTGGTCATTATTTTAGCCATTTTCCTGATTTTAGTTAATAAATACGTACTCCACTTGTAAGGCCCCTTTCACACGGGCGAGATTTCAGCGCGGCTGCAATGCGTGAGGTAAACGCATTGCACCCGCACTGAATCCGGACCCATTCATTTCTATGGGGCTGTGCAGATAAGCAGTGATTTTCACGCCTCACTTGTGCGTTGCGTGAAAATCGCAGCATGCTCCTCTTTGTGCGTTTTCCAAGCAACACAGGCCCCATAGAAGTGAATGGGGTTGCGTGAAAATCGGAAGCATCCGCAACAGTGGCGTCGCCAGGGGGGGTCAGAGGGGGCCACGGCCCCCTCTACATCACGCTGTGCCCCCCCAACTAAAATGCCCCCCCAAGTGAGCCGCCGCAGTCGGGCACAGGGAGATGAGCGCTTCCATTGCGCTCATCTCCATAGTCATCTGCCTGTGCTGCGGCGGGGCAGGGGAGGGAGAAAATCGCGTTTCGTTTGTAACTATATGCAAAAAAGAGGAGCGCTAACGATGTTGCATCTGTATGTCATGTATCATAATACATTTATAAGGTTAGCTTGTAATCCTAATGTGGCAGCAAATATCTGTATGTGCCTCATTTATTTAGTTTGAACATTGTTTTTATGACCCTAGTTTAGGGAGGTTTCAGGGTAACGCCCTCCTCCCCTATGACCTTATTTTCATGTGACCATTTGTGTATGTATATATATCCAGCATGTTTGTCCATGTGTTATGCAATATTTTTCACCTGATGAAGGGGATTTTATCCCCGAAACGCGTAGTGTGGTTGCAATAAATATATCTGAAGATTCATCATCCACATCTGGTTGGTTCCTTGCGCCGAGGGATGCTTCCACTTCATAAAATTAGGTGTCTCCTATCACATTGTTTAGTTTGGTTTCCCATAGATACGACCTCTCGCCTGCCGCATCCATGGGCCGTGCTTGCGCAGATGAATCCAGTGGCCGGCCTCTCCTTGCGATCATGAACAAGCACGGCGCCGGGCGGCCGCGCATGCGCTGATCTTTATTCATTTGTGCCGGGTCTAAAGCAGAGCCGCGCATTCGCAGCTTCATTTTAGAAGCGGCACAAAAGAATATAGATCAGCGCATTCACGGCCGCGGCCCCCTCTACATCACGCTGTGCCCCCCCAAGTGAGCCGCCGCAGTCGGGCACAGGGAGATGAGCGCTTCCATTGCGCTCATCTCCATAGTCATATGCCTGTGCTGCGGCGGGGCAGGGGAGGGAGAGGCGTTCCTTCCCCTTCCTCTGATAGGCTGCAGCCACATTAGGGGGGCTTATTACTGGCACATTGGGGGGGTTTATTACTGGCACATGATGGGGGGCTTATTACTGGCACATGATGGGGGGGCTTATTACTGGCACATGATGGGGGCTTATTACTGGCACATTGGGGAGGCTTATTACTGGCACATTGGGGTGGCTTATTACTGGCACGTGATGGGGGGCTTATTACTGGCACATGATGGGGGGGTAATTACTGGCACATTGGGGGGGCTTATTACTGGCACGTGATGGGGGGCTTATTACTGGCACGTGATGGGGGGCTTATTACTGGCACGTGATGGGGGGCTTATTACTGGCACGAGATAAGGGGCTTATTACTGGCACGTGATGGGGGATTATTACTGGCTCGTGATGGGGGCTTATTACTGGCACGTGATGGGGGCTTATTACTGGAACGTGGGGGGCTTATTACTGGCACGTGATGGGGGGCTTATTAATATATATTTGTACTGTATGTATTTTTTTTATTTAAAGGATTAGTAAGGATTTTACTTCTGTCACCCCCCAAAAGTAATTTTTCATTTTTGGGCTAATTAAAATCCTTATAGTGCAAAATCCCGCGCCTGCGCCTTACGTGTCTTCATTCGGCGCAGGCGCTCTGAAAGAAGGACGCTCGCTTCCTCAGCACTCCCTCAGTGCGCCTGCGCCGATGATGTCACCTCTAAACCCAAAAGAGAAGACGTCATCGGCGCAGTCACACTGAGGAAGTGCTGAGGAAGTGAGCGTCCTTCTCTCTGAGCGCCTGCACCGAATGAAGACACGTAAGGCGCAGGCGCGGGATTTGAATTGCAGACAGGGCCAGCCGGAGGAGGAGAGCGCTCGCTGGCCCTGTCAATCAACAGGAGGAGGGGGCTTTTTTTTAAAGAAGGATGCGGTGGCTACCAGCAAGTAACCGCCCTACTTGCTGGTAGCGAGGTAATTAACATATTATAAAAGTGCGGTTTTTAAAGAAACTAAAGGGTTTTAATTAGCCCAAAAATGAAAAATGACTTTTGGGGGGTGACAGAAGCCCTTTAATTAGGCGATTAGGCTATCTTTCTATGCTTATTTTTTTATTTTATTTTTAAATTTTTAATCATTAGGAGTATGTTATCTCACAGTGCTATTTGTTAAATAAACTTAGATGCAAGACCAGCAGAAGGTGTGCACACCAAAAAGTTTTACTTTTAGATCGATAAATAGATAGATACAGTCAGGTCCATAAATATTGGGACGACAACACAATTCTAACATTTTTGGCTCTATACACCACCACAATGGATTTGAAATGAAACAAACAAGATGTGCTTTAGGCTGCATTCACACGTCCGTGTGTGTTTTGCGGATCCACGGATCCGCAAAACACGGCCATCGGCGTTGTGCATTCCGCATTTTGCGGTCTGCACATCGCCGGCACTTAATAGAAAATGCCTTTTCTTGTCCGCAATTGCGGACAAGAATAGTACATGTTCTATCATTTTCGGGATCGGAATTGCGGACCCGGAAGTGCAGATCCGCAATTCCGGATCCTGGCAACACATAGTGCTGCCCCATAGAAATGAATGGGTCCGCAATTTTTGCGGAACGAAATTGCGCACGTGTGAATGGACCCTTAACCGTAGACTGTCAGATTTAATTTGAGGGTATTTACATCCAAATCAGGTGAACGGTGTAGGAATTACAACAGTTTGCATTTGTGCCTCCGACTTTTTAAGGGAACAAAAGTAATGGGACAATTGGCTTCTCAGCTGTTCCATGGCCAGGTGTGTGTTATTCCCTCATTATCCCAATTACAATGAGCAGATAAAAGGTCCAGAGTTAATTTCAAGTGTGCTATTTGCATTTGGAATCTGTTGCTGTCAACTCTCAAGATGAGATCCAAAGAGCTATCACTATCAGTGAAGCAAGCCATCATTAGGCTGAAAAAACTAAACAAACCCATCAGAGAGATAGCAAAAACATTAGGTGTGGCCAAAACAACTGTTTGAAACATTCTTAAAAAGAAGGAACGCATCGGTGAGCTCAGCAACACCAAAAGACCCGGAAGACCACGGAAAACAACTGTGGTGGATGACCGAAGAATTCTTTCCCTGGTGAAGAAAACATCCTTCACAACAGTTGGCCAGATCAAGAACACTCTCCAGGAGGTAGGTGTATGTGTGTCAAAGTCAACAATCAAGAGAAGACTTCACCGGAGTGAATACAGAGGGTTCACCACAAAATGTAAACCATTGGTGAGCCTCAAAAACAGGAAGGCCAGATTAGAGTTTGCCAAACGACATTTAAAAAAGCCTTCACAGTTCTGGAACAACATCCTATGGACAGACCAGACCAAGGTCAACTTGTACCAGAGTGATGGGAAGAGAAGAGAATGGAGAAGGAAAGGAACTGCTCATGATTCCTAAGCATACCACCTCATTAGTGAAGCATGGTGGTGGTAGTGTCATGGTGTGGGCATGTATGGCTGCCAATGGAACTGGTTCTCTTGTATTTATTGTTGATGTGACTGCTGACAAAAGCAGCAGGATGAATTCTGAAGGGTTTTGGGCAATATTATTTGCTCATATTCAGCCAAATGCTTCAGAACTCATTGGACGGCGCTTCACAGTGCAGATGGAAAATAACCCAAAGCATACTGCAAAAGCAACCAAGGAGGAAAATAAGTGGAATGTTATGCAATGGCCAAGTCAATCACCTGACCTGAATCTGATTGAGCATGCATTTCACTTGCTGAAGACAAAACTGAAGGGAAAATGCCCCAAGAACAATTAGGAACTGAAGACAGTTGCAGTAGAGGCCTGGCAGAGCATCACCAGGGATGAAACCCAGCGTCTGGTGATGTCTATGCGTTCCAGACTTCAGGCTCTAATTGACTGCAAAGGATTTGCAACCAAGTATTAAAAAGTGAAAGTTTGATTTATGATTATTATAATGTCCCATTACTTTTGGTCCTGTAACAAATGGGAGGCACATATCCAGTTGTAATTCCTACACCGTTCATCTGATTTGGATGTAAATACCCTCAAATTAAAGCGGACAGTCTGCAGGTAAAGCACACCTTGTTTGTTTCATTTGAAACCTATTGTGGTGGTGTATAGAGCCAAAAATTTTAGAATTGTGTTGATGTCCCAATATTCATGGACCTGACTGTAGCTTAATAATATCATACTTGGTTTGGATTGCACCAGTATGATATTAATAAGCGCTATAACTGGGTTATATTACTGCCTGTGTAAGTTTAACATATTCTTATATGTACTGAACATATTTTTTAAATAAAAAAAAATACATACAGTACAAATATGTTTTCTATACCATAGATATCAATATCCTCTGTAGTAGCATGCCCTTTGTACAGTAGTTTCCTTGGTGAACAATGAATAGGAAATTTGGGGGATGGGTGCGCACATTGTACGGCAACTGGGTTAGGCTACTTTCACACCTGCGTTCGGGTGTCTGCTCGTGAGCTCCGTTTGAAGGGGCTCACAAGCGGCCCCGAATGCAACCGTCCAGCCCTAATGCATTCTCAGTGGACGCGGATCCGCTGAGAATGCATCAGTCTGCCAGCGTTCAGCCTCCGCTCAGCGAGCGGACACCTGACCGCTGCTTGCAGCGTTCGGGAGTCCGCCTGGCCGTGCGGAGGCAAGCGGATCCGTCCAGATTTACAATGTAAGTCAATGGGGACGGATCCGTTTGAAGATGACACCATATGGCTCAATCTTCAAACGGATCCATCCCCCATTGACTTTCAATGTAAAGTCTGGACGGATCCGTTCAGGCTACTTTCAGACTTAGTTTTTTATCCAAACTATAATGCAGATGGATCCGTTCTGAACGGATCCAAACGTCTGCATTATAGGAGCGGATCCGTCTGAGCAGACATCAGACGGACCGGCTCTGAACGCTAGTGTGAAAGTAGCCTTAATGGAAATTCAATGCCACAGTCTTTGTACTCCTTCCTCCTCTTTTCTACCTACCTATCTATCTATGTACATTATACTGTACAAAACACTTTATCTAATTCACACTTTTATTAGTCTTGTAATCTCCAGTGTACTGTATATACTATCTGATAAATAATGTTGATTTATTGATATCTATGGTATAGAAAACATATTTGTACTGTATGTATTTTTTTATTTAAAAAATATGTTCAGTACATACACTCACCTAAAGAATTATTAGGAACACCATACTAATACGGTGTTGAACCCCCTTTTGCCTTTAGAACTGCCTTAATTCTACGTGGCATTGATTCCACAAGGTGCTGATAGCATTCTTTAGAAATGTTGGCCCATATTGATAGGATAGCATCTTGCAGTTGATGGAGATTTGAGGGATGCACATCCAGGGCACGAAGCTCCCGTTCCACCCCTTCCCAAAGATGCTCTATTCGGTTGAGATCTGATGACTGTGGGGCCATTTTAGTACAGTGAACTAATTGTCATGTTCAAGAAACCAATTTGAAATGATTCGAGCTTTGTGATATGGTGCATTATCCTGCTGGAAGTAGCCATCAGAGGATGGATACATGTTCTCATTCTGTTTACGCCAAATTCGGACTCTACCATTTGAATGTCTCAACAGAAATCGAGACTCATCAGACCAGGCAACATTTTTCCAGTCTTCAACAGTCCAATTTTGGTGAGCTTGTGCAAATTGTAGCCTCTTTTTCCTATTTGTAGTGGAGATGAGTGGTACCCGGTGGGGTCTTCTGCTGTTGTAGCCCATCCGCCTCAAGGTTGTGCGTGTTGTGGCTTCACAAATGCTTTGCTGCATACCTCGGTTGTAACGAGTGGTTATTTCAGTCAACGTTGCTCTTCTATCAGCTTGAATCAGTCGGCCCATTCTCCTCTGACCTCTAGCATCCACAAGGCATTTTTGCCCACAGGACTGCCGCATACTGGATCTTTTTCCCTTTTCACACCATTCTTTGTAAACCCTAGAAATGGTTGTGCGTGAAAATCCCAGTAACTGAGCAGATTGTGAAATACTCAGACCGGCCCGTCTGGCACCAACAACCATGCCACGCTCAAAATTGCTTAAATCACCATTCTTTCCCATTCTGACATTCAGTTTGGAGTTCAGGAGATTGTCTTGACCAGGAGCACCCCCCTAAATGCATTGAAGCAACTGCCATGTGATTGGTTGACTAGATAATTGCATTAATGAGAAATAGAACAGGTGTTCCTAATAATTCTTTAGGTGAGTGTATAAGAATATGTTAAAATTACACAGGCAGTAATATAACCCAGCTATAGCGCTTATTAATATCATACTGGTGCAATCCAAACCAAGTGTGATATTATTAAGCTATCCACCGTATTTATCGATCTAAAAGTTAAACTTTTTGGTGTGCACACCCTCTGCTGGTCTTGCATCTAAGTTTATTTAACAAATAGCACTGTGAGATAACATACTACTAATGATTAAAAATAAAAATAAAAATAAAAAAAGAAGCATAAAAAGATAGCCTAATCGCCTAATTAAATAAAAAAATACATACAGTACAAATATGTTTTCTATACCATAGATATCAATAAATCAACATTTATCGCTATAATTGAAAATACATAAATGCAGTTCAGTACCTATCTCCCCACATCCTTGTTATTTATAAGTACATGTATTGCATGAGGATCACACGTAAAATAAGTGCTGTGAGTTCAGCAAGGATCCAAAGTCTCTATTAAGTTGAAATAAAGTGTATTCACAGTGTCCCACACTAACAAGCAGGTAGGTATCAGAAAAATGTGGGCTGGATCGGGTCATATCTCATGTCCATAGCAAAACCCATATATATGGGTCAATAAAAAACAAAAGGACAGTATTTCGGCTTTAAACATAAAGGGGACTGCCATTTTCTTTTCTGGCTGGTCCTTATATACCCCGGAGGGGTGTTTTCATTGGCTGAAGGAGTCACATGCCCTCCTCTGGCCATTCACATTACTAAAAATAGGTTTCATTCATAGAATACTGAATAGGCAGCCAATGGGATACATTTTGAAACCAGTGTTTTGACAACCTGTCATCAGCAATTAACCTTAGAGATCAACGAGCTGAGTTTGTCCTTTACACTTTTACATAGTCACTCGATTCGCTGCAGCTCTGCTACATCTGTGAGCAAGTATTACCCTCCTTCTTAACCTTAAAACACTGCCGATACCATATAATACATCATGATGATAGCGAAATGGGTAAGGGTTACAGTATATCCAGATTCGAATACTACTGCTTCATTTTATACTTGTACTGCCATCTACTGGCCATGTTATGTATTGCTATTGTGAAGAAGAGAAAATCGCATTTCGTTTGTAACTATATGCAAAAAAGAGGAGCGCTAACGATGTTGCATCTGTATGTCATGTATCATAATACATTTATAAGGTTAGCTTGTAATCCCAATGTGGCAGCAGATATCTGTATGTGCCTCATTTATTTAGTTTGAACATTGTTTTTATGACCCTAGTTTAGGGAGGTTTCAGGGTAATGCCCTCCTCCCCTATGACCTTATTTTCATGTGACCATTTGTGTATGTATATATATCCAGCATGTTTGTCCATGTTTTATGCAATATTTTTCACCTGATGAAGGGGATAAATATATCTGAAGATTCATCATCCGCATCTGGTTGGTTCCTTGCGCCGAGGGATGCTCCTTTCTTCCACTTCATAAAATTAGGTATCACATTGTTTAGTTTGGTTTCCCATAGATACGACCTCTCGCCTGCCACATCCATGGGCCGTGCTTGCGCAGATGAATCCAGTGGCCGGCCTCTCCTTGCCATTATGAACAAGCACGGCGCCATTTTAGAAGCGGCACAAAAGAATATAGATCAGCGCATTCACGGCCGCCTAAAGACTTCGTACATCGAAGTGGAGAGTGAGGACGTGCCGTAGAAGGATCGGAGGACTGGGACAAGTTAAAAATAGGTGAGTATTATTCTTACATGAATAAATGCACCACCAAATCCACCAACGATTTTACAATATATGACAATAAAGGGGTTCCTCTGCAATTCAGGAGGAACTCTATTATGGAATAGAGGAATATAGGGGGAAGACATGAGGTAATGGAGGGAACAAAGGGGACGAATTTATGGATTGGAGGAACACAGAGGGAAGGACATTATATCAGCATGAACAAGCACGCAAGGACGGAGTTCTCAGTGTGATGTCATACAGAGGCGTGGTCGGCCTTTACTCAAACTGCCTAAGCCCGCCCAGCCTTAGAAGCAGGAAACCAGGAAGTGAACGGCAGAGCTGGCTGCAGGTGAGGATGAAATAGCAAGATGGGAATACCCCTTTAACCCCTGCAAAAAGGGGTACAACATACCGGCTTCATACAGCTGGGACCTCAGGGCTGCAAGGAAAAACCGCAACCACTGACCCATGAAGCCTTGTAATACAGTGACATTGGGAAGGGTTTTATAATTTGTGGCACAGGGGTACCCATTGTGTGCGGGGGGGGGGGGGGGTATATATTTCAATTGCAATGAACAACCCCCATCCTTATTTTTGGCTGGGATTTTCATAGCAGATGAAGACATCTCTGGCCCCTTCCCCAGTATTCACTTTGCAAATGACAGATGTCTTTTGTTCTCGAGCCTATGTCTTGTGCAGACCACCCTATGTTATATGGCAGACCACACAGATCTCAGATTTAGAAGCTGATTAGACCCTGGTAAGATGAATGTGGTTACTGGTGCAATAGGTAAATGGAGGGGCGTTGTGTGGTGGTGTCCAGTCAGTGTACCATTTGGCACCATATAGTAAATCTATTCTCACAATCACAGAGAATTCTAAAATGCTTCAAAATAAAAGATATTGCCATATTTATTAAATCCAGTTACATCTAAAACATCCTGGTAAATGAATTGGTCTCCTATGAATTGGTCCCTAGTATGAGGAGTGCTATGCTGAGTGATTTCCCTGTACAACGCTGAAGGATATGTTGGTACTATATACAAAAAAAAGAAAAAAGTTATTTTATTTTAATTTTTTCCACTCAGACCCTGCACAGGATGAGTGACTGGCCCTTTAATTCTCGCTCACCATAGCGACTATGTGGGGTTCAATTGTTACAATCATTATAGTAACTGTAGAACCTCCAACTAAGCGGCAGCTGGAAGCATCTCCAGAGGAGCGCTCCTTCTCTCCATCTTCTCTCCAAACACATTTCTAACATTTTTGGCTCTTTACACCACCACAATGGATTTGAAATTAAACGAACAAGATGTGCTTCAACTGCAGACTGTCAGCTTTAATTTGAGGGTATTTACATCGAAATCAGGTGAACGGTGTAGGAATTACAACAGTTTGCATATGTGCCTCCGACTTGTTAAGGGACCAAAAGTAATTATCCCAATTACAATGAGCAGATAAATGGTCCAGAGTTCATTTCAAGTGTGCTATTTGCATTCGGAATCTGTTGCTGTCATCTCTCAAGATGAGATCCAAAGAGCTGTCACTATCAGTGAAGCAAGCCATCATTTGTCATGCCCTGCTCAGGTTATGTGCGGAGGTCTGCCAGGTTAGCAGCACGTGTGTAGTTTTTGGTTTGTTTAGGGTTGGGAGTTGAGCTGTATCCGCCTCCCTTCAGGTGCACTGGGTGGGGTCGTTTGTGTGAGTTTAAATTACGCCCCTTCCCAGTGTCCTGTGTGGGTTATAGCTTCTGTCTTGCTCTGTGGAAAGGTGGATTTGCTGTTTCTGCTGTGCTACAAGATAAGTTGGTTTTGGTTTCCTTTTTGTGTTCTGTCTAGGCTGTTAGCGAGACACCTGCCTCCTCCAGAACCTGAGGAAGCAGGCTGCCTCTTTCCCCCTTTACACCATCTCAGGGACTTTAGGGAATCTTCAGCCTTAGGCACGGGGGCACGTTGATTCCCACCTTTAGGGTCATCATATGGGCACAGAAGTCCAGGGAGAGCTGGTAGGGAATTGTCAGGAGGTGACCTTTATCTCCAGCTTCTGGCCTAGATGCTTGTTTTGAGTTTTTCTGTGTGTTTATTGTATCTTGTATCCTACCCACCGTGACATCATTAGGCTGAAAAAACAAACCCATCAGAGAGATAGCAAAAACATTAGGCGTGGCCAAAACAACTGTTTAGAACATTCTTAAAAAGAAGGAACGCACCGGTGAGCTCAGCAACACCAAAAGACCCGGAAGACCGCGGAAAACAACTGTGGTGGATGACCGAAAAAATCTTTCTCTGGTGAAGAAAACACCCTTCACAACAGTTGGCCAGATCAAGAACACTCTCCAGGAGGTAGGTGTATGTGTGTCAAAGTCAACAATCAAGAGAAGACTTCACCAGAGTGAATACAAAGGGTTGACCACAAGAAGTAAACCATTGGTGAGCCTCAAAAACAGGAAGGCCAGATTAGAGTTTGCCAAACGACATCTAAAAAAGCCTTCACAGTTCTGGAACAACGTCCTATGGACAGATGAGACCAAGATCAACTTGTACCAGAGTGATGGGAAGAGAAGAGCTCATGATCCTAAGCATACCACCTCATCAGTGAAGCATGGTGGTGGTGTCATGGTGTGGGCATGTATGGCTGCCAATGGAACTGGTTCTCTTGTATTTATTGATGATGTGACTCCTGACAAAAGCAGCAGGATGAATTCTGAAGTGTTTTGGGCAATATTATCTGCTCATATTCAGCCAAATGCTTCAGAACTCATTGGACGACACTTCACAGTGCAGATGGACAATGACCCAAAGCATACTGCAAAATTAACCAAAGAGTTTAAGGAAAAGAAGTGGAATGTTATGCAAGTCAATCACCTGACCTGAATCCGATTTAAGCATGCATTTCACTTGCTGAAGACAAAACTGAAGGGAAAATGCCCCAAGAACAAGCAGGAACTGAATCAAAAAGACAAAGTGTAGCAGCGCAGCGAAAAAATGATAAATACCGTCCCTTGATGTGGTGGTGCCAGCCGTGTTAGGAGTCAATCCTGAACTCCCCCAGTTATAGATGCATTTGTACAGAAAACCGCAGCACTCTCCAGCCTTGAAGTTCCAAAGGTTTATTCACCAGCAAAAGTGCGACATTTCGACCTGTGTGGTCTTTTTCAAGGCTTGAAAAAGACCACACAGGTCGAAACGTCGCACTTTTGATGGTGAATAAACCTTTGGAACTTCAAGGCTGGAGAGTGCTGCGGTTTTCTGTACAAAAGCAGGAACTGAAGACAGTTGCAGTAGAGGCCTGGCAGAGCATCAACAGGAATGAAACCCAGCTTCTGGTTATGTCTAGGCGTTCCAGACTTCAGGCTGTAATTGACTGCAAAGGATTTGCAACCAAGTATTAAATGGTTAAAGTTTGATTTAGGATTTGTCACAGCCAGACAGCTGAGAAGCGCTCACAGAAGCTTCTCAGATCCTCCTCCTTGAATTTCTTTGTTTTGGTTTAGTTTCTCATCTCGTTAGTCTATCTCAGCTGTCATGCAGTCAGACTGATCGCTACCCTTTAAGTTCCTCCCCATAATGCAGTAGTGTGCGGCTGATACAACTTCCTGGAGTGTGTGTGCATGCTGTTCCCAGTTCCCAGTTCCCAGTTCCCAGTTCCCAGTCCTCAGTCCTCAGTCGTCAGTCGTCTGCAGATAAGTGCTGTTTATGTATTTAGGTTTTTGCCTTTTCTGGATCCAGGTGACCCTGACTCCCTCCGTGTCAGTGTAGGGAGCCGGTGGTCGTGTCCCTTCACTATTGTAGGGTCTTCAGGTAATAGATAGCCGAGGAACGTGGATATGCGGCCATCCACCTTTGGGGTGTTCGCATAGGCTGAGCAGTGAGGGAGAGCGGCAGCTCTATTGCAGGGGTCTCCCTTTGTTCCTTAGTTGTGGATCCAGAGAGACATTGTTTATATGGTATTGTCTTGTTTCCTGTACACCATCCGGGACATTATCAGCCGCCAAAACCGTCTCAAGCATGGATCCGGTTTCACTTTTGGCTGAACGCCTCCAGGGTCTTTCATTGGAGGTAGCTGATCTCCGTAAGATTTTTTCTCAGTTTCAAGTGACCGGTTCAGCTTGCGTTCATGGAGTTTGTGCTGAGCCCAAGATCTCGCTCCCGGATACGTTCTCTGGGGGTAGTGAGAATTTTGTGCGTTTTAAAGAGGCTTGCAAACTCCATTTTCGCCTTCTTCCCCATTCTTCTGGTGATGAAGAACGGAGGGTGGGGATCATTGTATCGCTGCTCAGGGGTAACGCTCAGTCTTGGGCCTTTTCGCTACCGGAGGGGGCACAGCCCCTCCGCTCAGTGGATGAATTCGGATGATCCGGATCGTATTGCTCTGGCTGAGTCTAGACTACGTCTGTTATGCCAGGGTAAACAATCCGCAGAGATATACTGCTCCGAATTTCGGAGATGGGCAGCTGATACTGGTTGGAATGATGCTGCACTCCGAAGTCAATTTTGCCATGGTCTTTCAGAGGGATTGAAAGATGCATTTTCCTTTCATGAGAGGCCTATCTCCTTGGACTCTGCTATGTCTCAGGCCGTTCGTATTGACAGGCGTCTTAGAGAGAGACGAGAGATCTCTCCTTCCTGTCCTACTCAGTCTCGGAACAGTGCAGCGGTCTCATTCTGTGCGCAGGAGTCTCAGTCGCTGTCAGCCCCTTCTGAGCAGGAGCCCATGCAGCTGGGGTTGATTGCCTCTGACAATAGAAGATTCAGCCCGCATGGGAGGGTTTGTTTTTGTTGTGGAGGTATAAATCATTTGGCAAATGTTTGTCCCTCAAGGAGATTCAGGCAGTTTTCTGGGAGTAATAAAGAGACAAAAAGGAAAAAATCTTTTAAAAATGTTCCGTCTGTTACTATTGGCAGGGTTGAGGCGGAAATTGAAGGTTTTCCGTTTGCTTGTAGTTCCCGTTTTGTCCTGCCTGCTAGGGTGGCGCTAGAGAGCAAGAGCATTTTTTGTGAGATTTTTGTGGATAGTGGAGCAGCTGTCAACCTCATTGATAATCAATTTGCAATAACTCATGGTTTCCAGGTATGCACTTTGGGAAGGGATATTCCTGTTTTTGCTATTGATTCAGCTCCACTTTCTCAGAAATCATTAAAGGGCATAGTTCACAATATCCGTTTAATTGTGAGTGATGCTCATGTTGAGGATGTGTCATGTTTCGTCCTTAGCGGTTTGCCTACTCCTCTAGTGTTGGGGCTACCCTGGCTCACTAAACATAACCCCACCATTGATTGGCAAGCGAGGCAAATAAATGGTTGGAGTAACTTTTGCAGAGAGAATTGCCTCATAACATCTGTTTCTGAGGTTTCTACTAAGACTGTACCACCTTTCCCTTCTGAATTTTTGGATGTCTTCTCTGAGAGTGGAGTTCAGGGTTTGCCTCCGCACAGGGAGTATGATTGCCCTATTAATCTCATCCCAGGCGCCAAGCTGCCTAAATCTCGTTTATACAATCTCTCCCAACCTGAGAGGGTCGCTATGCGGGCTTATATCTCTGAGAGTTTGAGAAAAGGACACATACGACCCTCGAAGTCACCTGTTGCCGCTGGTTTTTTCTTTGTTAAGAAAAAAGATGGTTCTTTAAGACCTTGTCTGGATTTCAGGGAGCTGAACAGTATCACTATTCGTGATCCTTATCCGCTTCCTCTGATCCCGGACCTGTTTAACCAGGTTGTTGGGGCTAACGTCTTTTCCAAATTAGACCTAAAAGGGGCATACAACCTGGTTAGGTTCAGAGAAGGAGACGAATGGAAGACGGCTTTCAATACCCCTGAGGGCCATTTTGAGAATTTGGTTATGCCTTTTGGTTTGATGAATGCCCCAGCCGTTTTTCAGCATTTCGTCAACAGCATTTTTTATCATTTAATGGGAAAATTTGTATTAGTGTATTTGGATGACATTTTGATTTTTTTTCCGGATTTCAAGACTCATAAGGAACACTTATGTCAGGTCTTGCTCATTCTGCGGGAGAATAAATTATATGCGAAACTGGAAAAATGTGTGTTTGCGGTTCCAGAAATCCAATTTCTGGGGTTTCTTGTCTCCGCTTCTGGTTTTCGCATGGACCCCGAGAAGGTCCGCGCTGTGCTTGAGTGGGAGCTTCCTGAGAACCAGAAGGCGCTGATGCGTTTTTTGGGCTTTGCCAATTATTACAGGAAATTTATTTTGAATTATTCCTCTGTTGTTAAACCACTCACTGATATGACCAGAAAGGGGGTAGATTTTTCTTCCTGGTCGGTAGAGGCGCGTAAGGCCTTTTCTAATATCAAGGAGAGTTTTGCTTCCGCTCCCATCCTAGTACAACCTGATATTTCGTTACCCTTCATAGTTGAGGTTGATGCTTCTGAGGTAGGGGTGGGTGCGGTCTTGTCTCAGGGTTCCTCTCCTGCCAAATGGCAACCGTGTGCCTTTTTCTCAAAGAAACTCTCCTCCGCAGAGAGAAATTATGATGTGGGAGATAGGGAATTGTTGGCCATCAAGTTGGCTTTTGAGGAATGGCGCCATTGGCTAGAGGGAGCCAAACACCCTATTACCGTGTTTACTGACCATAAAAATCTGGCCTATTTGGAGTCAGCCAAGCGTCTGAACCCGAGACAGGCCAGATGGTCTTTGTTCTTTTCAAGGTTTAATTTTGTTGTTACGTTCCGCCCTGGGGTTAAGAATGTGAAGGCAGATGCCCTGTCACGTTGTTTTCCAGGAGGTGGGAATTTTGAAGACCCGGGTCCCATTTTGGCTGAAGGTGTGGTGGTCTCTGCTCTTTTTCCTGAATTAGAGGCAGAGGTGCAGGCAGCCCAGTCAGAAGCTCCTGATCTTTGTCCTCCTGGGAGGTTGTTTGTGCCTCTCGCTTTGAGACACAAGATTTTTAAAGAACACCACGACACGGTCCTTGCTGGGCACCCGGGGGCAAGAGCCACACTGGATCTCATCGCTTGGAGATTCTGGTGGCCTGCACTTCGTAAGTCGGTTGAGGGTTTTGTGGCAGCTTGCGAGACTTGCCCTCGTGCCAAGGTCCCTCATTCACGGCCATCAGGTCCTCTCCTTCCTTTGCCCATTCCTTCCCGTCCTTGGACACATCTGTCCATGGACTTCATAACGGACTTGCCTCGTTCCTCGGGGAAGTCTGTGATTCTGGTGGTGGTGGACCGTTTTAGCAAAATGGTGCATTTTATCCCTTTCCCTGGTTTGCCCAATGCTAAGACGCTGGCGCAGGCATTTATTGACCACATTGTCAAATTGCATGGGATTCCTTCAGACATAGTCTCTGATAGGGGCACAGAGTTTGTTTCCAGATTCTGGAAGGCTTTCTGTTCTCGCTTGGGGGTTCGGTTGTCATTCTCTTCTGCTTTCCATCCGCAGTCGAATGGCCAGACAGAGCGCGTCAATCAGAATCTGGAGACATATCTGCGCTGTTTTGTGGCGGAGAATCAGGAGGATTGGTGTTCTTTTTTGTCCCTTGCTGAGTTTGCTTTAAATAACCGTCGTCAGGAGTCCTCTGATAAGTCACCATTTTATGGTGCATATGGGTTCCATCCGCAGTTTGGGACTTTCTCGGGAGAGGGCTCTTCTGGTTTGCCTGATGAGGACAGATTCTCCTCGTCTTTGTCATCTATTTGGCAAAAGATTCAGGATAATCTAAAGAGCATGAGTGAGAGATATAAGCGTGTGGCGGATAAGAGACGTGTGCCTGGTCCGGACCTGAATGTTGGTGATCTGGTGTGGTTGTCTACCAAGAATATCAAATTGAAGGTTCCCTCCTGGAAGTTGGGTCCTAGGTTTATTGGGCCTTACAAGATCCTGTCTGTCATCAATCCTGTTGCCTACCGTCTTGATCTTCCTCAGACTTGGAAGATCCATAATGTTTTTCATAAGTCCTTATTGAAACCTTATGTTCAACCTATTGTACCCTCGCCTTTGCCTCCTCCTCCTCCGATTATGGTTGATGGAAATCTTGAATTTCAGGTCTCTAGGATTGTGGATTCTCGTCTTGTCCGCGGTTCCCTCCAGTACCTCGTTCATTGGGAGGGTTATGGTCCTGAGGAGAGGATGTGGGTCCCAGTGACGGACATTAAGGCCTCTCGTCTCATCAAGGCTTTCCATAGGTCCCATCCTGAGAAGGTGGGCCCTGAGTGTCCGGAGTCCACTCCTAGAGGGAGGGGTACTGTCACAGCCAGACAGCTGAGAAGCGCTCACAGGAGCTTCTCAGATCCTCCTCCTTGAATTTCTTTGTTTTGGTTTAGTTTCTCATCTCGTTAGTCTATCTCAGCTGTCATGCAGTCAGACTGATCGCTACCCTTTAAGTTTCTCCCCATAATGCAGTAGTGTGCGGCTGATACAACTTCCTGGAATGTGTGTGCATGCTGTTCCCAGTTCCCAGTTCCCAGTTCCCAGTCCTCAGTCCTCAGTCGTCAGTCGTCTGCAGATAAGTGCTGTTTATGTATTTATGTTTTTGTCTTTTCTGGATCCAGGTGACCCTGACTCCCTCCGTGTCAGTGTAGGGAGCCGGTGGTCGTGTCCCTTCACTATTGTAGGGTCTTCAGGTAATAGATAGCCGAGGAACGTGGATATGCGGCCATCCACCTTTGGGGTATTCGCATAGGCTGAGCAGTGAGGGAGAGCGGCAGCTCTATTGCAGGGGTCTCCCTTTGTTCCTTAGTTGTGGATCCAGAGAGACATTGTTTATATGGTATTGTCTTGTTTCCTGTACACCATCCGTGACAGGATTATTATTCTGTCCCATTACTTTTAGTCTCTTAACAAGTGGGAGGCACATATGCAAACTGTTGTAATTCCTACACCGTTCACCTGATTTGGATGTAAATACCCTCAAATTAAAGCTTACAGTCTGCAGTTAAAGCACATCTTGTTAGTTTCATTTCAAATCCATTTTTGGTGGTGTATAGAGCCAAAAAATTTAGAATTGTGTCGATGTCCCAATATTTATGGACCTGACTGTATATGCGAGATAACAGTAAGTGGTCTTGCCATGCAAGAAAAGGGGGACTGGTGGGTGGGGATACCCTCCAAATCTCGCCTCTTTTTTAATAAACCCTTGTGGGCGCCAATAGTGGTGGATGTTGGGAATGGTGGATTTGTGTTGGGCTGCTAGAGTGTGTGATAGCTTGTCGTTAGCGTTATGTTATAGTAATATGTAAAGGGATATCAAATGTATAGGAAAAAATTGTACATACATGTATGTAAAAAAATATGTTAACAAGCGAAATAAACAAAATCTGCATACAAAGAGCGAGTGATAGTATACACATATAAAATCTGCTGAGAGAATAAAAGTAGAAAAAAATAAAAAATAGATTGTACATAAAAGTGGGATCACTGCATACAGTCTCTATTGCCTGAGAGGCCGTTTTCTGCAGCGTCGTACACAGTATGATGTGGTACAGTAGGATAGAACAATGGATAAAAGGTTTTTTGTGTTTAAAAATACCGACATATATATTATAATATTGTGGTATCATAAGTAAGTTTACTCACTTCACGAGGGGGGCGGTTTACCAGGATAAGCTTAATACACCTGTAAACCGAGTACCCCCCCCAGCCTGGATCGCTTCTAGAGTTATAACGGATGAAGGCAGCCAAACAACACTGGTAAACCGCCCCCCTCGTGAAGTGAGTAAACTTACTTATGATACCACAATATTATAATATATATGTCAGTATTTTTAAACACAAAAAAACTTTTATCCATTGTTCTATCCTACTGTACCACATCATACTGTGTACGACGCTGCAGAACACGGCCTCTTAGGCAATAGAGACTGTATGCAGTGATCCCACTTTTATGTACAATCTATTTTTTATTTTTTTATCCTTTTATTCTCTCAGCAGATTTTATATGTGTATACTATCACTCGCTCTTTGTATGCAGATTTTGTTTATTTCGCTTGTTAACATATTTTTTTACATACATGTATGTACAATTTTTTCCTATACATTTGATATCCCTTTACATATTACTATAACATAACGCTAACGACAAGCTATCACACACTCTAGCAGCCCAACACAAATCCACCATTCCCAACATCCACCACTATTGGCGCCCACAAGGGTTTATTAAAAAAGAGGCGAGATTTGGAGGGTATCTCCACCCACCAGTCCCCCTTTTTTTGGCTCACTACCTCATCCTATACAGGCAGACTTCCTTGTCGACCTGACCAAACCCGGAGCAGCCTCTAGCATCTATCACCCAACTTTCTCTCCACCCCGCTCCTATCCACCCGAGGCGCCTCAAGTCTTTCCGATCTAGTGGAAATCTATTCCAAGAGATCCGTTTGACCCTCATACTTTCTCTCTCTCTCTCTCTTATACCTTGCCATGCAAGAACACTTAAACATTTCTATACAGGCCCTGCCTCCAATAAACAACACGCAAAAAAATATATGACATCATTGCCATAGCAACTGTTCCGGGATCTCCAATGTGTGGATGTCACTTCTGTATCCAGCCAAGTAAGATGTGTCTATATCACCCCCATCATCCACTGTACATGGTGTCCTGGGGTGTAAATGTACTTGGTAGAGACCTGTGGAAATTTTCTGAGATTTACCAGACAATGGAAAATGAAATACAAATCCGTCTTCCAGCATTTCAGCCGTTATTGTCTTATCTATAGCAAATAAGTCTCAGTTAAATGGAAATTCCCCCTTTGTACAGGGCTGATGAGGTGATCGGCTCAGCTCTAGTCCTCGGTGGATACTTCACAGCAGATGAAGGGATCGTGTCAGTGTTATTCATGCAGACCCTTATTGACAGGTAGACAAGATGGCTGCTGGTTACTGGTCGGGAGGTTTCCATGGCAACCACGGCAGAGAAATGAGAGGAAATATGTGTATTATATTAAAGAGTTTCTATGGCTGGCTACAAACCTTGTCATTTTGGAAGGTAAGGGAAAGAGGTGACAGGCAAGGGTCCTTGACAGCTTACTTTTCTATGAATAGTCTACATGGCAGCCATTAAATGCACAGATGGGGCAGGTCGTCCAGAGAGAAAGGAAACCGGTTATGGCGGCTTACTGGTCTGGTGATTATAGTGGTGTCCTGAGCAGGGTATCCCCTATATTATACTCATATTCCCTAACACGCAGACAGTCTACAGCAGGAAACCCTGTGAGCAGAGTGACGTGCAGTGCTACCTGACTCCAGCTTATAGGCATGGCTGTGATGGCTTCTAAGGGCACAAGAGTTAAACACTTGTTGATTGGCTGCTCTGCAGCCTTTCCAAAAGCGCTATTTAATCACCAAACTCGAACCAGAACTTTTACTGAAAAGTTCGGGTCCGGGGTCCAAAAATCCTAATCCTTTACAGTTCGGGTTCGCTCAACCCTACTGACAGTATGAGGAAGTCCTGATGGTGAACGAACTCATACGCTGGAACCTAAGCCCTGCTGACACTGTAGCAAAACCTAACTTAGGGAGCGGGGAATGAGGCTACCTTCCACCGTTTAGGGACCAGCGTCTCCCTGACACCTAGAAGCAACACACGCACAAAGGAGAAAACAGGAAGACTTAGCTTGAGACGAACAGCGAGTAGAGGATCCACAAACAACCAGTATAGAACTCCAGAAGGAAAATATCAACCGCAAAGTCAGCAGTAAGAGGCGGACTTAAATAGAGCCTCTTAAACAGCTAACGAGCAGAACCTGTGGAGAGGTGGGATCCTGCCCACAACAACAAACAGAAGGGAAACACAGAAAGCCCTGTCAGATAGACTCACTTGCTGCAAATCTATCTGATCTTCTCAGATCTCACAGGGCAGTACCCCCCCTTCTATGGATGACCTCCGGGCACCCAGGACCGACCTTATCCGGGTGCGCCCTGTGAAAAGCCTTCAGAAGATGACTAGTACTGACATAATTCGACAGAACCCACATTCTTTCTTCTGGACTGTAACCCTTCCAATGTACGAGGTACTAAAGTAAACCATGAAGAATACGTGAGTTAATTATTCTGGAGATCTGAAACTCCAGAATACCATCTACCAAGACATACGTTTATATCTTTCGCCCATTTTTTTCAAAGTGATTTGAATCTTCCACCAGATAGATGACAATGAGTAAGAGAATCTTTCCTCTTCAGGTATACCAGAGGACTCAGTTCCAGAGAAGGTACCAAACTGAGGGTGAAACCCATATGCACCAAAAAATGGTGACTTATCAGTGGACTCCTGTCTACGGTTATTTAAGGCAAACTCATCCAAAGGCAAAAATGAAGACCACTCTTCCTGATTCTCGAAGACAAAACACCTCAAATAAGTTTCCAGATTCTGGTTAGTGCACTCAGTTTGTCCGTTCGACTGAGGGTGAAAAGCCAAAGAGAAGGACAACTGAACTCCCAGACGAGTACAGAATGCCCTCCAGAACCTGGAAACAAATTGTGTCCCCCTATCAGACACCACATCAGAGGGAATGCCGTGTAATTTCACAATGTTATCCATAAACTCAAGTGTTTATGCGAGAGTTTTGGCATTGGGCAAACCTGATAGTATAAAGTGCGCCATCTTACTGAAGCGGTCCACCACCACCAAAATCACCGTCTTCCCAGAGGAACTAGGCAAATCAGTGATGAAGTCCATGGACAAATGCATCCAGGGACGGGATGGGATGGACAAAGGAAGAAGAAATCCTGAAGGCCGAGTATGAGTCGCCTTGGCAAGTGCACAGGTCTCACAGGCTGCCTCATAACCCTCCACACCTCTACGTAAACCTGGCCCCAGAATCTCTGGGAAATAAAATCCACAGTGGATCTGCTCCCAGGGTGTCCAGCAAGGACAGTATCATGATGTTACTTGAACACCTTGTACCGAAGCCCAGAAGGAACAAACAACCTCCCTGGAGAACAGGACTCGGGTTCCAACACCTCCGCCTCAAGTTCGGGATAAAGGGCAGAAACCACCACCCCATCAGCCAAAATCGGAGCAGGATCCTCCGAATTCCCCCCCCCCCCGAGGGAAGCTATGCGACAATGGCTATCTGGCCTGCCTTGGGTTCAGACGCTTCGCCAATTGCAGGTAAGCTCGATTTTTATGATTAGTAATTACAGTAATGGGATGAATCGCTCCTTCTAACCAATGACGCCATTCTTCAAAGGCCAATTTAATGGCCAGCAAATCTCTATTACCAACATCATAATTTCTTTCGGCAGAAGAGTTTTTTTTGAAAAGAAAAGTACAAGGGCGCCATTTGCCAGGAGAAGGACCGTGCGACAAAACTGCTCCGACTCCCACTTCTGACGCGTCAACCTCCAGAATGAAAGGCTGAGACATCAGGTTGCTTCAGAATGGGAGCAGAAGCTAAACATTTTTTTATTGCAGAAAAAGCATGCAATACCTCTTCAGACCAGACTGAGAAATCCACACCTTTCTTGGTCATATCGGTCAAAGGCTTGACAACAGTAGAATAATTCAGGATACATTTTCTGTAGTAATTAGTAAACCCCAAAAACCGCATCAGCGCTTTCTGATTCTCAGGTCGATCCCAGTCCAATACCGCATGGACCTTTTCGGGATCCATAAGAAAACCTGAGGAAGAAAGCAGGTAACCCAGGAACTGCAGCTCCTGAACAGCAAACACATATTTTTTTAACTTAGCATATAACTTATTCTCTCGAAGGGTCAGTAATACTTGTCTTAAATGCTCCTGATGAGTTTCCATATCGGGCGAGTAAATTAGTACAGTATGTCATCGAGTTAAATAACAACAAACCTCCCCACCAAATGATGAAAAATGTCATTGATAAAGTGCTGAAAGACCGCCGGGGCATTAGTCAACCCAAAGGGCATGACCAAGTTCTTGAAATGGCCCTCAGGGGTATTAAAGGCCGTCTTCCATTCGTCCCCTTCCCTGATTCTTATCAGATTATAAGCCCCTCTCAAATCCAACTTGGAAAACATATTGGCTCCGACAATCTGATCAAATAAATCTGGGCTCAAGGGAAGAGGATAAGGATCACGGACAGTGATAAAATTTAGCTGCCGGAAGTCTAAACACGGTCTAAGGGTCCCATCTTTTTTTTTTAACAAAAAAGAAGTCGGCAGCCACCGGTGACTTAGATGGTCTAATATGTCAGTTTGCCAAACTCTCGGTAATATACTCTCGCATAGCTACTCTTTCGGGTTGGGAAAGATTATACAACCGAGACTTTGGCAATTTAGCTCCTGGAATAAGGTTGACCGAACAATCGTACTCAGTGAGGGGGTAACTCCTGATATCCACCCTCAGAGAATACATCCGAAAAATCAGAATGAAACGGGGGTAACACCTTAGTGGATACCACAGAAAGTGACGCGCCGACACAGTTGTCTATACAGAAATTACTCCAATTACTGATCTGTCTTGCTTGCAAATCTATGGTAGGATTATGTCTGGTCAACCATGGAAAACACAGCACTAGAGGAGCAGGCAAACCCTTCAGTACAAAACAAGAAATGGACTCAACATGGGAATCACTCAAATGAATATCATGCACCATATGATTCAGACACTTTTGCGAGAGAGAGGCGGAATCAATAGCAAGCACAGATATCCCCTTGTTTAATGCGCTTGTTTTAAAACCATGACACTAAACAAACTGATAGTCCACAAGGTTAACCCCTGCCCCACTGTCAAATACTTCCAATTCAATATTTTCGGAGTCTAGCGCCACCATGGTGGGCAGGAGAAATCAGTTACTACCGGTAAAAGACAAAAATACCTTCTCCGACTCCCCACACACACTGCAAAGAGTAAGAGGACCAGACCCATTAGTTACAACCTTTTTTTTTTTACCTTGAGGTTTAATATAAGGACCTACGTTAATAAAATGTCCTTTACCACAGAAGAAAAAGTCTTCTCTGAACCCTGAAGTTCCTATTACCAGGGCATGAAGAGACCTGTTCCAATTGCCTAGGCTCATCACCAGACATGAGCTCTAGTGTCTCTGCAACCCGCGGGACAGAAGAGGCTCTTTCCCCATATGGTAGTGCATCCCGATTGAGTGGAACCTTGCACCTCTCTCTCAGGCGTCTATCCATCCGTACGGCCGCCTCAAATGAATCAGGGTTTTCGTGGAATACCAGGGCGTCTTTTAGTCTCTAAGACAGCCCTTGACAGAATTGACTACAGAGTGCTGGGTTATTCCACTCCGAATTAGTTGCCATCTCCTAAATTCAGAGCAATATGACTCTGCAGAACGTTCTCCCTGACTCAAACTACGCAGCTTAGAATCGGCCAGAGAAACCCGGTCAGGGTCATCATAAATAAGGCCCAGGGCTCTGAAAAATTCATCCACCGATCGGAGGGATTGGGAACCAATTGGTAGAGAAAAGGCCCAGGACTGAGCATCACCTTTCAGCAGAAAAATAATAATCCCCACTCTTTGATTTTCGTCCCTAGAGGAGTGCGGACGCAGTCAAAAATACAGTTTACAAGATTCTCTAAACCAAACAAAATTATCACTCCCCCCAGAAAACCTATCCGGAAAGGCGACTTTAGGTTTAAGGCTGCCCTGGTTCCCACTGACAGAACCAGACGCCTGAGAATTCTGAAACTGTGCAACTGAATTACGGAGGTCAGCTACCTCCAAAGATAATCCCTGCATGCGAACCACCAGTGCATTAACAGTATCCATATCTGCACCAAGCAAGGAAAATAATGACGGTAGGGGCAGTTGATAATGTCATGGCAAGTGGGGATAAGGGGAACACCAAGTAAACAAACAGCAACAGGTAAACAGACTAGGCCCCAAAGCTAGGGAGGAGGGAATGGTAACCTCCTAACAATCCCTGACCCTCTCCCTGACTGCTGACAGTATGAGCAAGTCCTGATGGTGAACGAACTCATACGCTGGAACCTAAGCCCTGCTGACACTGTAGCAAACCCTAACTTAGGGAGAGGGGAATGAGGCTGGTGGTACCTTCCACCAGGGCTGGGACAAGGCCATTTGGTGCCCAGGGCGAAGATGGCAAACTTTTCTTACTTTTTACAGTCTGTGTGTGAGTAGCAGCTAGTGAAGGCAGGCTCCTCGTGGCTTGTTCTTCACGCGCCGACACAGCTCCCTGTAGGCTGCGCGAGTCCTCCCTCTCTCACCTCACACCTCGCCTCCGGCGTGAGCCACGTGACGTCACACGGCGCACGCCGGTGGTATCAACCAAATGAATCCTCCATGGGGGGGGGGGGGGGCGAGGAAACGCAGAGGAGGAAAGGGAGCCCGAGCCAGGAGCGCAGTCGGCACAAAATTCATAGGGGGAGAGAAGGAGCAGCGCTGACATGGCTGGTGTGGACGGTGTAGGCGGGTGCAGGAGCGCACTCAGCACAGCAAGCACAGCAAGTGGCGCTTGGCTAATGTGGTACAGTGAAGCTGTACACTGCTGGCACTTCACCTGCGCCCCCCTCCTGTCCGCAAATGGTAGCGCCCAGGGCACCCGCTCCTTCGGCCCCTGCCTTGTACCGGCCCTGCCTTCCACCGTGAAGGGACCAGCGTCTCCCTGAGACCTAGAAGCAACACACGCACAAAGGAGAAAACAGGAGGACTTAGCTTGAGACGAGTGGGAAGTAGAGGATCCACAAACAACCAGTATAGAACTCCAGAAGGAAAATATCAACCGCAAAGTCAGCAGTAAGAGGCGGACCTAAATAGAGCCTATTAAACAGCTAACGAGCAGAACCTGTGGAGAGGTGGGATTCAGCCCACAACAAACAGAAGGGAAACACAGAAAGACCTCTCAGATAGACTCACGTACATGTCTTTTTCAGGGAAATTGATGGGTGCTTGAAGAGCTCCTTTTGCTGTAAGGACCGAATTACGTTGTCGTGAATTTTTTTTTTTCTAAATTATTATTTTTTTCGATAAAATTGATGGGTGCCTTTACCATCTATTCACAATTAAACCAAGCGGCTTCAGTATGTTGAAAATATTGTGCTGCCATCTCCACATTATGTCACCTTGCCACTCTGTGGTCTCCTGATGCTGCTGCTGCCATCTCCACACTATGTCACCTTGCCACTCTGTGGCGTCCTGTTGCTGTCACCACCTCCAGACTTTGTCATTGGGCCACTCTGTGGTCTCCTCATGCTGCTTCAACCTCACCACTATGCCATAGGGTCACTCTGTGGACTTCTCATGCTGTTCCTACCCTCCCCACTTTATGACTGGACCACTATTTTGCCTTTCGGCCTGGCTGACATCATTTATTTGACCCTTCTTCTGGTCTGTCAGAAGGAAGGAAAAAGGAGACGCACAACGGATCCTGTCTGTGTAGCAGCTGTAAGGCCTGTATGGTCCCATCAGAATTGGCTTATAATTTGGTAGCCAAAAGCAGGAGTGGGTACAAAACATGCAGACATGCAAATATTCCATTCATGTGTTATCTCTGTTTTAGATCCACTCCTGTTTTTTTGGGCATTAGCAATACTGATGGATTATTGAGCAAATGCTGACCAAGTAAAGGCGGATGCTTAACAGACAGGATCCGTTTTTTGTGGGTTATTGTTCTGATGGATCAGAAGGAAGGGCAAATTAAACAGCAACGTCAACACAAACTTACTGCTGACCCCCTCTCCCCTTGTCGGGGGGAGCTCTACTTGTATAAGCGTTTAATAAAACAGGTTCTGTAGACATCTATGTGGAATCAGCTGACGAGGATGTAAAAGGAGTGCGCTTCTTCTTGACGCTAACATCGACCTGTAAGGCTGAGTTGATACTTAATTTATTTGGTCAGTCTTGGCCCCGTGACTGCCCTAATAAGTGAAGTGTGCAGTGATTCTAAGAGCGACCCCTGTCATCTGCATGTCATACTGACTCACAGTATTATTTCACTACCACAGCAGACTCCTTATGTGTGTTACTGCAAGGCACAGTGTTCTACACCACTATAAAGGCTCTCTGCAGCCCCGAAATAGCAGTTTTTTTTTTAACTTCCTCGTTCTTTGGACTTGTATGCCACAGCAAACAGCCTTACTTAACTTTTCCAGTCAGACCATCACAGTGACCAGAGAAAGTCTTCTGTAGTGACTTAGAGCATAACATACTGATAAGTAAAATGCTCTTCTGTGGCATCTTTAACTGGACTTATCCAGAGAACAATACAGCTGTCACACTGTTATCCAAATTACACACTTACTGTATCATTATGATGAGGATTGCCTTGCAGGTAACATCTTCCCATCACAGCAGCAGCAAAATAACCATGGATTACCAATCGTATAGAAGGTCTTATAATTTGTGTTGGCTGATACAGAAGAATAATATTTAACTTCTATGGCATAGCGCTGCCAGAATTAAAGACTAACAGACAATTAAAAAAAAAATGTTTTCTATGAATATTGAGTAAAAAATAAATCTCCTTTCTTATAGAAGTGTCCCTTTAAAAGAGTATACCAATTTCAAAAAATTAATATTTTTCATAAGGTAATGTATCTGGTGTACATTTTTTCACTGGTGTTCAAATGTTATGATATGAGAAATAGAATTACTATATGACTAAAACAAGGCTACAGGCATACATTGCATTTTTCAGCTTTTGGAACATTGTAGCTCTTATGTGGTATCAGATCAGATGAACTATCCTTTGCGCTACAAACACATTAATTAGCATTTTGACACCCATGAGTCATGACCCTGTGACCGGTTCATATATTGCCCTTTCTTGGACCATTTTTAGTAGGCACTTACTACTGCATACCAGAAACACCTCACAAGACCTACCATTTTGGAGATCCTATGGTCCAGTCATCACAATTTGGAACTTGTCAAAGTCACTCAGATCCTTATGATTTCCCACTTTTCCTGTTCATTTGATGCCTAATATATCCCATATATCCTTGATGGGTGTCATTGTCACAAGATAGTGTTAGGCCTCTCACCCAGTTAAGCCAGTACTCTCTGCTATGTCCTGATGAGGGGCAATCACCCCAAAACAGCTGTCTGCAGATGAGGTGCTGGCTCACTTAATATCTGAGTCATGTCTCAAGACCTATTCCAGAGGAGCATGTATGGCCTATAAGTCTCCTCACACCGATTAAAGGAGTTTTTCAGGAATTAAGAAAATCAAAATATGTTCTTAAATATTACTTTATTATAAATATATTCACAAATAATGTACCTTTCATTAGTTATAATGACTCATTTTATCAAGGAAGAAATAAAATGGCTTCTGTCATAATCACACAGCAGGACAAGTTACTTCAGAACACTGAGGTAAAGAGCTACCTCATCCTCCTTTCTTCTCTACTTGTTAGAAATTATCATCCTGAATACAGATGATAAATCTTCAGCTGAATCTCTGTAGGAACAGAGTTCATAAGTAGACATGAAGTACAGAGAGGACAGACAGGACAGACTGTGGTAATGGAGACTGCATACAAGAGCTGCTGCTCATCAGCCTCATCCCCACATCCTCTCTGTACTTTATGTCTCCTCATGAAATCCATTCCTACAGAGATTCAGCTGAAGACCTTATCAGCTGTGTTTAGGAGCATAATTCCTGACAAGTAGAGCATCTCTTTACCTCAGTGTTATGAATTAACTTGTCCTCCTGTGTGATTAGGACAGGTTCTGTGTGAACTACTAGGGCGGCCATTTTATTTCTCCTAATGATTGCTTCCTAGACAAAATGATCCATCATAACTAATAAATGGTATTTGGGAATATATTTATAATAAAGTAGTATTTTAAGTATTTTCAGTAATTTTATATTCTTAATTGACAGAGAACCCCTTTAAGGTGCTCTCTGCAAGGAGAGATAGTAACCCCCAAGATAGTGTTATTCACTTCACCTGTCAGTTGTTGTAGTTGTTTTAATACTATAACTGATCCTGTATGATTATATAATGTTGCAGTTCTTCTATACAATACATGGGTGACCTCTACTGTTCAGACTGTGAAATACAACTTTTTTCATTTTGCAATTATTATTGAAGAACCAGTCTGGGTAAAAGTGTTCTGTGTTATTGTAGGGGGTGAGTGCATGACACAAATATTCAAAGAACATTAAAGATAGATTCCCAGTTATGTGCACCACAGCCTGAGGATGTGCATTTGCTTTGTACACTGTATTAGTACCCATAGATTATCTTGCACAGTGTCACCTTTCATATCCTTTTTCATTTTAATAAAAGTCCTTACACGTCGGAGCTCCCTCTAGTCATCAGCATGCAGTAAGACACATTGCTGCTCTTTACAGTGACTACAAACTGCACTAGACACTGTAGCGCCATATAGTGGTCGGAAAGCGGTACCGCCATGCCTCTGTCATGACATAATCCTTGTAACGACTGTAGGTAGGGACAGACGAGGACAGTGAGTCCCTGAACTAGAACCCAGCCCGCTTCCACCACCTACTTGCATTATAAATATACACTCACCTAAAGAATTATTAGGAACACCTGTTCTATTTCTCATTAATGCAAATATCTAGTCAACCAATCACATGGCAGTTGCTTCAATGCATTTAGGGTTGTGGTCCTGGTCAAGACAATCTCCTGAACTCCAAACTGAATGTCAGAATGGGAAAGAAAGGTGATTTAAGCAATTTTAAGTGTGGCATGGTTGTTGGTGCCAGACGGGCCGGTCTGAGTATTTCACAATCTGCTCAGTTACTGGGATTTTCATGCACAACCATTTCTAGGGTTTACAAAGAATGGTGTGAAAAGGGAAAAACATCCAGTATGCGGCAGTCCTGTGGGCAAAAATGCCTTGTGGATGCTAGAGGTCAGAGGAGAATGGGCCGACTGATTCAAGCTGATAGAAGAGCAACGTTGACTGAAATAACCACTCGTTACAACCGAGGTATGCAGCAAAGCATTTGCGAAGCCACAACACGCACAACCTTGAGGCGGATTGGCTACAACAGCAGAAGACCCCACCGGGTACCACTCATCTCCACTACAAATAGGAAAAAGAGGCTACAATTTGCACGAGCTCACCAAAATTGGACTGTTGAAGACTGGAAAAATGTTGCCTGGTCTGATGAGTCTCGATTTCTGTTGAGACATTCAAATGGTAGAGTCCGAATTTGGCATAAACAGAATGAGAACATGTATCCATCCTCTGATGGCTACTTCCAGCAGGATAATGCACCATGTCACAAAGCTCGAATCATTTCAAATTGGTTTCTTGAACATGTGTCACGGATGGTGTACAGGAAACAAGACAATGCAATACAATAATGACTCACTGGATCCACAACTAAGGAACAAAAGGGAGACCCCTACATGAGACCTGCCACTCTCCCTAATTGCTCAGCCTATGCGAACACCCCAAAGGTGGATGGGCGCATATCCACGTACCTCGGCTATCTAATACCTGAAGACCCTACAATAGTGAGGGGACACGACCACCGGCTCCCTACACTAGACACGGAGGGAGTCAGGGTCACCTGAAAATCCAGCAGACAGAAAATCACAAATAAAGGAACAGCACTTATCTTGCAGAGGACTGGGAAATAGAAACAGCAAGCACACACACTCCAGGAAGTTGTATAAGCCGCAACCTAATGCATCATGGGGAGGAACTTAAAGGGAAACAATCAGTCCAACTGCATGACAGCTGAGATAGACTAACGAGATAAGGAACTTAACCAAAACAAAGAAACTCAAGGAGGAGGATCTGGAAAGCTCCTGTCAGAGCTTCTCAACTGTCTGGTTGTGACAGTACCCCTCCCTCTACGAGTGGACTCCGGACACTCAGGGCCCACCTTCTCAGGATGGGACCTATGGAAAGCCCTGATGAGACGAGTGGCCTTAATGTCTGTCACTGGGACCCACATCCTCTCCTCAGGACCATAACCCTCCCAATGAACGAGGTACTGGAGGGAACCGCGGACAAGACGAGAATCCACAATCCTAGAGACCTGAAATTCAAGATTTCCATCAACCATAATCGGAGGAGGAGGCAAAGGCGAGGGTACAATAGGTTGAACATAAGGTTTCAATAAGGACTTATTAAAAACATTATGAATCTTCCAAGTCTGAGGAAGATCAAGACGGTAGGCAACAGGATTTATGACAGACAGGATCTTGTAAGGCCCAATAAACCTAGGACCCAACTTCCAGGAGGGAACCTTCAATTTGATATTCTTGGTAGACAACCACACCAGATCACCAACATTCAGGTCCGGACCAGGCACACGTCTCTTATCTGCCACACGCTTATATCTCTCACTCATGCTCTTTAGATTATCCTGAATCTTTTGCCAAATAGATGACAAAGACGAGGAGAATCTGTCCTCATCAGGTAAACCAGAAGACCCCTCTCCCGAGAAAGTCCCAAACTGCGGATAAAACCCATGTGCACCAAAAAATGGTGACTTATCAGAGGACTCCTGACGACGGTTATTTAAAGCAAACTCAGCAAGGGACAAAAAAGAAAAAAAAGAACACCAATCCTCCTGATTCTCCGCCACAAAACAGCGCAGATATGTCTCCAGATTCTGATTGACGCGCTCCGTCTGGCCATTCGACTGCGGGTGGAAAGAGAGAATGACAACCGAACCCCCAAGCGAGAACAGAAAGCCTTCCAGAATCTGGAAACAAACTGCGTGCCCCTATCAGAGACTATGTCTGAAGGAATACCATGCAATTTGACAATGTGGTCAATAAATGCCTGCGCCAGCGTCTTAGCATTGGGCAAACCAGGAAAAGGGATGAAATGCACCATTTTGCTAAAACGGTCCACCACCACCAGAATCACAGTCTTCCCCGAGGAACGAGGCAAGTCCGTTATGAAGTCCATGGACAGATGTGTCCAAGGACGGGAAGGAATGGGTAAGGGAAGGAGAGGACCTGATGGCCGTGAATGAGGGACTTTGGCACGAGCGCAAGTCTCGCAAGCTGCCACAAAACCCTCAACCGACTTACGAAGCGCAGGCCACCAGAATCTCCGAGCGATGAGATCCAGTGTGGCTCTTGCCCCCGGGTGCCCAGCAAGGACCGTATCGTGGTGTTCCTTAAAAATCTTGTGTCTCAAAGCGAGAGACACAAACAACCTCCCAGGAGGACAAAGATCAGGAGCCTCTGACTGGGCTGCCTGCACCTCTGCCTCTAATTCAGGAAAAAGAGCAGAGACCACCACACCTTCAGCCAAAATGGGACCCGGGTCTTCAAAATTCCCACCTCCCGGAAAACAACGTGACAGGGCATCTGCCTTCACATTCTTAACCCCAGGGCGGAACGTAACAACAAAATTAAACCTTGAAAAGAACAAAGACCATCTGGCCTGTCTCGGGTTCAGATGCTTGGCTGACTCCAAGTAGGCGAGATTTTTATGGTCAGTAAACACGGTAATAGGGTGTCTGGCTCCCTCTAGCCAATGGCGCCATTCCTCAAAAGCCAACTTGATGGCCAACAATTCCCTATCTCCCACATCATAATTTCTCTCTGCGGAGGAGAGTTTCTTCGAGAAAAAGGCACATGGTTGCCATTTGGCAGGAGAGGAACCCTGAGACAAGACCGCACCCACCCCTACCTCAGAAGCATCAACCTCAACTATGAAGGGTAACGAAATATCAGGTTGTACCAGGATGGGAGCGGAAGCAAAACTCTCCTTGATATAAGAAAAGGCCTTACGCGCCTCTACCGACCAGGAAGAAAAATCTACCCCCTTTCTGGTCATATCAGTGAGTGGTTTAACAACAGAGGAATAATTCAAAATAAATTTCCTGTAATAATTGGCAAAGCCCAAAAAACGCATCAGCGCCTTCTGATTCTCAGGAAGCTCCCACTCAAGCACAGCGCAGACCTTCTCGGGGTCCATGCGAAAATCAGAAGCGGAGAGAAGAAACCCCAGAAATTGAATTTCTGGAACCGCAAACACACATTTTTCCAGTTTCGCGTTTAATTTATTCTCCCGCAGGATGAGCAAGACCTGACATAAATGTTCCTTATGAGTCTTGAAATCAGGAGAAAAAATCAAAATGTCATCCAAATACACTAATACAAATTTTCCCATTAAATGATAAAAAATGCTGTTCACGAAATGCTGAAAAACGGCTGGGGCATTCATCAAACCAAAAGGCATAACCAAATTCTCAAAATGGCCCTCAGGGGTATTGAAAGCAGTCTTCCATTCGTCTCCTTCTCTGACCCTGACCAGGTTGTATGCCCCTCTTAGGTCTAATTTGGAAAAGACTTTAGCCCCAACAACCTGGTTAAACAGGTCCGGGATCAGAGGAAGCGGATAAGGGTCACGAATAGTGATACTGTTCAGCTCCCTGAAATCCAGACAAGGTCTTAAAGAACCATCTTTTTTCTTAACAAAGAAAAAAACAGCGGCAACAGGTGACTTCGAGGGTCGTATGTGTCCTTTTCTCAGACTCTCAGAGATATAAGCACGCATAGCGACCCTCTCAGGTTGGGAAAGATTGTATAAACGAGATTTAGGCAGCTTGGCGCCTGGGATGAGATTAATAGGGCAATCGTACTCCCTGTGCGGGGGCAAATCCTGAACTCCACTCTCAGAGAAGACATCCGAAAATTCAGAGAGGAAAGGTGGTACAGATTTAGTAGAAACCTCAGAAACAGATGTCATGAGGCAATTCTCTCTGCAAAAGTCACTCCAACCATTTATTTGCCTCGCTTGCCAATCAATGGTGGGGTTATGTTTAGTGAGCCAGGGTAGCCCCAACACTAGAGGAGTAGGCAAACCGCTAAGGACGAAACATGACACATCCTTAACATGAGCATCACTCACAATTAAACGGATATTGTGAACTATGCCCTTTAATGATTTCTGAGAAAGTGGAGCGGAATCAATAGCAAAAACAGGAATATCCTTTCCCAAAGTGCATCCCTGGAAACCATGAGTTATTGCAAATTGATTATCAATGAGATTGACAGCTGCTCCACTATCCACAAAAATCTCACAAAAAATGCTCTTGCTCTCTAGCGCCACCCTAGCAGGCAGGACAAAACGGGAACTACAAGCAAACGGAAAACCTTCAATTTCCGCCTCAACCCTGCCAATAGTAACAGAGGGAACATTTTTAAAAGATTTTTTCCTTTTTGTTTCTTTATTACTCCCAGAAGACTGCCTGAATCTCCTAGACGGACAAACATTTGCCAAATGATTTATACCTCCACAACAAAAACAAACCCTCCCATGCGGGCTGAATCTTCTATTGTCAGAGGCAATCAACCCCAGCTGCATGGGCTCCTGCTCAGAAGGGGCTGACAGCGACTGAGACCCCTGCACACAAAATGGGACCGCTGCACTGTCCCGGGACTGAGTATGACAGGAAGGAGAGATCTCTCCTCTCTCTCTAAGACGCCTGTCAATACGAACGGCCTGAGACATAGCAGAATCCAAGGAGGTAGGTCTCTCATGAAAGGCAAATGCATCTTTCAATCCCTCTGAAAGACCATGGCAAAATTGACTTCGGAGTGCAGCATCATTCCAACCAGTATCAGCTGCCCATCTCCGAAATTCTGAGCAGTATATCTCTGCGGATTGTTTACCCTGGCATAACAGACGTAGTCTAGACTCAGCCAGAGCAATACGATCCGGATCATCATATATCTGACCCAGGGCTAAAAAGAATTCATCCACTGAACGGAGGGGCCGTGCCCCCTCCGGCAGCGAAAAGGCCCAGGATTGAGCGTTACCCCTGAGCAGCGATATAATGATCCACACCCTCCGTTCTTCATCACCAGAGGAATGGGGAAGAAGGCGAAAATGGAGTTTGCAAGCCTCTCTAAAACGCACAAAATACTCACTACCTCCGGAGAACGTATCCGGGAGCGAGATCTTAGGCTCAGAACAAACTCCATGAACGCAAGCTGAACCGGTCACTTGAAACTGAGAAAAAGTCTTACGGAGATCTGCTACCTCCAATGAAAGACCCTGGAAGCGCTCAGCCAAAAGTGAAACCGGATCCATGCTTGAGACGGTTTTGGCGGCTTATAATGTCACGGATGGTGTACAGGAAACAAGACAATGCAATACAATAATGACTCACTGGATCCACAACTAAGGAACAAAAGGGAGACCCCTACATGAGACCTGCCACTCTCCCTAATTGCTCAGCCTATGCGAACACCCCAAAGGTGGATGGGCGCATATCCACGTACCTCGGCTATCTAATACCTGAAGACCCTACAATAGTGAGGGGACACGACCACCGGCTCCCTACACTAGACACGGAGGGAGTCAGGGTCACCTGAAAATCCAGCAGACAGAAAATCACAAATAAAGGAACAGCACTTATCTTGCAGAGGACTGGGAAATAGAAACAGCAAGCACACACACTCCAGGAAGTTGTATAAGCCGCAACCTAATGCATCATGGGGAGGAACTTAAAGGGAAACAATCAGTCCAACTGCATGACACCTGAGATAGACTAACGAGATAAGGAACTTAACCAAAACAAAGAAACTCAAGGAGGAGGATCTGGAAAGCTCCTGTCAGAGCTTCTCAACTGTCTGGTTGTGACAACATGACAATGAGTTCACTGTACTAAAATGGCCCCCACAGTCACCAGATCTCAACCCAATAGAGCATCTTTGGGATGTGGTGGAACGGGAGCTTCGTGCCCTGGATGTGCATCCCTCAAATCTCCATCAACTGCAAGATGCTATCCTATCAATATGGGTCAACATTACTAAAGAATGCTATCAGCACCTTGTTGAATCAATGCCACGTAGAATTAAGGCAGTTCTGAAGGCAAAAGGGGGTCCAACACCGTACTAGTATGGTGTTCCTAATAATTCTTTAGGTGAGTGTACACCTTCAGAGGCAAACTTTTTTATAATTGCATTTTACTTATTTTGGGCTAAAATAATTTTTTCAATTGGTCTTTATTAAAAATGTTGAGCTGTTCTGTCACAAAGGGTTAACCGTTTTTCTAACTGTGTGACTGATACTTTCACTTTGTGCTGTCATCTAATAACCCTTATAGCTAATTTACTAAGAGGTCATAAACACTGATTTGTGCCACATTCTTATCAGTAATATAAGAACTGAGCTATAATGAGTGTTTATAAGGTCAGAGAGCAGAGATAAGGGGCCTGTCAGATTAGCTGGCTGATGAAGCAGAGAGAAAAAATAGGTCCCTCAATTAGAGCATCTCATCCCTGTACAGAACAAAAGGCTCCAAATTTGTAATAAAGACCAATACATTTATTTTTTTTAGCTCCAAATGAGTAAAATGCAATAATAAAAAAAATTTCCCCCCACAGGTGCACATAGCCTTTAAATGGCAGAACCACAGCTGGATGACAGTCCCTACACAAGAGTATATGCAAGACAAACAAAACACACAATATGGACAAACACAAAAGCAGGGTCGTACGAAATGGGTTAGAACCAGACGGCCTACGCAGTACCAAAATGTGAGACAAAGGAAGGTCAGGAAACAAGCCAAGGTAAAAAAAAACATTTACTAACTCTGCCATTTCCTGATCGCCAGCGACCATCTATCTCGCTGTTAGGCCTCTTGCACACAAACGTGTGTGCCCCGTGGCCGTGCTGCGGCCCGCAAATTGCGGGCCGCACCAACCGTGGGGCAGCCACAGCGGAACGTGGACCCATTCACTTTAATGGGTCCACGATCCACCTGTTCCGCAAAAAGATAGGACATGTTCTATCTTTTTGCGGAACGGAAATACGGGACGAAACCTTACGGAAGCACTCTGTAGTGCTTCCGTAGGGTTCTGTTCCGTGCTTCAGTTCCGCACCATTCCGCATCTCCGGATCTGCGGACCCATTCAAGTGAATGGGTCCGCATCCGTGATGCGGAATGCCCACGGAACGGCGCCCGTGTATTGCAGATCCGCAAATGCAGTCCGCAATACGGCCACGGAGCGCACATGTTCGTGTGAAACAGGCCTTAATGGGTCCGCGATCCGCCTGTTCCACAAAAAGATAGGACATGTTCTATCTTTTTGCGGAACGGAAGTGTACGGGACGAAGCCCCACAGAAGCACTTTATAGTACTTCCGTAGGGTTCCGTTCCATACTTCAGTTCCGCACCATTCCGCATCTCTGGATTTGCGGACCTATTCTGTATTGCGGATCTGCAAATGCGGTCCGCAATACGGCCACGGAGCACACACATTCGTGTGAAAGAGGCCTTATTGTTCAGGGGACCTATCTGCTCTCGAAATGTTTTTTTTTTTAGCGTTTATATATTTAAACAAGTACCACGCTAGTGAGCCAAAAGACTATCAATAGCAATGGTGAATGGACAGGAGGGGCTTTAAATAGAGCGCCGGGTCCTGGGATCAAAACCTAAAAGGTCCAGTGGCCCAGAGCTCCATAGGTCAGAACAAAACAACACTTGTAGTTGAGCAGCTGGGCTGTCATTATGCCCACTGCTTGTCACCCGCAGCGCTCGTGCGCTGCAGAGAGAAACCGAGCATTGCATCCTGTTGCTAAGGATGCAGTCGTGTCACTGTAGCTCGGACAGGTAAGTTTATTACACTACTATTGTACAGTAAATTGAGCAGAGATGTCTCTTATTACACCTCCTTCCAAATAGTGACCAGTGCACTACCTTCTGATCTGTCAGAAAGCATGCAATTTTGCTGGAAGTTTCCACATGACCCCTGATGAAGCCGCATACACAGTGAAAAATGTGTGTCTGTGGCGGGGACTTTGTTGAGACATTTTTAAGGAGCGGTTCTCATTGTAGGAGTGTCTATATACAGATGCAGTCTGAGATGACAGCGTACTGCTGGCCCTTTTATTCACAACAGTAAATGAGACTATAGGTCCGATATTATCTAGTTGAGCACAATTTCACACATAGTGTAGCGATTCTTCTATTAAAAGTGCAAATCCCTTAGTGCAAATAGATTATCTAATGACTATGTAGTGGCTAGTCTTTATAATGTAGAAGATAGTACATACCAAATTAGATAGAAGACAATAGGAGAGCAGTATGCAAAGTCATACTCGATTACTAAAATTGTAATAGCGCTGACTAATTCAGCTAAAGCTGAACAATAACAGATGTAACATCCGAAGCTTTGCTCAAGACTAATTCTTTGCAAGAAGGTCATTATTTGTTTGTTTTCAATATACTGCCTGGCATCTGAAGAAATAAATGGCAGACCAAGAGCCAATTAGAGCGAATAGGTACAATAATTTGCTAGAGGAAGACCTTGTGTGGTCTTCATTTATAAGCAGTCATCAGCTGATTTCTCTTCTTTTGCATTGTGACATAGCAAGGGGTTTTGTTTGGGAAGGCAGGTATTTTCCTCCCAAAATAGGCAGTTGGGCTCAGAATCAAAGTCTCTGTCTTGGGATCTGAGGCATGGTGCCGTACTAGAGGGCTAAGAGCCGCATGGGGGTAAACAGGCCCCCTAAAGCCTGTTGTGGCCGCTGAAAGAACCTGCTAACAAGGTGACTGTTTTGTGCTTTGGACTTTCCTTTGTGTGAACGAACACTAAGACTGAAAAATGTTGCTGTGTGTTTTTTTCTCCTGTGTGAATAAACACTGAAGTTTTGTTTTACAAACTGTTTCTTTTGCCTCTGTTCTGCCTCCGCTTACCCGGCCTACCAGAGCGAATCCTCACAGCATATACAGAGTTTAAAAAAACATTTAGTAACTCTGCCTTTTCCTGATCGCCAGCGACCATCTATCTCGCTGTTAGGTCTCTTGCACACGAACGTGTGTGCCCCGTGGCCTTGCTGCAGCCCGCAAAATGCTGGCCACAATGCACGAACAACAACCGTGGGGCAGCCGCTGTGGAACGAGGATTCCCTTTAATGGGTCCGCGGTCTGCCCGTTCCGCAAAAAGATAGGACATGTTCTATCTTTTTGCGGAATGGAAGTACGGGACGAAACCTCACGGAAGCACTCCGTAGTGCTTCCATAGGGTTCTGTTCCGTGCTTCCAATCCGCACCATTCCGCATCTCCGGATTTGTGGACCCATTCAAGGGAATGGGTCCGCATCCGTGATGCGGAATGCCCACGGAACGGCGCCTGTGTATTGCAGATCCGCAAATGCGTTCCGCAATACGGCCACGGAGAGCACACGTTCGTGTGAAAGAGGCCTTAATGGGTCCGCCATCCGCCCGTTCCACAAAAAGATAGGACATGTTCTATCTTTTTGCGGAACGGAAGTGTACGGGACGAAGCCCCACAGAAGCACTTCATAGTGCTTCCGTAGGGTTCCGTTCCGTGCTTCCGTTCCGCATGTCTGGATTTGCGGTCCCATTCTAGTGAATGGGTCTGCAAATGCGGTCTACAATACGGCCACGGAGCGCACACATTCGTGTGAAAGAGGCCTTATTGTTCAGGGGACCTATCTGCTCTCACCTAGTATTTTTTTTTTAGCATTTATATAGTTAAAGACTTTTTGGGGATTTGTTTTGCTCTCTTTGGCCATCTGCCGTTCACTTAGTATTTTTGCTGATTTTCTCTCTTTTTTTTACAGATTTTATTAAGCCCTTTGTAAATTTCAAAGGCTACAGCTAACCCCTCAGATTTGTATTCCTTAAAATGTAATTTCTGTCATTTATAGTTTTTTTTACAGTATCTGTAAGCCATGTGGGGATTAATTTTAGCTGTTTATACTTGTTACTTGTAGGAATAACTTTTGCAGTACAATTACCCAATGTAGATTTAAAGCTCTCCCTTTATTATCTGTAGTATTCTGTAAGATTATTTGCTCCCAGTCTAAAAGCACAGAAGAGCGGCCCTTTTTTTTAATCTAAGTTAAATTTTAAAATTAGTTTTTTTTGTTGATTTGTGTGATCTTTATTTATTCAGGTGGTCTGATCTGTGGTATGTATGTTTAAGTTGTTTTATTTATGGTCTGTGTGGGTGTCATTTGCTCTGTATTGTGGTCACATATACTACATGTGATTCAAGAGCTGGTTGGGGGAGAGACAAATCCTATATCTAAACACTGCTATGTACGTCCCTTATCATCTCCCTGATGTTCGTTCTAAAAAGCTGGCAGGTATGTAAGTATGGGTTGATACTTAAACATGGCTGCTGACACTAAGGCATAGCCGTGGACTTTGGCTGACACTATTAAGAGCTATTGTGTGGGAGGTTTTGTGGCTGATGTGTTGCATTGTTCAGCAGAAACCTGGGCACAGTACTACTGGTATAAACCCCAGCTGATGCAGTACCCTTTTTTTCCTCTTTATCCATAATTGGTTACTTCTGTTTCTTATCATATGATGTTCCAGCCCAGAAGTTTTAGGCTCCAACTGTTTAAAAGTTGTGACACAACGATGGGTTTTGTATGGGAAGGCAGGTATTTTCCTCCCAACATGTGCAGCTGGTCTGGTTTCCAGCCAGGTGAGCTCAAATACCAGAGTTTAATTGCCCGTCCGGGTTTTGGCAGCACCTGGTTGTTCTTTAACCCCTTAAGGACCAGGCCATTTTTCACCTTAAGGACCAGACAGATTTTTTAAAATCTGACATGTGTCACTTTTAGAGATGTCGCGAACATAAAATTTTCCGTTCGCGAACGGCGAACACGAATTTCCGCAAATGTTCGCAAACGGGCGAACCGCCATAGACTTCAATAGGCAGGCGAATTTTAAAACCCACAGGGACTCTTTCTGGCCACAATAGTGATGGAAAAGTTGTTTCAAGGGGACTAACACCTGGACTGTGGCATGCCGGAGGGGGATCCATGGCAAAACTCCCATGGAAAATTACGTAGTTGACGCAGAGTTGGATTTCAATCCATAAAGGGCATAAATCACCTAACATTCCTAAATTGTTTGGAATAACGTGCTTTAAAACATTAGGTATGATGTTGTATCGATCAGGTAGTGTAAGGGTTACGCCCGCTTCACAGTGACAGACCAAACTCCCCATTTAACGCACCGCAAACAACCGCAAACAGTCCATTTGCACAACTGAAAACTCCCCATTTGCACAAGGTTGGATACCAAGCTAGCCAGTTCCTTGTCCTCACTGACGTCATTGAAGGTCTCTTCCTCCACCCAGCCATGTACAACACCAAGGGTCCCCGAAAGGTGACAACAAGCCCCCTGGGACGCCTGCTGTGGTTGGTCTTCCACCTCCTCAAAGCCACCTTCCTCCTCTGACACCTCTTCTTCAGACTCCTCTCTCTGCGTTGCCGCAGGTCCAGCAATCGACGACCACAAGGCTGCTTCTGGTGGTGATGGTCACCACAACTCTTCCTCTTCATGCTCATCTACGGCCTGATCCAGCACTCTTCGCAGGGCACGCTCCAGAAAAAGCGCATATGGGATGAGGTCGATGATGTTGCCTTGGGTTTGACTGACCAGGTTTGTCACCTCCGCAAAAGGACGCATGAGCCTACAGCCATTGTGCATGAGCGTTCAGTAACGCGGCCAAAAAATACCCAGCTCCGCAGAGGCTGTCCTCTTTTTTTTAAATTAAAAAAATCTGTTCTTACCAGTTTAATCTCTGTTTTGTCCCCTATCAGGGGCCGGTGTATGGAATAGATTTTAGGAACCGGGAGATGGAAAAAGATGCTTGGTCGGTCCTCTTACTTCCAATTTGGGGCACTGCGCGTGCGCCGTGCAATGTACTGTGCTACCCTATATGAGTGGTATGTTAAGTAGTACTATTCCTATCAGTTTAATCCCTGTTACGTCCCCTATCAGGGGCCGGTGTATGGAATAGATTTTAGGAACCGGGAGATGGAAAAAGATGCTTGGTCGGTCCTCTTACTTCCAATTTGGGGCACTGCACGTGCGCCGTGCAATGTACTGTGCTACCCTATATGAGTGGTATGTTAAGTAGTACTATTCCTATCAGTTTAATCCCTGTTACGTCCCCTATCAGGGGCCGGTGTATGGAATAGATCTTAGGAACTGGGAGATGGAAAAAGATGCTTGGTCGGTCCTCTTACTTCCAATTTGGGGCACTGCGCATGCGCCGTGCAATGTACTGTGCTACCCTATATGAGTGGTATGTTAAGTAGTACTATTCCTATCAGTTTAATCCCTGTTACGTCCCCTATCAGGGGCCGGTGTATGGAATAGATTTTAGGAACCGGGAGATGGAAAAAGATGCTTGGTTGGTCCTCTTACTTCCAATTTGGGGCACTGCGCGTGCGCCGTGCAATGTACTGTGCTACCCTATATGAGTGGTGTGTTAAGTAGTACTATTCTTATCAGTTTAATCCCTGTTACGTCCCCTATCAGGGGACGTGTATCGAATAGATTTTAGACAACCGCAAAGAGTTGTCAATAGTTGACACACTCATGACATAAATTTTATTCCTCTATGCGTCAATCTTGGTGTAGTGATGACTGTGCTCGTGCGCATGTTTGGGAGATTGCAGGCGATGGCGCTTTTTTAAAGCCTATGGTCGTGCTGAGGTAGTTCAGTGACAGTTAAGTGACCCAGAAAACAATGATTCTGCAGTGTGGGCCCATTGTTGGCCTAGTAGGCTTTAATGATCACCTTAGGTGATCACAAAGAAAATTAATGTTTTTTCTATGCAAAATTATCCAGCCGATCGCTTTTGGTCTGTTCACAATGAAGCAACGACCTTATCATCTGGGGTGGGCCAACATTGCCATTGCCAACACACTCATAGAGGTGATCGCTTCATTGTGATACGCAAGCCCCTTCACCACAACTAGGTAACGATCACGAAGGGGAATTGACACATGTATGTGCCTTTTTTTTTAAATTTTTTTTTGCAGCCACAGTGCAGCACCAGAGGCCAGAAAAATTAGGCATGTACACATGCCTAATAAAATAGGTATTGTTGCAGCCAGCGGCTGGAAAAATTGATGTTTTCCAGGCAGAAAGTGCACTAAAACATTGCGGCTTGAACCCTAGTTGGTGGCGGAGAAGTCACGCAAGTCATCCGGCATGCAGAGATTAAATACAGCAGCGTGTGGACCATTTTTAGCCCAAGGCATCTCATCAGGCCTTTTTTGTCAAATGCATCCCCCACTGTCATTCCCTTCAGGATCCATGCCTCATTCATCTTAATAAAGATGAGGTAATCTAGATTTTTTTGACCTAGGCGACTTCTCTTCTCAGTGACAATACCTCCTGCTGCGCTGAAGGTCCTTTCTGACAGGACACTTGAAGCGGGGCAGGCCAGAAGTTCTATCGCAAATTGGGATAGCTCAGGCCACAGGTCAAGCCTGCACACCCAGTAGTCAAGGGGTTCATCGCTCCTCAGAGTGTCGATATCTGCAGTTAAGGCGAGGTAGTCTGCTACCTGTCGGTCGAGTCGTTCTCTGAGGGTGGACCCCGAAGGGCTGTGGCGATGCGTAGGACTTAAAAAGCTCTGCATGTCCGCCATCAACGACACGTCTGTAAAGCATCCTGTCCTTGCCGGCGTGGTTGTGGGAGGAGGAGGATTACTTTCACCTCTTCCCCTGTTAGATTCCCGTTGTGCTGCGACATCACCCTTATACGCTGTGTAAAGCATACTTTTTAACTTGTTTTAGAACTGCTGCATCCTTTCCGACCTCTGGTAATTCGGTAACATTTCAGGCACTTTCTGCTTATACCGGGGGTCTAGTAGCGTGGCCACCCAGTACAGGTCGTTCTCCTTCAGCCTTTTTATACGAGGGTCCCTCAACAGGCATGACAGCATGAAAGACCCCATTTGCACAAGGTTGGATGCCGAGCTACTCATGTCCCGTTCCTCGTCCTCACTGATCTCATTGAAGGTCTGTTCTTCCCCCCAGCCACGTACAACACCGCGGGTACCAGATAGGTGACAACGAGCACCCTGGGATGCCTGCTGTGGTTGGTCTTCCTCCTCCTCAAAGCCACATTCCTCCTCTGACTCCTCTTCCTCAGACTCCTCTTCCAGCGTTGCCGCAGGTCCAGCAAGCGATGCTGATAAGGCTGTTTCTGGTGGTGATGGTGACCACAACTATTCCTCTTCACGCTCATCTACGGCCTGATCCAGCACTCTTCGCAGGGCACGCTCCATGAAGAAAACAAATGGGATGATTTCGCTGATGGTGCCTTCGGTGCGACTGACTAGGTTTGTCACCTCCTCAAAAGGACGCATGAGCCTACAGGCATTGCGCATGAGCTGTCCTAACACCCCGGTCATACAAATACTCGTTGACGGCTTTTTCTTGTTGGAGCAGGCGGTCGAACATTAGGAGTGTTGAATTCCAACGTGTCGGGCTGTTGCAAATGAAGCGCCTCACTGGCATGTTGTTTCGCCGCTGAATATCGGAAAAGTGCGCCATTGCCGTGTAGGAACACCTGAAATGGCCACACACCTTCCTGGCCTGATTGAGGACGTCCTGTAAGCCTGGGTACTTATGCACAAAGCGTTGTACGATCAGATTCAACACATGTGCCATGTGTCAACTTGCCCAAATTCAATGCCGCCAACAAATTGCTTCCGTTGTCACACACTGCTTTGCCGATCTCCAGTTGGTGCGGGGTCAGCCACTGATCCACCTGTGCGTTCAGGGGGGACGGGAGTGCTGGTCCGGTGTGACTCTCTGCTTTCAGGCAAGTCAACCCCAAGCGGCGTGACACTGTCCTATCTGGGATGTGGAATAGCCCCTGGGGAGCTGGGGGGGTGCAGTTGATGTGGAGCAAGATGCAGCAGCAGAAGAGAACTCAGCCGAGGAGGTTAGCGAAGAGGATGGAGTAGGAGGAGTAGAGGAGGTGGCAGCAGGCCTGCCTGCAAGTCGTGGCGGTGTCACCAACTCCTCTGAAGAGCCACGCATTCCATACTTGGCAGCCGTCAGCAGGTTTACCCAATGCGCAGTGTAGGTGATATACCTGCCCTGACCGTGCTTTGCAGACCAGGTATCAGTGTTCAGATGGACCCTTGCCCCAACACTGTGTGCCAGACATGCCATGACTTCCTTTTCCACAATAGAGTACAGGTTGGGGATTGCCTTTTGTGCAAAAAAAATTCGGCCTAGTACCTTCCACTGCGGTGTCCCAATAGCTACAAATTGTTTGAAGGCCTCAGACTCCACCAGCTTGTATGGTAAAAGCTGGCGGGCTAAGAGTTCCGATAAGCCAGCTGTCAGATGCCGGGCAAGGGGGTGACTCTGTGACATTGGCTTCTTACGTTCAAACATTTCCTTGACAGACACCTGACTGTGGGCAGATGAGCAGGAACTGCTGAAGGTGAGAGGCGGAGTGGCGGGTGGTTGAGAGGGGGCAAGGAGGACAGCAGTGGTTGACGTGGCTGAAGATGCTGGACCAGGAGGAGGATGGTGACTTTGAGTTTGTGTGCTGCTTGTACTCATCATGTGTTGATCCCATAGGCGTTTGTGATGTGAGATCATGTGCAGGGCTCCAGATGGCGACCAAAATGGTCGCCAATGCGACTTAGAATTTACAAATGGCGACAAGATTTTTTAGTCTTGTCGCAATTGGCGACTAGAGCTGCCACTGCAGCTCTGCAGTTGAATACAGCGGCGGGGCACAGGAGATGATAGTTCTCTGCCCCACCGCCGATGTTCTTCTCAGCAGCGCAGTGGAGAAGGAGTCTCTCCCTCCCCCCTGTGCTGCTGCAGCCGCCTCCGCCAGTGAGAAGAGAGACGGGAGGAGGAGGCGAGGGGCTGTGGCCACTGCGCCACCAGGTGCGGTACCTGAAGGGTTAACTGCCGCTGATCGCAGCTCCCTGTCATAGAGGTCGGGTGCCGGCTATTTGATTCCGGCACCCACCTCCTGTATTTGTATTAACAGGTCAGTTATCTTCATTGGTGGAGCAGGGCGCCCCCCCCCCCCCCAGTATAATAAACATTGGTGGCGCAGTGCGCCCCCCCCAGTATAATAAACATTGGTAGCGCAGTGCGCCCCCCCCCCCCAGTATAATAAACATTGGTGGCACAGTGGGCAGTGCCAATGAGGGTTAAAAAAATAAATAAAAATTAACTCACCTCCTCCAATTGATCGCGTAGCTGCCGGTCTCCTGTTCTTTCTTCAGGACCTGTGGTGACGTCACTGAGCTAATCACATGGTCCATTACCATGGTGATGGATCATGTGATGTACCATGTGATGAGCACAGTGATGTCACCACAGGTCCTTTGACAGGTCCTGAAGAATGAACAGGAGACCGGCTGCTACGCAATCAATTGGAGGAGGTGAGTAAATTATTATTATTTTTTTTAACCCTCATTGGCACTGCCCACTGCTCCACCAATGTTTATTATACTGGGGGGGGGGGGCGCACTGCGCTACCAATGTTTATTATACTGGGGTGTTGGGGGGGTGCACTGCGCCACCAATGTTTATTATACTGGGGTGTTGGGGGGGCGCACTGCGCCACCAATGTTTATTATACTGGGGTGTTGGGGGGGCGCACTGCGCCACCAATGTTTATTATACTGGGGTGTATATAATGTTTATTATATTGACCTACTATGCATTCTGTATTAAAGAATATTATTATTTTCCCTTATAACCATGTTATAAGGGAAAATAACACAGTGAATAGACTTTCATTCTAGCAACCATGCGTGAAAATTGCACCGCATCCGCACTTGCTTGCGGATGCTTGCGATTTTCACGCAGCCCCATTAACTTCTATGGGGCCTGCGTTGCATGAAAACGCACAACATAGAGCATGCTGCGATTTTCACGCAACGCACAAGTGATGCGTGAAAATCACCGCTCATGTGCACAGTCCCATAGAAGTGAATGGGTCTGGATTCAGTGCGGGTGCAAAGCGTTCACCTCACGCATTGCACCCGCGCAGAAATCTCGCCCATGTGAAAGGGGCCTAAGGGTAAATAGGACAAGGGGAGCTAATAGTAAGTAAAAAAAACAAAAAAAAAAACAACACAAACACTAAGGCAACTTTCACACTTGCGGCAGTGTGATCCGGCAAGCAGTTCCGTCGTCGGAACTGCCTGCCGGATCCGCCGATCTGGATGTGACTGAAAGCATTTGTGAGACGCATCCGGATGCGGATCCATCTCACAAATGCATTGCAAGGACGGATCCGTCTCTCTGCTTGTCATGCAGACAGACTGATCCGTCTTGTATCTTTTTACACATTTTTAACGATGGATCCTACATTCCGGTATTTTGAATGCCGGATCTGGCACTAATACATTCCTATAGGAAAAAAAAATGCTGAATCCGGCATTCAGGCAAGTCTTCAGTTTTTTTCGCCGGAGATAAGACCGTAGCATGCTGCAGTTTTATCTTTTGCCTGATCAGTCAAAACGACTGAACTGAAGACATCCTGATGCATCCTGAACGGATTGCTCTCTATTCAGAATGCATGGGGATATACCTGATCAGTTCTTTTCTGGTATAGAGCTCCTAGGACGGAACTCTATGGGTACTTTCACACTTGCGTTGTTTGATTCCGGCAGGCAGTTCCGTTGCCTGAACTGACTGCCTGATCAGGCAAACTGTATGCAAACGGATGTCATTTTTTCTGACTGATCAGGCATTTTTCAGACTGATCAGGATCCTGATCAGTCAGAAAAATGCCTGATCAGTCAGAAAAATGCATTGCAATACCGGATCCGTTTTTCCGGTGTCATCAGGCAAAACGGATCCGTTTTTTTTTTTTTTTTCATTTTTAAAGGTCTGCGCATGCGCAGACCGGAAGGACGGATCCGGCATTCCGTTTTTTTGAATGCCGGATCCGGCACTAATACATTCCTATGGAAAAAAATGCCGGATCCGGCATTCAGGCAAGTCTTCAGTTTTTTTCGCCGGAGATAAAACCGTAGCATGCTACGGTTTTCTCTTTTGCCTGATCAGTCAAAACGACTGAACTGAAGACATCCTGATGCAAACTGAACGGATTACTCTCCATTCAGAGTGCATGGGGATATGCCTGATCAGTTATTTTCCGGTATAGAGCCCCTGTGACGGAACTCTATGCCGGAAAAGAAAAACGCAAGTGTGAAAGTAGCTTATGCCGAAAAAGAAAAACGCTAGTGTAAAAGTACCCTAAAATATTAAGTTTAAATCCCCCCTTTCCCAATTTTATATATAAAATATATAAGCAATAAATAAATAAACATATTACATAGCGCTGCGTCCGAAAAGTCCAAACTATTCAATTATTAAAAAATATCTCCTATGTGGTGAGCATTCGCCATTTTTTTGTCACCTTGTCACCCCCAAAAATAGGATAGGACTGTTCTATTATGGGCCGAACGCTTCATAAAATGCAAAATGCACGCAGCTTTTTTTGGTGTGTTTTTTTCCGCGGTATTGAGTATCGCAATACTTTTTTCTGGTGACAAAAGCGAATCCAAATTTTGGTATCGAAACAACCCTACGCCGATCTGATCGGCGTAGCGTTGTCACGATACCAAAATTTGGATCCGGTTTCGATTTGGCGACTAAAAATTTAATTTGGCTCCTAAATTTTTCAGTTCAGGAGCCAATGGCTACTAGGTATTTTTTTTAGTCTGGAGCACTGATGTGCCTTCGCAAAGCAGTTGTACCTAGGTGGGTGTTGGACTTCCCACGAAAAATGCCACACTGCTGAGCTTTGCAATGACGGCATTCTGGTGGTGGCAACAGCATGCGTTGATTGGCGTGCTGTCTGGCTGACCCCGGGTGCCGATACATGCTGTCTGACTGTGCCACTAGCTCCTTGCGACGACCTCCCCCTGCTTCCAACTCGTCTCCTCCTCTCTGTCTCCCCATTTGAACTTTCCCCCTGTTCTTCTTCTCTTCGAGCGGGCACCCACGTGACATCCACGGACACATCGTCATCCTCAACTGCTTCACTTGTATCTGACAACTCAGCAAAGGAAGCAGCAGCGGGTACAACATCATCATCATCACACCGTACGTCCATGTGTGTAATGCTGCCTGACTGAGACATATCCCTGTTATCTACATCCTCTGGCAATAATGGTTGCGCATCACTCATTTCTTCCAACTGATGTGTAAATAACTCCTCTGACAGATCAAGTGAAGCGGCTGTGGTGCTAGTGTTGGTGGTGGCGGCAGGCGGGCGAGTGGTAACTTGAGAGGTGCTAGAAGCTAAGCTGGAGGAGGATGGTGCGTCAAGGTTCCGAGCGGAAGCTGTAGAAGATTGGGTGTCCTGTGTTAGCCAGTCAACTATGTCCTTAGAACTTTTCGAGTTCAGGGTACGTGGCCTCTGAACACTGGGCATTATTCTAGGGCCAAAGGAAATCACAGCACCACGACCATGACGGCCCCTGCGGGGTGGCCTGCCTCTGCCTATCATTTTTTTTTAGATTAGTGGTACTATGCGTGCAAGGTACTGTGCCACCCGATATGAGTGGTGGGCACTGGGCACAGTACACTCTGTGGGCCTGACACACACTGGCAGGCAACTGCAATTATATTACAGAGAAAAAATTGTATTACTTTTTTATCTGCAAGCTACTGTGCCACCAGATATGAGTGGTGGGCACTGGCAGTGGGCACAGTACACTCTGTGGGCCTGACACACACTGGCAGGCAACTGCAATATATATACAGTACAGACCAAAAGTTTGGACACACCTTCTCATTCAAAGAGTTTTCTTTATTTTCATGACTATGAAGGCATCAAAACTATGAATTAACACATGTGGAATTATATACATAACAAACAAGTGTGAAACAACTTAAAATATGTCATATTCTAGGTTCTTCAAAGTAGCCACCTTTTGCTTTGATTACTGCTTTGCACACTCTTGGCATTCTCTTGATGAGCTTCAAGAGGTAGTCCCCTGAAATGGTCTTCCAAAAGTCTTGAAGGAGTTCCCAGAGATGCTTAGCACTTGTTGGCCCTTTTGCCTTCACTCTGCGGTCCAGCTCACCCCAAACCATCTCGATTGGGTTCAGGTCCGGTGACTGTGGAGGCCAGGTCATCTGGCGCAGCACCCCATCACTCTCCTTCATGGTCAAATAGCCCTTACTTTCAAAGTTTTCCCAATTTTTCGGCTGACTGACTGACCTTCATTTCTTAAAGTAATGATGGCCACTCGTTTTTCTTTACTTAGCTGCTTTTTTCTTGCCATAATACTGTCACGAGGGTGTCAAGAGCCACGTCTGACTCCATTATACCCGGGGTCAGGAAGTCGCAGCAGGTGGCTGCGCGCTTTATGTATAAAGATAGGGCTGTTTCTTAATGGTAGCTTTCTGGGTTTGCCTTGCAACCCTTTTTGGCTCACTCAGGGATCCGTAGCTTCTTCTCCTCAGCTGTTTCTTGTCCAGCACTCCCATCCTCCTTATATTCCCCTCTCCCACTTCTCTGGTTGCCAGATATAGAGCTTCCTGCCTGGACTTCTATACTGACCCACTGGAGCTGAGTAGCTGTGATCCCTGGTTGTTGTTCCAGAGCGTTACCCTCCGGATCCCTGTTGGGCTTTTGTTGTTTGCTGTTTTCGCCCACCTGGGATTATATGTTTTGTCTGTATTGTCTGTCTTCTCCTTGGTGTTTTCTTTTAGTGTCAGTGGTGCGGACTAGTGATCCCACCGCCCTGTTCACTAAGTAGGGCTCATCTTAGGGAAAGCCAGGGTTTAGGCACGTGATCGGCATACGGGTGAGGAACCCGTCTAGGGACGTCAGGGCAGTCAGGTGCCAGCCTCAAGGTGAGTCAAGGGTCACCACCTTTCCCTCTCCCTTGGACAGAGCCTTCCCATTTCCCTCCCTTTGCGTGACGCCGGTCATGACAAATACAAATTCTAACAGTCTATTCAGTAGGACTATCAGCTGTGTATCCACCTGACTTCTTCTCAACGCAACCGTTGGTCCCAACCCCATTTATAAGGCAAGAAATCCCACTTATTAAACCTGACAGGGCACACCTGTGAAGTGAAAACCATTTCAGGGGACTACCTCTTGAAGCTCATCAAGAGAATGCCAAAAGTGTGCAAAGTAGTAATCAAAGCAAAAGGTGGCTACTTTGAAGAACCTAGAATATGACATATTTTCAGTTGTTTCACACTTGTTTGTTATGTATATAATTCCACATGTGTTAATTCATAGTTTCGATGCCTTCAGTGTGAATCTACAATTTTCATAGTCATGAAAATAAAGAAAACTCTTTGAATGAGAAGGTGTGTCCAAACTTTTGATCTGTACTGTATATAAAAAAAAAAGAAAGAAAAAGCAGACTGATGTACTAGCCCTAAAAAGTTTTTTTTTGGGTGCTGTCAGGACGCTGTCCTTACAGCAGATCAGATGAGTCTTTGAGGACTGGAGTGGACACAGAACACTGGCCTAGCTAACGATTTCCCTATTAATTCAGCAGCAGCAGCACTTGCGGTACGCCAGACCTGCAGGGTATTGCGATTGTGAGGTCACGGTTAATGGCAAGCGAGGGTTACTCACAGTTCTGTAGGGAAACCCTGGGCAGGCATACAGCAGTGAAGGAGAGGCTGGCACAGGAGTCCTCTGGGGCACACTCTGTATTTAGGGACCAGGCCTGGTGGTTGATGAGGTGCCCTGGATGTTGCAGGTGTTTTATGTGCCTGGGGCAAGGTCCCTTTGAGGTACGTGACGCCAGTGCCAATTGGACGGTGGCACACCGTATAGTGACAGGTGGAATAATTGAGGAATCAGTAGATAAACCAAACGTCTTTTTACTTGAAGAACACGGTTCAAACTTTGTACATACAGTTCAGTTGATAAATGATTGTAATGCAGTTCCTCAGACAATACTTCACAAACAGGTAGACTCCAGATGGCGGCAGGAAATAAACAGGCAAGATACTTGGAGGAACACAATGATGATTGCTTTACAGTTCAACCCTGCTCTATCCCCTTCAGCTATTCTAGCTGGCTGGATGCCAAGGCCCGGATGCCTAAATGCTGGCTTTTATCCTTGGTATATCGGTTCTTTCTCCAATATCGGCACTTGCTGTATTCTATATAACCTCTGTCCATCATGGTACTTATCTGACCTGGTATTGTCCTGACTTGACTGGAGGGTAACTGCTGGTTTTCTCCCAGGAGGTGCTATCCTGCTACTGGGGCGTCTTCAGAGCTAACTAAGGCTCTCTTGATCCACAGGTAGGCTAGGATCCCTCTGCTAGCCCCCTGGTAACAACTAACAGCCTGGGCTGTCTAGCTGCATGTCAGGAGAAGGCCCACAGCTTATCACTAGCTGGTGCCTTACCACTTGTCTCTGCAGACTCCTGACTCTGAACCCACCAACTCCTGTCTGGGCCTGAATACTTATACCAGGGCTACTCTAGCTCCCTCTAGTGTCTAGGATGACTAACGACAGAGACTAGGCCTGATACTTCATAATACAGGGAAAAACATTACATATAAAAAACAATACTTTACAATTTACATAAAATGCACAATAAGAGATAACATCCCTGTCCCTAGTGAGGAGAAGTAACGCACACCCCAATTGACACATCTAAATTTGCAGAAGCACATTACATGCATAAATCAGGCAGTCCACTGGCTTAGGAACAAGTAACGCTGAAAAGGGGCGTCGTTCTCTTCTCTCAGGATCATATGAGGGAACAGGGGCGCTGACCTGGCACAGCGTAGCATTACTACCAGGATAGTCCATATGTGCAAATTGTCCTTAATAGAACAGCAAGAAAAGATAAAACAATTTAAAAGTTCTTGGAGGCTCAAAGAACATATATGAGTCCGTACCTGTCATGGTCTTACCTGCTTGCTGCTCTCCTTCGTTTGACATGTGCTGGCGGCCATCTTGGTTTCTGGGTTTCTTGTAGCCTTCCACCCTGCGGCTCCTCCTTCCCCTGGGAGGAGCTGGATGCCTAGCTCATATATATAGGAGGTCTGTGGCTTCAGTTCCTTGCTTGGTCCTCTTGTGTTCACATGCTTCTAAGACTGCTGCTGCTTCTGGTTCCTGATCCTGGCTTCGTCTGACTACCCTGCTGGTTCCTGATCCTGGCTTCGTCTGACTACCCTGCTGGTTCCTGATCCTGGCTTCGTCTGACTACCCTGCTGGTTCCTGATCCTGGCTTCGTCTGACTACCCTGCTGGTTCCTGATCCTGGCTTCGTCTGACTACCCTGCTGGTTCCTGATCCTGGCTTCGTCTGACTACCCTTCTGGTTCCTGACCTCTGACTTCGCAAAGACTCTGCTCGGTTTCACCATCCGTTTGGACTTTTGCTTTACAGCTTTATTTTCAATAAAGCCTTCTTATTTTCACTTATCTCTTGTTGTACGTCTGGTTCATGGTTCCGTGACATTAGGACCAAGCCATGAATTCTGACGGTACAGGGCCATCCTCACTACCCACGCTGGTTGCCAGACTTGATCAGCAGGATCACCTGTTGGGTCGGTTCGCTGTGGCGTTGCAAACCCTGCTTGAACGCACGGCTCATTTCGCTCCCGTTGCCGATGGGTCGGTTGTCGCTCCTGGGCTCGCTCCTACTGCCGCTCCGGTTGTTGCGCCAGAGTCTACCCCGACACCTGTTGTTGCGCCTGCGGTGTTTCGGGGTATGACCGGTTCTGCCCCTCTTCCACAGCGCTTTGGGGGAGAGCCAACTCAGTGCCGAGGTTTCCTTAACCAGGTGGGCATTTATTTCGAGTTGCTGCCACATGCCTTTCCTACTGAGAGATCAAAGGTGGGCTTCTTGATCTCGCTGCTCTCGGACAAGGCCTTGGCCTGGGCCAGCCCTTTATGGGAGAACAACAATCCGGTGGTTGCCGAGTTTTCCGGTTTTGTTGCTTCTCTTCGGAGGGTATTCGATGTGCCGGCTCGTGCTGCCTCTGCTGCGAAGCTCCTTATGTCCATCAGACAGGGTTCACGATCCGTAGCTGAATACGCCATTGAGTTTCGTACCCTGGCAGCAGAGGTGGGCTGGAATAATGAGGCTCTGGTCGCTGCTTTCTCTCATGGTCTCTCGGATGCCTTGAAGGATGAGGTTGCAGCTAAGGACCTACCAGTTGAGCTCGAGTCTCTTATTTCTTTCCTGATTTTGATTGACACCAGACTCAGGGAGAGACCTTCCTTTAAGGAGAACCTGCGGAGGTCTTCTAACAGATTGGTGCCTACGTTTGCTGTCCCACCCGTGCCTCCCTCTCCTCCCACGCCTCCTGGGGATGACTTGTCTGGGGGTGAACCCATGCAGCTGGGGTTTGCTCGCCTGTCCGAGGGGGAGAGGGCACTCCGGAGACGCGAGGGCCGATGCATGTACTGTGGTCTCGGTGGGCATTTTTGGTTGGCATGTCCGAACCGTCCGGGAAACGCTCGTACCCTGAGATCCTGTCGGGGGCAGATCTTGGGTGGAGTCTCCTCGTCCCCGGTTTCCCGTGTTGACAAACCACTGATCACTGTTGTCCTCTCCTGGGTCGGGGGCTCGGTGATGACCCAGGCGTTGGTGGACTCTGGTGCTGGTGGTTTGTTCATTGATAGTGTGTTCGCTGCCGCCAATTCCATTCCTCTGCAGGCTCGAGGTTCCCCACTGGCTCTTGAGGCGATAGACGGCAGACCCCTTCTGCCGCCACACGTGACTCATGAGACCCTTCCAGTGGGGATAGCCATTGGTGCCGTTCACAGAGAGTCGGTCTGCCTCCAGGTTATTTCGTCTCCACACTACTCGGTGGTCTTGGGGTACCCCTGGCTCCAGAAGCATAATCCGACTTTCGATTGGAGATCGGTCGAGATCCTCTCGTGGTCACCGCAGTGTGGGGCTAGTTGCATCCATGGGTCTGTCAAGTTGCTGTGTACTTCCTCAGACTCTCTGTTGCCTCCTGAATACGAGGAGTACCGGGATGTATTCGATAAGGTGCGCGCGGTTGCCCTACCTCCGCACCGCCCATACGATTGTGCCATAGAGTTACAATCTGGTGCCGTTCCTCCTCGTGGCAAAGTCTATCCACTGTCGGTAGCGGAGAATGAGGCCATGGAGGAGTACGTGAGGGAGGCGCTTTCACGCGGACACATTCGCAAATCTTCGTCCCCGGCAGGGGCTGGATTTTTCTTTGTGAAAAAGAAGGGCGGTGAGTTGAGGCCTTGCATCGATTACAGGGGTCTCAATCGCATCACGATCAAGAACGCTTACCCGATACCCTTGATTTCCGAGCTGTTCGATCGCCTTAAAGGGGCCACGGTCTTTACCAAACTCGACCTGAGGGCGGCATATAACCTGGTAAGGATCAAGGCGGGCGATGAGTGGAAGACCGCGTTTAACACCAGGACCGGTCATTACGAATCCTTGGTTATGCCCTTTGGGTTGTGCAATGCGCCCGCAGTCTTTCAGGAATTCATCAACGATGTTTTCCGTGACCTGTTGCAGCAGTGTGTGGTAGTCTATTTGGATGACATCTTGGTATATTCTGAATCCATGGAGGCCCACATTCTGGATGTCAGACGAGTGTTGCAACGGTTACGAGAGAACAAGCTGTTCGGTAAGCTTGAGAAATGCGAATTTCACCGATCCCAGGTAACCTTCTTAGGTTACATCATTTCCGCTGAGGGGTTCTCCATGGATCCTGAGAAGGTTTCGGCTGTCTTACAGTGGCCCCAGCCCAGTGGTCTTCGTTCCCTGCAGCGCTTTTTGGGCTTCGCCAATTATTATCGGAAGTTCATCAGGGACTTTTCCATGCTGGCCAAGCCTCTCACGGATCTGACCAGGAAGGGCAGTAATTCCCAGGTCTGGCCGCTCGAGGCCATCCGAGCTTTTGAGGCCCTAAAGTCCGCCTTTGTGTCGGCTCCGATTCTGTCGCATCCCAACCCTGGGTTGCCCTTTGTCCTCCAGGTGGACGCGTCTGAGACGGGAGTAGGCGCCCTTCTGTCTCAGCGTAGAACACCAGAGGGTCCTCTGCTTCCTTGTGGGTTTTACTCCCGGAAACTGTCTTCCGCGGAGTGCAACTATCAGATTGGTGACAGGGAGTTATTGGCCATCGTGCAGGCCCTTAAAGAATGGAGGCACTTGCTCGAGGGTTCGGTGGTTCCGGTTCTCATCCTGACGGACCACAAGAATCTGACCTACCTTTCTGAGGCCAAGAGATTGACACCACGTCAGGCCAGATGGGCTCTGTTCTTGTCGCGTTTTAATTACGTGGTCTCCTACCTACCCGGTTCCAAGAACATCAGGGCGGATGCCTTATCACGGCAGTACTCCGAGCTGTCCAGGGAGGAGTCGATTCCGACTTCGGTCATACCTCCGAATCAGATCCTGGCCGCCATTCGCACCAGCCTGACCTCTCCCCTGGGTGAGCAGATTTTGGCGGCTCAATCTGGTGCTCCCTCTGGGAGACCCAACGGCAGATGTTTTGTGCCTGAGGAGTTGCGCACTCGGTTGTTGCGAACCTACCATAACTCCAAGACCGCGGGGCATCCTGGAAAGAATCAGCTGTCCTGGGCTGTTTCACGTCTGTTCTGGTGGCCTTCCCTACGTTCCGACATCGCCGCATATGTAGCGGCATGCTCCGTTTGTGCCCAGAGTAAGTCCCCTCGGCACCTTCCGTTGGGCCTTCTGCAACCCATAGCCACCGGGGAGCGCCCATGGTCACACCTGGGGATGGATTTCATTGTGGACCTCCCTGCATCCCGAGGCCATACGGTCATTCTCATGATTGTGGATCGGTTTTCCAAAATGTGCCACTGTGTTCCTCTCAAGAAGTTACCCTCTGCACAAGAGTTGGCCACGATTTTTGCCAGGGAGGTCTTCCGGTTGCACGGTTTGCCTAAGGAGATTGTGTCGGATCGGGGGAGTCAGTTTGTGTCCAGGTTCTGGCGCGCCTTTTGCTCCCAGTTGGGGATTCATCTCTCCTTCTCCTCGGCCTACCACCCTCAGTCCAATGGGGCTGCAGAACGATCCAATCAGGCCTTGGAGCAATTCCTTCGTTGCTATGTCTCCGATCACCAAGACAATTGGGTTGACCTCCTGCCTTGGGCTGAGTTTGCCAGGAACACGGCGGTGAACTCTTCCTCTGGGACGTCTCCCTTCATGGCCAATTATGGGTTCCAACCTGCCGTGTTACCGGAGGTATTCTCTCCCCAGGATATTCCAGCTGTGGAGGATCACCTTTCCGTCCTACGTGCTTCTTGGGTACAGATCCAGAAGTCCCTTGAGGTCTCTGCGCAGCGCCAGAGACTCCAGGCTGATCGCAGACGAGCGCCTGCTCCTTCCTACCAGGTCGGAGACCGTGTATGGTTGTCCACCCGCAACCTCAACCTTCGAGTGCCCACTCCCAAGCTGGCGCCTCGCTTTGTTGGTCCCTTCCGAGTGCTTCGCAGGGTAAACCCGGTAGCCTATGCCCTTGTGCTTCCTCCTGGCATGCGGATCTCCAACGTGTTTCATGTCTCCCTGTTGAAGCCACTGGTGTGTAATCGTTTCACTTCCTCGGTTCCTCGGCCTCGTCCGGTCCAAGTGGGCAATCGTGAGGAATATGAGGTGAGCAATATCCTGGACTCACGCCTGGTCCGCGGTCGGTTGCAGTTTTTGGTCCATTGGCGTGGTTATGGTCCAGAGGAGCGTTCCTGGGTTCCCTCCGCAGATGTCCATGCTCCTGCCTTGCTCCGAGCCTTCCACGCACGCTTCCCTCAGAAACCGTTTTGTGCTCCGCGGAGGAGGGGCCCTTGAGGGGGAGGTACTGTCATGGTCTTACCTGCTTGCTGCTCTCCTTCGTTTGACATGTGCTGGCGGCCATCTTGGTTTCTGGGTTTCTTGTAGCCTTCCACCCTGCGGCTCCTCCTTCCCCTGGGAGGAGCTGGATGCCTAGCTCATATATATAGGAGGTCTGTGGCTTCAGTTCCTTGCTTGGTCCTCTTGTGTTCACATGCTTCTAAGACTGCTGCTGCTTCTGGTTCCTGATCCTGGCTTCGTCTGACTACCCTGCTGGTTCCTGATCCTGGCTTCGTCTGACTACCCTGCTGGTTCCTGATCCTGGCTTCGTCTGACTACCCTGCTGGTTCCTGATCCTGGCTTCGTCTGACTACCCTTCTGGTTCCTGACCTCTGACTTCGCAAAGACTCTGCTCGGTTTCACCATCCGTTTGGACTTTTGCTTTACAGCTTTATTTTCAATAAAGCCTTCTTATTTTCACTTATCTCTTGTTGTACGTCTGGTTCATGGTTCCGTGACAGTACCCAGGTTCTTGTGCTTATATAGTGTGAGTGTCTTTCACCAGCAAGGCAAGGTAGCAAATCACAGAGGCTCAGGTACTTTTGAGTCTATCACTGGGCACGTTTCCTTAGAATTCAGTTGCACAATCAAATGACATAATATAAAACAAGTGCTGTAATACCCCTGATCAACCTGAAAAGGGGGTTAAAGGGTTAAGGTGCAACAAAGGAACAGGCACAACTTGGTGTGGGATTGTAGAAGCAGGCAGGAGGTCCTGGAAACACACGTGGCTTTGCTGACATTTTTATTTCAGTGGGTGACCACTACCACTGAGCCGTGGGTAACTGGCAGCAGCAACAAAGGACCAAAACAAAGGACTCCTGTCTTGGAAGGGTTAAATTTTCGGCAATAATCCCTTGGCAAAACAAATCAAAGGCCTAGCAGGCTAATTCACAAGGGCATATCATAATTACCCGGCTCTGCTGGCAAATAAGGCCTGTAGTAATCCTCCACAGGCGGATGTGCCCACATTACAGCATTAGGAGGTAGCTGCAACATGAAGGGACCCCTAATAGGTATCGGCCCCATAGGCCTAGGGGTAAGGACAGTTGTGGACCGCACCGGTCCAGGCATAAGGATGGTAGGCTGTGCTGAATTGGATACCGCCGCCGCAAGCGGTCCGGTGGGCTTTGGAATAGTTGATTCTGCGCAGCACATCGCAGGGTTAGAGGGCCTGCTTGGGGGCCTTGACGGAGCGATGGTAGCAGAAGGTGGTCTATGGGTGGTGACAGGCACCCTTACCTCGTGTTTCTTAGGCGGCGTCTGGATCCTGGCGGTGGCAATCTTGCGCAGATCCCGCAACTTTACTTCCAGACGGACGATCTGATCACTCAGGCTCTCGGTCTCAGAATCGCTGTCCTCTTCTGTCGCCGCCGGCGCAGGTACAGTGTAGGATGCATCGAACGCAGCCGCTGCAGGTTCCGGGGGCGCATCAGGTCTCCTACCCTTCCGGATATTCTCTAGGGTAACGCGGAGTCCTTTTAGATTCTCCATGTCTTGGATCGTCTTCTCCCGGCGAGGCAGCTCGGGGGATGGATAGGGACTCACCCATTTCTCCAACACGGTCGGCTGCCAAAACACATTAGGACCAATGAAAGAGCCCCGCTCTTGGAAGGCGTGATGTGCCGGTTCTGGAGAGCGCACAGGTTTGCACTCGCAGCCAGAGTAGTCCTCATCTGCTTCCCAGTCCTCCGGTTCTTTCTTGGGACGGGTCACGGCCGTAGCATATGGGCCTCGCAGACTCTCGTCAGGGGTGAATTCCACTTCTTCTCCCTCGCGGAGGTTGTGTAGATGCTCGGGGAGGTAATCCCGCTTGACGGACCTCCGATTGACATATAAGTCTCTGCCAGTAATGTAATCTTGTATGAACCCGTAGCCACGGTTCTTATCAAAAGACACCACCAACCCCTTTCTCCTTTCCAGGCGGGGTTGGGTATGAGTGTGCCGTTCGTGAATGGACTTGGTCAGTTCTTCATAGTATATTTTAGTTTTAGTATTCCTCTTGATAGCGGCCTCCCGGACCTCTGCCATTAGTGCTGACCACTTGAATGAGGGCTGAAAGAAGTCTCTCCAGGAGCCATAGTAGTTCTCCGGTTCTTTCCCCAGTGGCGGGCAGGTGGGTCTCTCCTGTCCCGGAGAGTAGGCCGGTGGAGCGTCCTCAGGCTCCACACCAACATTATTCGTTGCTAGCAAATCAGGCGCAGACATCTCAGCAGAGCAGTCTTCACTCTCCAACATGCTCGATCCTTCTCTGGAGAGCAACAGGGTGACGCCAATAAGTTTAACCAGATCCTCCCATTGCACTGGGGGGCCGCCCCCCAAGTACTCCAGTATGGGGGAGGCGAAGTCCATTTCGGCAGACATGCAAATGTCCAGACAGGGTGGTGGCGCCTGCAGATAGCCTTTTCCCGCTCTTCTCAGCAAAAAGGCGCCAACTTTTTACCGCCAATTCAGGATGAAGATGACGCAGCAGTAAACTCAAGCAAGCTCAGCGGCCATCTTTAGCAAAACGCTGTCTATTCACTGACAGCAAGCGGTGGCTTAAATAAGCAGCAAACAGTCCAGGAAACACTATCTTCACACCGCTACTTATGACAGTTCTTTGGCCCAACAATTTTGAATAAAACAATTAGGGCTTGGTCACTTTAAGACGATTTCTTAGCACACAGTTTTATATCCGCAATGGCGCAGGAATGTCCGTTATCCTGTTCGTGACGCCAATTTATGCAGTACGCCAGACCTGCAGGGTATTGCGATTGTGAGGTCACGGTTAATGGCAAGCGAGGGTTACTCACAGTTCTGTAGGGAAACCCTGGGCAGGCATACAGCAGTGAAGGAGAGGCTGGCACAGGAGTCCTCTGGGGCACACTCTGTATTTAGGGACCAGGCCTGGTGGTGGATGAGGTGCCCTGGATGTTGCAGGTGTTTTATGTGCCTGGGGCAAGGTCCCTTTGAGGTACGTGACGCCAGTGCCAATTGGACGGTGGCACACCGTGTAGTGACAGGTGGAATAATTGAGGAATCAGTAGATAAACCAAACGTCTTTTTACTTGAAGAACACGGTTCAAACTTTGTACATACAGTTCAGTTGATAAATGATTGTAATGCAGTTCCTCAGACAATACTTCACAAACAGGTAGACTCCAGATGGCGGCAGGAAATAAACAGGCAAGATACTTGGAGGAACACAATGATGATTGCTTTACAGTGCAACCCTGCTCTATCCCCTTCAGCTATTCTAGCTGGCTGGATGCCAAGGCCCGGATGCCTAAATGCTGGCTTTTATCCTTGGTATATCGGTTCTTTCTCCAATATCGGCACTTGCTGTATTCTATATAACCTCTGTCCATCATGGTACTTATCTGACCTGGTATTGTCCTGACTTGACTGGAGGGTAACTGCTGGTTTTCTCCCAGGAGGTGCTATCCTGCTACTGGGGCGTCTTCAGAGCTAACTAAGGCTCTCTTGATCCACAGGTAGGCTAGGATCCCTCTGCTAGCCCCCTGGTAACAACTAACAGCCTGGGCTGTCTAGCTGCATGTCAGGAGAAGGCCCACAGCTTATCACTAGCTGGTGCCTTACCACTTGTCTCTGCAGACTCCTGACTCTGAACCCACCAACTCCTGTCTGGGCCTGAATACTTATACCAGGGCTACTTTAGCTCCCTCTAGTGTCTAGGATGACTAACGACAGAGACTAGGCCTGATACTTCATAATACAGGGAAAAACATTACATATAAAAAACAATACTTTACAATTTACATAAAATGCACAATAAGAGATAACATCCCTGTCCCTAGTGAGGAGAAGTAACGCACACCCCAATTGACCCTCGTGTAGTGCCCACGCTTAGCTAGTGGGGACACTACACACTCTCCCTGCTCTCACTAACACTGCAGCTTCAGAATGAATCTAAGATGGATGCTGTCCTTGCTTTTTGATAGGAGGTGGGAGGGTTTGGGAGGGAGGGTATGCTGATTGGCTGGAATGTGTCTGCTGACTGTGAGGTACAGGGTCAAAGTTTGCTCAATGATGACAAATAGGGGGCGGACCAAATATCGCATATGTTCGCCCGCCACGGCGAACGCGAACAAGCGATGTTCGCCGGGAACTGCTCGCCGGCGAATAGTTCGGGACATTTCTAGTCACTTTATGTGGTGATAACTTTAAAACGCTTTTATTTATTCAAACCATTCTGAGATTGTTTTCTCGTCACATATTTTACTTCATGACAGTGGTAAAATTGAGTCAAAAAATGTTAATTTTTATTATAAAAAAATACAAAATTTACCAAAAATATTGAAAAATTTGCAACTTTTCAAATTTTAATTTCTCTGCTTTTAAAACAGATAGTGATACCTCCTAAAATTATTATTACTTTATATTCCCCATATGTCTACTTCATGTTTGGATCATTTTGTGAATGCCATTTTATTTTTTGGGGACGTTAGCAAGCTTATAAGTTTAGAAGCAAATCTTGAAATTTTTCAGAAAATTTCCAAAACCCACTTTTTAAAGACCAGTTCAGGTCTGAAGTCACTTTGTGAGGCTTACATAATAGAAACCACCCAAAAATGACCCCATTTTAGAAACTACACCCCTCAAGGTATTCAAAACTGATTTTGCAAACTTTGTTAACCCTTTAGGTGTTCCACAAGAATTAATGGGAAATGGAGATGAAATTTCAGAATTCCACTTTTTTGGTAGATTTTCCATTTTAATAATTTTTTTCCGCTAACAAAGCCAGGATTAACAGCCAAACTAAACTCAATATTTATTGCCGTGATTCTTTAGTTTACAGAAACACCCCATATGTGGTCAAAAACTGCTGTATGGCCACACGGCAGGGCGCAGAAGGAAAGGAACGCCATATGGTTTTTAAAGGGCAGATTTCACTGGGATCCTTTTTACTTGCCATGTCACATTTGAATACCCCCTGATGCACCCCTAGAGTAGAAACTACAAAAAAGTGACCCCATTTTGGAAACTGCTGGATAAGCTGGCAGTTTTGTTGGTACTATTTCAGGGTACAGATGATTTTTGGTTACTCTATATTACATTTTTTGTGAGGCAAGGTAACAAAAAATAGCTGTTTTGCCACGGTTTTTATTTTTTTATATTTACAACATTCATCTGACAGGTTAGATCATGAGCTATATATATATAAAACACAAATAGTGCAGCAGCACAGTCAGATGCAAGGTACCAGGTGCAAAATCCCCACAGAGGTCGGCTCTTCCTCCATGGAATATATCAAACGAATGATGAGGCAGCACTTCCAGTATAAAGTGAACGGGTGAGGACCCCAAAATTTATTAAAGCGACGTTTCGGCCTGCTCAATGAGGCCTTTCTCAAGCTACATAACAGTGCAAATAACAAGGTATATACTGTATACCCACAGTACAATACAAATTAATTACAATCTGTGGTTAGGCGTGTCTCTAATCTGGTCACATGATCATTAACCATATCTTCACATGACATATGTGTATAATAAACATTCTCATCTTGATAGCATATAAAAGTTACATAAGTGATCATAATAGTATCAAAATAGTATATAGAAATTTAAATTTCTGTGCCTCCATTACACTTAAGTAGAATATATCTAACCATTCAATACGTGATTACACATAGTAAACACTGTGCATAAAGTGTCAAGTGCATAAAGAGTTAAAAACATCAGTTATTGGTACGGCTGTACCTTATCAGAAATTAAAAACAGCAGGACGGAGCTCACCATACTTAGACTCTTGAAACCAGCCGGCATTGGTGTCCCCTCGTCGACGTTGCGCATGCGCCGAGTCAGACGTCACTGACCACGCCCCCGACACAGCCACACTCCCACGTGACCGCTCCATGGACCGCAGCGTCATCCATTGGAGCGCACCGTGAGGGAGACGGCCGTGAGGGGAGGGAGGCCAGAACATGTGACTCAGCGTCAGGCGCGCCGCACACGGGGGTGTGTACAAGTAACCATAGTGATGTAAACAATAAGGAGAAGTGCGGACATACGCTCCGACTCCAGAAAGCATAACCGTGCACACAATCCAAATACCAGTGTGCCATCAGGTGCATAAGACTGGCCCAATGGGAAAGCAATTATATTATAGTAGCACGCACAAAGTGGGCAGGTGGAGTTACACACACATCAGTGCCATAGGTGTAGATAGATGGGAGGCGTAATCACACACACACAAGGTGTATTTGTGATGGCCATTGTCGATTAAGTAATCGCTTTGTGCGTGCTACTATAATATAATTGCTTTCCCATTGGGCCAGTCTTATGCACCTGATGGCACACTGGTATTTGGATTGTGTGCACGGTTATGCTTTCTGGAGTCGGAGCGTATGTCCGCACTTCTCCTTATTGTTTACATCACTATGGTTACTTGTACACACCCCCGTGTGAGGCGCGCCTGACGCTGAGTCACATGTTCTGGCCTCCCTCCCCTCACGGCCGTCTCCCTCACGGTGCACTCCAATGGATGACGCTGCGGTCCATGGAGCGGTCACGTGGGAGTGCGACTGTGTCGGGGGCGTGGTCAGTGACGTCTGACTCGGCGCATGCGCAACGTCGACGAGGGGACACCAATGCCGGCTGGTTTCAAGAGTCTAAGTATGGTGAGCTCCGTCCTGCTGTTTTTAATTTCTGATAAGGTACAGCCGTACCAATAACTGACGTTTTTAACCCTTTATGCACTTGACACTTTATGCACAGTGTTTACTATGTGTAATCACGTATTGAATGGTTAGATATATTCTACTTAAGTGTAATGGAGGCACAGAAATGTAAATTTCTATATACTATTTTGATACTATTATGATCACTTATGTAACTTTTATATGCTATCAAGATGAGAATGTTTATTATACACATATGTCATGTGAAGATATGGTTAATGATCATGTGACCGGATTAGAGACACGCCTAACCACAGATTGTAATTGATTTGTATTGTACTGTGGGTATATATACCTTGTTATTTGCACTGTTATGTAGCTTGAGAAAGGCCTCATTGAGCAGGCCGAAACGTCGCTTTAATAAATTTTGGGGTCCTCACCCGTTCACTTTATACTGGAAGTGCTGCCTCATCATTCGTTTGATATATATATAAAAGAAAAAGTCCAGTGGGAGCACCAACCAGAATACGGGTGCACGGTCCAACGCAGGGTAGCGGCAATCCCCAATGGTATAGGAAACGAAGAAGTACGACTGCATTCCAAAATAGTGATAAAACCAGCAGTAATTTATTCACCCATATTATGGCAAGTCTTGCGACATTTCGGCTCACAAGAGCCTTCCTCAAGCATGGTAACAGTGAAAGTGAAAGCATATAAAGGCATTTACAAAGTGTCCAACCCATAAGGGTGTGGTTACAATCTATTACAATTACATACATCTGATACAAATGAGTAAATAAAGTGCGTGTGCATAAAGTGACAAGTGATGTACAATCTATGACTTAGGGATGCCATCCCTTCAATGTGGATTAAAATGTTTACAATACTTTGTTTAGGTTAAATTCACAATTACAAGAGTGATTATATGATGAATATGGATCACAGAAATAAGACCTTAGGTAGCGATGGGGCCCGCATATACCATCGCGTTCATTGCATGTCTCCAACTCTTCATTGCTCATGACCACACTGACATCATCAGATGCGTCACAGTGCAGAGGTCATACGCATGCGCTCTGTGTGATCAACATAAGAGCGCCATTTTACTTAAGGGAAACATACCCTATAGTTACGTTCGTGTTGTATACCTAACTGCTGTCTAAACAGGATAATTGTATCTACGACCGCTGTAGGGATCTCCTACATATACCAGCATCTGGACCGGGATCCCAACCTTGCGGGCGGGATACCAGACCAGAAAGCCACGAGTGTCAGAGAGGGACACCGCAATGATCCCCGCCGACAGTCAAAAGCCCAACTGCTGGCAATATAGCAGTCATGGAGGGATAATTCCTCTACCATTTCAACAGCCATATCATATTGAAGTACAGTTATACATCTGGAGTAACGCGTAAGTGCAAGAACGCTGATGTCCACTTTGGGCCGCATAGCCTCCAAAAGGTCAAGGTTCAAGGATCCACATCCAATATAGTGAAAATATAAAAATCCTAAAAAGCTAAGAGAAATAGGTATTTTAGTTTCTAAATATATTTTGTTGCAATTACATATTGATCTTTCACAATTATCTAGCACCAATATACAAATATGAGAAAGACAAAACACAAATATGCAGTAGAACTGAAAGTGAGTCGCAAATCGAAAGACTCTCACCTGAACTCGATATTAAGACCCCTGGGGTGCAAACTGTCCAGATCATATATTCAGCGTAACTCTCTTTTCTTCAAAAGTGTTAGGCGATCACCGCCTCTTCTAGGAAGCCTAACCTGGTCAATGATCCAGCATCTTAAATCCCGCTCGGAGTGCCCAAGGGATCCAAAATGCCTGGATACTGGTAGATCAGTACGTTTCTTCCTTATTGAATTCCTATGATTATTCAACCTTACTTTCAATTCTGTGGAAGTTTCCCCAACATATAGTAGGTTACAGGGGCAGGCCAACACATAAATTACATATGACGAGGAGCAATTTAGATGAAACTTTATGGGATACTCTTTGTTGGTAAATGGATGTATAAAAGATCTAGCTTTACAGATATGCCGACAATTAACGCAACCGAGACACGGATAACATCCAAGGCCCGGCTGCGTCAATGTCCGCTGTATGCTGATTTTCTTTGGACCTGCATCTGCTCTGACCAAATGATCTTTAAGATTTTTATTTTTACGGTATGATAGAAGGGGAGGAAGTTTAAATTCTGGTACATCTTTCATAGACCTGCTTAAAATGCCCCAGTTGTCTTTAAGGATACGTCCTATCTCCATACTGCACCCAGAGTATGTGGACATGAATGGTATCCTTTGGATTTTTTTAGAGGTAGTTGGTATTGTTTCAGTATTCATATGTAAGATTTTATTCTTGTGTTCATCTAGCAGTCTACGAGGATAACCCCGTTCCCTAAATTTGTCTGCCATCGTGTCCAATGTGGTCACCAACTCAGTATGGTCCAAGACAATGCGTTTCGTGCGTAGGAATTGCGAATGAGGGAGATGTTTAACTAGGCTGCGTGGGTGATTGCTTTCATAGCGTAGAATAGTATTCCTATCTGTCGACTTAACATACAAGCCTGTGCCAATTGTACCATCAGCCAATTTGACATTAGTGTCCAAAAATGACAATTGTGTTTTGGAATATGATACGGTATTTTGAAGATCAGGATCTATGTCATTGAGGTATGTATGAAACTCCCTTAATTGTGGTTCCGTACCGGACCACAGGAGGAAGACGTCATCTATGTATCGCCACCACCTGATAACATGTTGAAAGTGGTGGGATACATAGATAAAGTCCTCCTCCATGTGGCGCATATAGATGTTTGCGTACGTTGGGGCCACATTGGACCCCATCGCAACGCCACGTTTCTGATTAAAGAAAACATCTTGAAACAGAAAATAGTTATTTTCAAGGATCAATCTCAACAAAGTATTTATGAAACATTTTGCGTTCTGTGTTATGGGCGAGTCATCCAAATATTTATTAACTGCAGAAATGCCCTTCTCATGCCCTATTGAGTGACACTCTGCAAATCACCGACATCAACTGACCTCAGCTGTTGCAGAAAGTCGCCTGTGTCTTTAATATAAGACTTTCCGGCCATTGAGAAATCTCTCAATATCCTATCAAGAAAGATGGATATTCTACTGAAAACAGAGTCAGAACCAGATACGATGGGGTGGCCGGGGGGGTCCACAAGACTTTTGTGGACCTTGGGTAGTATATATATAACAGGAGTGATGGGAGATTTTACCGTCAAATACTCCCTCAATCCCTCATCTATGATATTCCCGGCCACCGCATCGGAAAGACTCCTATCAATGATGTTCATAATGCGAAATTTCGGGTCACTCTGCAACACACCATATACATTTGTGTCATTCAATTGTCGTTCAATTTCTCTGATATAATTTTGTGTGTCAAGAACAACTACCCCGCCGCCCTTATCCGCCGGCTTAATAGTTAACTGGGTGTTGTTCTTGAGTTGGGATAGGGCCTCAATTTCTGCAGTGGTCAGATTAGGATTGCTTAATCTTGCCGTATCCCCTGACAGGGATTTCAGCGTTCTGACGTCTCTTTGAACTGCAGAAATGTAGGCCTCTATCGCAGGCTCATCTATATTGGGAAAAAAAGCACTTTTATTAGTTAAACTTAATCCCTTAAGTGAGAATTCACTCGAGCATATTTGTGTGTTTGCAGTACGTCCCTTAACCACCTCAGCCCCCAGTGCTTAAACACCCTGAAAGACCAGGCCACTTTTTACACTTCTGACCTACACTACTTTCACCGTTTATTGCTCAGTCATGCAACTTACCACCCAAATGAATTTTACCTCCTTTTCTTCTCACTAATAGAGCTTTCATTTGGTGGTATTTCATTGCTGCTGACATTTTTACTTTTTTTGTTATTAATCGAAATTTAACGATTTTTTTGCAAAAAAATGTCATTTTTCACTTTCAGTTGTAAAATTTTGCAAAAAAAAACGACATCCATATATAAATTTTGCTCTAAATTTATTGTTCTACATGTCTTTGATTAAAAAAAAATGTTTGGGTAAAAAAAAAATGGTTTGGGTAAAAGTTATAGCGTTTACAAACTATGGTACAAAAATGTGAATTTCCGCTTTTTGAAGCAGCTCTGACTTTCTGAGCACCTGTCATGTTTCCTGAGGTTCTACAATGGCCAGACAGTAGAAAAACCCCAGAAATGACCCAATTTCGGAAAGTAGACACCCTAAGGTATTCGCTGATGGGCATAGTGAGTTCATAGAACTTTTTATTTTTTGTCACAAGTTAGCGGAAAATGATGATTTTTTTTTTTTTTTTTTTCTTACAAAGTCTCATATTCCACTAACTTGTGACAAAAAATAAAAAGTTCTATGAACTCACTATGCCCATCACGAAATACCTTGGGGTCTCTTCTTTCCAAAATGGGGTCACTTGTGGGGTAGTTATACTGCCCTGGCATTCTAGGGGCCCAAATGTGTGGTAAGGAGTTTGAAATCAAATTCTGTAAAAAAATGACCTGTGAAATCCGAAAGGTGCTCTTTGGAATAGGGGCCCCTTTGCCCACCTAGGCTGCAAAAAAGTGTCACACATCTGGTATCTCCGTACTCAGGAGAAGGTGGGGAATGTGTTTTGGGGTGTCATTTTACATATACCCATGCTGGGTGAGAGAAATATCTTGGCAAAAGACAACTTTTCCCATTGTTTTATACAAAGTTGGCATTTGACCAAGATATTTATCTCACCCAGCATGGGTATATGTAAAAAGACACCCCAAAACACATTCCTCAACTTCTCCTGAATACAGAGATACCAGATGTGTGACACTTTTTTGCAGCCTAGGTGGGCAAAGGGGCCCATATTCCAAAGAGCACCTTTCGGATTTCACAGGTCATTTTTTACAGAATTTGATTTCAAACTCCTTACCACACATTTGGGCCCCTAGAATGCCAGGGCGGAATAACTACCCCACAAGTGACCCCATTTTGGAAAGAAGAGACCCCAAGGTATTTCGTGAGGGGCATGGCGAGTTCCTAGAATTTTTTATTTTTTGTCACAAGTTAGTGGAAAATGCTGATTTTTTTTTTTTTTTTTCATACAAAGTCTCATATTCCACTAACTTGTGACAAAAAATAAAAACTTCCATGAACTCACTATGCCCATCAGCGAATACCTTGGGGTCTCTTCTTTCCAAAATGGGGTCACTTGTGGGGTAGTTATACTGCCCTGGCATTCTAGGGGCCCAAATGTGTGGTAAGGAGTTTGAAATCAAATTCTGTAAAAAATGACGAGTGAAATCCGAAAGGTGCTCTTTGGAATATGGGCCCCTTTGCCCACCTAGGCTGCAAAAAAGTGTCACACATCTGGTATCTCCGTATTCAGTAGAAGTTGGGGAATGTGTTTTGAGGTGTCATTTTACATATACCCATGCTGGGTGAGATAAATATCTTGGTCAAATGCCAACTTTGTATAAAAAAATGGGAAAAGTTGTCTTTTGCCAAGATATTTCTCTCACCCAGCATGGGTATATGTAAAATGACACCACAAAACACATTCCCCAACTTCTACTGAATACGGACATACCAGATGTGTGACACTTTTTTGCAGCCTAGGTGGGCAAAGGGGCCCATATTCCAAAGAGCACCTTTCGGATTTCACTCGTCATTTTTTACAGAATTTGATTTCAAACTCCTTACCACACATTTGGGCCCCTAGAATGCCAGGGCAGTATAACTACCCCACAAGTGACCCCATTTTGGAAAGAAGAGACCCCAAGGTATTCGCTGATGGGCATAGTGAGTTCATGGAAGTTTTTATTTTTTGTCACAAGTTAGTGGAATATGAGACTTTGTATGAAAAAAAAAATTAAAAAAAAATCATCATTTTCCACTAACTTGTGACAAAAAATAAAAAATTCTAGGAACTCGCCATGCCCCTCACGGAATACCTTGGGGTGTCTTCTTTCCAAAATGGGGTCACTTGTGGGGTAGTTATACTGCCCTGGCATTTTCCAGGGGCCCTAATGTGTGGTAAGTAGGTAAATGACCAGTGAAATCCGAAAGGTGCTCTTTGGAATATGGGCCCCTTTGCCCACCTAGGCTGCAAAAAAGTGTCACACATGTGGTATCGCCATATTCAGGAGACGTTGGGGAATGTGTTTTGGGGTGTCTTTTTACATATACCCATGCTGGGTGAGAGAAATATCTTGGCAAAAGACAACTTTTCCCATTTTTTTATACAAAGTTGGCATTTGACCAAGATATTTATCTCACCCAGCATGGGTATATGTAAAATGACACCCCAAAACACATTCCCCAACTTCTCCTGAGTACGGCGATACCAGATGTGTGACACTTTTTTGCAGCCTAGATGCGCAAAGGGGCCCAAATTCCTTTTAGGAGGGCATTTTTAGACATTTGGATACCAGACTTCTTCTCACGCTTTGGGGCCCCAGGGCAGTATAAATACCCCACATATGACCCCATTTGGGAAAGAAGACACCCCAAGGTATTCAATGAGGGGCATGGCGAGTTCATAGAAATTTTTTTTTTTGGCACAAGTTAGCGGAAATTGATATTTTTTATTTTTTTCTCACAAAGTCTCCCGTTCCGCTAACTTGGGACAAAAATTTCAATTTTTCATGGACTCAATATGCCCCTCACGGAATACCTGGGGGTGTCTTCTTTCCGAAATGGGGTCACATGTGGGGTATTTATACTGCCCTGGCATTCTAGGGGCCCTAAAGCGTGAGAAGAAGTCTGGAATATAAATGTCTAAAAAATTTTACGCATTTGGATTCTGTGAGGGGTATGGTGAGTTCATGTGAGATTTTATTTTTTGACACAAGTTAGTGGAATATGAGACTTTGTAAGAAAAAAAAAAAATAATTCCGCTAACTTGGGCCAAAAAAATGTCTGAATGGAGCCTTACAGAGGGTGATCAATGACAGGGGGGTGATCAATGACAGGGGGGGTGATCAATGACAGGGGGTGATCAATGACAGGGGTGGTGATCAATGACAGGGGGTGATCAATGACAGGGGGGTGATCAGGGAGTCTATATGGGGTGATAACCACAGTCATTGATCACGCCCGTGTAAGGCTTCATTCAGACGTCCGTATGCGTTTTGCGGATCCGATCCATCTATCAGTGCATCCGTAAAAATCATGCGGACATCTGAATGGAGCTTTACAGGGGGGTAATCAATGACAGGGGGGGTGATCAATGACAGGGGGGTGATCAGGGAGTCTATATGGGGTGATAACCACAGTCATTGATCATGCCCCTGTAAGGCTTCATTCAGACGTCCGGATGCGTTTTGCGGATCCGATCCATCTACCAGTGCATCCGTAAAAATCATGCGGACATCTGAATGGAGCTTTACAGGGGGTTGATCAATGACAGGGGTGTAATCAATGACAGGGGGGTGATCAGGGAGTCTATATGGGGTGATCAGGGGCTAATAAGGGGTTAATAAGTGACGGGGGGGGGTGTAGTGTAGTGGTGCTTGGTGGGACTTTACTGAGCTACCTGTGTCCTCTGGTGGTCGATCCAAACAAAGGGGACCACCAGAGGACCAGGTAGCAGGTATATTAGACGCTGTTATCAAAACAGCGTCTAATATACCTGTTAGGGGTTAAAAAAAACACATCTCCAGCCTGCCTGCGAACGATCGCTGCTGGCAGGCTGGAGATCGACTCTCTTACCTTCCGTTCCTGTGAGCGCGCGCGCCTGTGTGCGCGCGTTCACAGGAAATCCCGGCTCACGCGAGATGACGCGTATATGCGTCGCTGAGCGCAGGGCTGCCACCTCCGGAACGCGAATCTGCGTACAGCGGTCCGGAGGTGGTTAAAGAGCTTTTAGTTTGATTGAGCGAAAAAAATCATTTAAATCCATCTCTAAATCAAACCAGTTTACCTTAGTGCTCGGGCAAAAAGTAAGCCCCTTGGACAGGACACTCAACTGGGCTTCAGTCAGTTCAACTGAGGATAAATTGAAGACTATTGTCTCTTTCTCTGTGATGGCGTCTTTGTTGATTGTAGTCTGGTTCTGTTGTACCGCTGTTTTCCCTTGTCTTCTGTATCGGTGACCTCCTCTCCTGGTTCTTGTTCTTTTCTTTGTATCCGGGTCCACCCCTAAAAAAACTTTGTCTTCATCTGTGGGGGATTGTATATACCTTCTCCTTTTCTTGTTGTCACGGTTGAAACTCGTAGACGGCTGGTCGGTTTGCCATGTATATATATCACCTCGTTTGTAATCATCTGCATCACGTGACCATTTATTCCTTTTCCCCTCCTCCAATTCCATCTGAAACTTATTTAGCTGATTTTTAACTTCCTCTTTGTATTGTGTAAAATCATCAGCAGGTAATTGTATATGTAATGTCCGTTCAACCTCTACCAGATCTTCTGAGAGTGAAGTCACTTCCACTTGTAGAAACTCAATGTTTAATAAAATATAATCAAGTGAATATCTGTTTGATAGTGTTTCAAAACGTTTGCAAAATAAATCATTATTCGGAAAAAGATTTGGGCGTAAATTTGAACGCATTCCTCTCTGAATTTTCTTATCTTTGTAATACTGTCCCAATGTAGCCATATGCAATTTCATTGCGATAAGCCGCCTGGATAAAGCGACATACTTGCGTTTGAGTTCCTTTGCGGTTGTAGCCTGTAGAAACGAGGCATCACTCTCAATTCCCTGCATAATGCGATCGACCTCCTCAACAGTATAGGTGCCGCCATAGGGTGTTTCCGTGTTTGACATGGTAAATCCTTTGGATGTGCTCACTCACGATGCCGATATTGTAGAAAAGAAAAAGTCCAGTGGGAGCACCAACCAGAGTACGGTCGCACGGTCCAACGCAGGGTAGCGGCAATCCCCAATGGTATAGGAAACGAAGAAGTAGGACTGCACTCCAAAATAGTGATAAAACCAGCACGAAATTCGCAATTCCTACGCACAAAACGCATTGTCTCGGACCATACTGAGTTGGTGACCACATTGGACACGATGGCAGACAAATTTAGGGAACGGGGTTATCCTCGTAGACTGCTAGATGAACACAAGAATAAAATCTTACATATGAATACTGAAACAATACCAACTACCTCTAAAAAAAATCCAAAGGATACCATTCATGTCCACATACTCTGGGTGCAGTATGGAGATAGGACGTATCCTTAAAGACAACTGGGGCATTTTAAGCAGGTCTATTAAAGATGTACCAGAATTTAAACTTCCTCCCCTTCTATCATACCGTAAAAATAAAGATCATTTGGTCAGAGCAGATGCAGGTCCAAAGAAAATCAGCATACAGCGGACATTGACGCAGCCGGGCCTTGGATGTTATCCGTGTCTCGGTTGCGTTAATTGTCGGCATATCTGTAAAGCTAGATCTTTTATACATCCATTTACCAACAAAGAGTATCCCATAAAGTTTCATTTAAATTGCTCCTCGTCATATGTAATTTATGTGTTGGCCTGCCCCTGTAACCTATTATATGTTGGGGAAACTTCCACAGAATTGAAAGTAAGGTTGAATAATCATAGGAATTCAATAAGGAAGAAACGTACTGATCTACCAGTATCCAGGCATTTTGGATCCCTTGGGCACTCCGAGCGGGATTTAGGATGCTGGATCATTGACCAGATTAGGCTTCCTAGAAGAGGCGGTGATCGCCTAACACTTTTGAAGAAAAGAGAGTTACGCTGGATATATGATCTGGACAGTTTGCACCCCAGGGGTCTTAATATCGAGTTCAGGTGAGAGTCTTTCGATTTGCGACTCACTTTCAGTTCTACTGCATATTTGTGTTTTGTCTTTTTCATATTTGTATATTGGTGCTAGATAATTGTGAAAGATCAATATGTAATTGCAACAAAATATATTTAGAAACTAAAATACCTATTTCTCTTAGCTTTTTAGGATTTTTATATTTTCACTATATTGGATGTGGATCCTTGAACCTTGACCTTTTGGAGGCTATGCGGCCCAAAGTGGACATCAGCGTTCTTGCACTTACGCGTTACTCCAGATGTATAACTGTACTTCAATATGATATGGCTGTTGAAATGGTAGAGGGATTATCCCTCCATGACTGCTATATTGCCAGCAGTTGGGCTTTTGACTGTCGGCGGGGATCATTGCGGTGTCCCCCTCTGACACTCGTGGCTTTCTGGTCTGGTATCCCGTCCGCAAGGTTGGGATCCCGGTCCAGATGCTGGTATATGTAGGAGATCCCTACAGCGGTCGTAGATACAATTATCCTGTTTAGACAGCAGTTAGGTATACAACACGAACGTAACTATAGGGTATGTTTCCCTTAAGTAAAATGGCGCTCTTATGTTGATCACACAGAGCGCATGCGTATGACCTCTGCACTGTGACGCATCTGATGATGTCAGTGTGGTCATGAGCAATGAAGAGTTGGAGACATGCAATGAACGCGATGGTATATGCGGGCCCCATCGCTACCTAAGGTCTTATTTCTGTGATCCATATTCATCATATAATCACTCTTGTAATTGTGAATTTAACCTAAACAAAGTATTGTAAACATTTTAATCCACATTGAAGGGATGGCATCCCTAAGTCATAGATTGTACATCACTTGTCACTTTATGCACACGCACTTTATTTACTCATTTGTATCAGATGTATGTAATTGTAATAGATTGTAACCACACCCTTATGGGTTGGACACTTTGTAAATGCCTTTATATGCTTTCACTTTCACTGTTACCATGCTTGAGGAAGGCTCTTGTGAGCCGAAACGTCGCAAGACTTGCCATAATATGGATGAATAAATTACTGCTGGTTTTATCACTATTTTGGAGTGCAGTCCTACTTCTTCGTTTCCTATGTATATATATATATATATATATATATATATATATATAGCAGGTTGGACGCGACAATACCAAATATGACTAAGGATTTTTTAGTGTCTCCATATTCTGAAAGCCATAGTTTATTTTAATTTTTTTGGGCAAATGTCTTATGTAGCGGCTCATTTTTTTCAGTATGAGATGATAGTTTGATTGGTACAATTTTGGGGTGCATATGACTTTTAGATCACTTCCTATTACACTTTTTGTGATGTAAGGTGACAAAATGGCTTTTATACACTTTATTTTTACGGTGTTCATCCGAGGGGTTAAATCATGTGATATTTTTATAGAGACGGTTGATACGGACGCGGCGATACCTAATATGTATACTTTTTTTTATTTATTTAGGTTTTATACACTAATAATTTTTGAAACAAAAAAAATAATCATGTTTTAGTGTCACCATAGTCTGAGAGCCATAGTTTTTTTTATTTTTTGGGTGATTCTTTTAGGTAGTGTATCATTTTTTACGGGATGAGGTGACGGTTTGATTGGTACAATTTTGGTGTGCATATGACTTTTTGATCGCTTGCTATTGCACTTTTTGTGATGTAAGGTGACCAAAAAAATATGGCTTTTTTGACACTTTTTAATTTTTTTACGGTGTTCATCTGAGGGGTTAGGTCATGTGGTATTTTTATAGAGCAGGTTTTTACGGATGCGGCGATATATAATCTGTTTTTTTTTTGTTTGTTTTTACATTTAACATAATAAAAGCATTTTTTAAACAAACAAAAAAATCATGTTTTAGTGTCTCCATAGTCTGAGAGCCATAGTTTTTTTTATTTTTTGGACAATTGTCTTATGTAGGAGCTAATTTTTTGCGGGATGAGGTGACGGTTAGATTGGTACTATTTTTGGGAGCATATGCCTTTTTGATCGCTTGGTGTTGCACTTTTAGTGATGTAAGGTGACAAAAACTGCGGCGATACCCAATATGTGCGGTTTTATTTATTTTTTCTATTTTTTATAATTTTTTTTTTTTTTATTCAAAACCCTTTTTTTTACATTTTTTTTTTTTTTTGAACAATAGTTTTTATTGACATTTTCAAAAATAGGTTACAAATGAATCGATTCAATCACATGTACAAAGTTGTAGTAGTGGAACAAATTAAGGCACTTGTGACAACTACTAATGAAGTAGAAAATTACACTTCATAAAACAGATAAAATATTACTAAAAATATAAAAGGTCAGAACAGGTACATAAATACTAGAAGATATACTAGCATACAGGTAACAGATTAGAGAGCAAGGAAGATCACAATCTAATATATGCATTAGGAGGAATGTTGCATTTTTTGTCAGTTAGCCAAACGTCCCAATTTTTTAGAAAGACAGTCTTAGAGTTCCTAGCCGTTGCCCAGAGGCCCTCATATAAGCAATTATTATCAAGTGTTCTAAAAATTCTATTAATATTAGGAAGGTTACCAGATTTCCAGCAAGCAGCAATTTTCAAACGAGTAACAAATATTAAGTGACCGGCAATGGCTCTGTAATGATAAGGAAGGTCTATAAGGCCTATCGATAATAAAGCCATCTTAGGAGAGGGAACTATAGCATAACATGCTAGAGTTGATATGAACTCAAAGACTGTGTTCCACAAACACCTTACTGTTGGACAATCCCACCACATGTGAAGATATGATCCACAAACGTGACCACACCTCCAACATGCAGGGGAAACTTCTGGAAAGATTTTATTCAAATAAACAGGGGTTCTATACCATCTATACAGTATTTTTCTTGCTCCTTCTAAGTGGTCAGAGCATTTAGAGAGTTTAGAAACAGAGGTAAAAACTTCGTTCCACTCTGAGTCTGAGAGAACTGTGCCCAACTCAGCATTCCACATGTCCAAAATGTGCTGTAAGGGATTTGTATTTGATTCCTTCAATAGTTGATATCCTTTAGTGATACCTTTATCTAATCTATGTGACATGTGAATCCACTCTGTCAAAGAGTGATTATTTGAAATAAAGTGAAAATTTCTTGGGGATTGTAGCAAATGCCTTATTCTTAGGTACTTATAAAAATCTGCATTGGGGATGTTGAACTCTTTGTGTAGGTAAGCAAAGTCAACAAAAACATAATTTTTCTTTAATTGACCCATATCAGTAATACCCAAGGAAATCCAATTATCAATCCGAAGGTCTGGTATAGCTAATTCACAAATTTTCAGAGGTAAAGAAAATACTGAAGTGGTAACTAACTTTTCTATTCTAGCAATGGAGTACCAAATGTTGTGTATTGCATTCAGGGTTGAAAGTGGAGTAGTATTCTTGGAACCAAAGGCTGCTGTAACAGAGAGACGTAGGCTTAGATCGTAGGAACCCATTATATTTTTTTCAAGTAAAACCCATTTTTTTGAAATGTCATTTTTGATCAGGTATCTCATTTGATCAAGTATGGAGGATGTATAGTAATGTTTAATAGAGGGGACATTAAGACCTCCTGTTTTGAGTGATTTATTAAGGATAAGTCCTTTCACTCTAGGTTTAAATTTCCCCCAGATGTGTTTGTTGATTAAGGCCTGAAGTTTTGTGATATATCCTTTGGGAATAGTAATTGGAATATTACGGAACATATAAATAATTTTGGGTAGAATCACCATTTTAATTGCAGCTATTCTTCCTAACCATGAGAGCGAGTCCATTCTTAGGTTGTTCAAGGAGTCGTTAATTTTATTGTATAGTGGCCAAAAATTGACTTTAAATAATTTGCTAGTAGGGAAGGCGAGTTGAATGCCTAGATATGTCAGTGATTCCTCAGCCCAGGGGTATTTATACAAGTTGGATATTGAGCGCTTGGTAGATCGAGATAGCCCCAGATCAAGAATTTGGGACTTGTTGATATTAACTTTGTAGAAGGAAGCTTTGCCAAAATTGGATATAATATTATTAATTGCACTTAAAGCAGTAGTTGGATTTGATGTCAATATTAGTACATCATCTGCAAAGAGTCCAATGCGGTGATCTGTGTTACCCACTGTTATCCCATTAATAAGAGGGGAGGATCTGATGTGTTCCGCAAAGGGTTCCATTGCCAGGGCAAATATTAAAGGTGACATAGGAGAACCTTGTCTGGTTCCATTCTTGATATTGAATGGAGCAGATAAAAAACTAGATGAGTATATAGAGGCGCTTGGGTTAGAATATAGCGACATTACTGCGGATAAGAAGAAATCCCCAAATCCAAACTTTTCCAAAGTAGCCTGAATGTATTTCCAATGTATCCTATCGAACGCCTTCTCCGCATCCAAGGAGAGGAGCAAAGAAGGCGTTCGGGTGGTATATGCCACATCTAGTAGGTCTATGAATCTCCTAGTACCATCTGATGATTGTCTGTTGGGAACAAAACCAATTTGATCATTGGCTATAAGGGAAGGGAGAATGCTAGATAATCTCTTTCCTAAGATTTTTGCAAATATCTTTATATCAGAGTTTAATAGTGATATAGGTCTGAAGTTAGCCGGTTTATCTGCAGATTTACCAGGTTTTGGGAGCGTAATTATCAGTGCATTTAACATGTCTTTGGGGATTGAGTTTTGCTCTGCTATCAAATTGAAGGATCTATTCAGAAAAGGATTTAAAATGTGGGAGAAATTTTTATAATATTCATTTGTAAGTCCGTCTGGGCCAGGAGACTTATTATTTTTGAGGGACTGAATTGCTTCAGATATTTCTAGGTGTGTGATTTTAGAGTTAAGGGATTGGTTTTGGGATGAGGTTATGGACGGAAGAGAAATGCCATTAAGAAAGTCATTAATATATTCAGAAGTTGGTTGAATTATGTCAGTTGTTTTTTCCAGATTGTATAGATTTTCATAGTATTTTGCGAATTCTTCTGCTATGTGTTTGGGATTATACAACTTTTGGTTCTGGTTGTCATATAAAAAGGGAATTCTTGATTTGACTTCTCTTTTTTTAATTCTATTAGCTAAAATTTTTGATGCTTTGTTACCTTGAGAGTAATGGTCTGATTTTAGTTTTCGGAGGTGAAATTCATGTTTTTCATGAAGGTGAAGGTATAAATGATGTCTGGCTGTTTTTAGTTTGCTAATGACTTTTGGATCTAGAGAGGTCTTAGAGGAATCCTCCAAGATTTTGATATCAGCTAATAATTTATCTAGAATTTCCCTTCTATTTTTCTTTTGAATAGCTGCATGTTTTAGCAGTACCCCTCTTATAAATGCCTTGTGCGCACTCCATAGTGTAATATCTGAAACCAAATTATTGTCATTTGTTTTAAAATATTCTTTTAATGAGTTTTCTACGTCTGTGCGTATAGAGGCATTTTGGAGTAAAGAATTGTTGAGTCTCCACCGGGTATATATTCTATTGCTGTACGTGTCATCTAGTGTAAGGGAAATAAATGCATGATCAGACCACGTTATATTAGATATTGTTACCTCTAGCACTTTTTGAAGAAGCCATTTATCTGAGACAAAGAGGTCGATTCTAGAATAAGTGTTGTGTGGATGTGAAAAGAAGGTAAAATCTTTTTCATTGGCATGATGGACTCTCCAGATATCTAGAAGTCCCTCCTGAAATAGAAAATCTCTAAGTTGCGAATTTTTGGGAGATGGGATAGGGGAAGGGAGCATATCAATTGAGGAGTCGGGGCACATGTTGAAGTCGCCACAGATCAATAAAGATCCTTGTTTCGAATCCTGAGCTAATTTGATGGTGCGTTTGATAAAATTTATCTGATCAGCATTAGGGGCATAAAGATTAACTATTGTGTATCTAGTATTGTTTATGTCACATATAATGATAATATATCTACCCTCTTCATCTATTATTGTGTTATGACAATGGAAAGCAACAGAATTCTTAAAACCCATAATCACACCTTTTCTTTTTTTTGAAGCTGGAGAAAAAAAAGTATGCGGAAAGGAGGGATGAGAAAATCTGTAGGAGTCTTCCTCATTAAGATGAGACTCTTGGATACAGATGATATCAGCTCTCTGTTTCCTCACCTCATTCCAACATGCTGAACGCTTAAAGGGACTATTGAGACCCTTAACATTTGCAGAGAATATTTTTATGCCTTTACTGGTCATCTTGAACTTTAAGACAGCATGCTAGAGTTCCTGATCTGAATTGATTAACTAGTAGTATGTGAATAACAAAATACAGTACCCAAATGTTACCGTATTTCAATTGTGGGGATCGTAGAATTGTACCTTTAGGTTCAGTTATTTGAGGAGGTAGATGTAGACCTTTTTTATGTAACCTTGTAAAACAATAAGTTAAAACATAAAGAATAAAATAAGTAATAAATAACAATAACATAACAATGGTCTAACCGTGACCACAGGTTGTGATGTATCTCACTTAGTATGGGAGACGTTAGATAAACAGTGGATTAGAGAATGTGAACACAGAGATGGAATATGTGTTCTGAGAGGTAGAGCAACGGGTGTGGAGCCCCGCAAAAATAGTATAACATGGAAGTATACTTAATGTAATATAGATACTGTCCAGAATAGGTATCACAGAGGATTTCTTCCTACTTTGGTCCATTCTGGAGTTAGGTTCAGGTGACTTCTATCCGAAGAAGGCCTGTAAGAAGGAGAGTTCATAGCTTTGTCTTTGTCTTTGTCTTTGGCGCCCTCTGGTGGCACAGTGATGTTCCATTTGGCAAAAGCTTCTGACGCTTCCTGAGGAGAAACTAGAACAGTTGATGAGTTTTGATATCTTACAATCAGCTTAACAGGGAAGCCCCATTTGTAAGGAATATTGTTATCCCTTAGTGCTTTAGTGTATATTTGAAATTCGCGTCTTCTGCTCAGCGTCGCTGGTGAGAGGTCAGTGAACAGGAGGACATTACAAAATCTTTCAGGAATATCCAACCTCTTTTTTTGGGCTTCTCTCATCAGGGAATCCTTTAGATGATAGAAATGAATTCTAGCTAGTACGTCTCTGGGAATAGAGGCTGGTAGAGCTTTGGGTTTAGGAACCCAGTGTACCCGGTCTATGATTAACTCTGACCCTGGGGTATCTGGCAAATATGACACTATAAGGTCCGCAATAAAATCTTGCAGCTGAGAGTCCAGAACGCTTTCAGGGATGCTTCTGAATCTAATGTTGTTTCTTCTGGAGCGATCCTCCAGATCAGCAATTTTAAGTTTCATGGTGGCTATGTCATCTTCAACCGCATTATGATTATCTACTAGCGAGTTATGTGCTGTGACAAATTCCTCCATTTTTTCTTCCAAATGTGCTGTTCTTTCTCCTATAGCGACTATATCTGCATGAATAACAGAGATTGTCTCTTTAAAATCGCCATGTATAGATCTTTTTAGATCTGCCAGCATGTCCTGCATTGTGGTAACTGTTAACCCAGGGTCTATGCCTGGTGAAGCAGGGTAAGTATCAAGGGGAGGACTGTATGGCTGTTGCTCACTCACCCTTTTTTGTTTTTTAGGTTCCTGTGGTGGTGGAGAACCGGACCCTGCTTAGGAGGGAGATCCAGAATATCGCTGGACGGGTGCCGCTGCTGAGGACGGGCAGGGCTCTCCCTCTGTGTGGCGGGAACCGGCGCCATCTTGTGAAGACCCAGGAGCTGGGTGAAAAAACGCTGTCATCTTCTGAGGCTGCGATCCCTTCTTCCTTCCCCTGGTCTTCATCGGCAGGACTGCTGTATCAAGGTTTGTCCTGGGGTAGGTAAGTATGAAATATATTTGTTATATTTAAGCTGCTATGTGCCACAGCCGGAGCTTCAGCACTATGCGACCTCTCCTCTCGGCATCCGGCCACGCCCCATTTTTTATTTTTTTTTAAACTTTATTTCTGTCCCACTCTGGAACTTCAACTTTTGGGGGTCTGATCCCCTCTGCAATGCATTACAATACATTTGTATTGTAATCCATTGCCTGTTCGTGTACTACAGTGAGTAGTACACAAACAGGTTGCATAGGAGACCCAGCCTGAGGCTGGATCTCCTCGGCACCCGTAGAAGGCAGGTCCCGATGCCGTGCAGGGCATTGGGCAGCCTCTGCACGGCATCGGGCTGCCTTGTCACGCATAGAGTCCCCGCCAGAGCAGCGCAGGGACTCGATGCGCTGCTTCACCCGCCGCAAACCACTTCTATGTTGCGGTCAGCACGGACCGCAGCATAGAAAAGGTTAATCCGCCAGCTGTAAACAGCAATGCATTTCAGATACAGCAGGGGCCCGGCTACCAGGGACTTCCGGACCTCTGCAGTGATCAGGCGCGCACCGCTCCGGTGCCCGCCCGATTATCCCGCCATGCATGTACGGCGGAATGCAATGTGGCAATTCATCCCCCGCCGTACATGCACGGCATTCTGCGTTAAGGGGTTAATAGGCAGCTGGGCTCAGAGTCAGGGCTGTGTCTGTGTATGAGGTACCTGCAGCAAGGTGTGAATGGAACACCAGGCTTTAAACTAAGGTGACTTTGTTTATATTTTGTTAACCTGCCAAGTGTGAATAAACACTGAACTGTTTAAGTTTAAGACTTTGTTGTTGCCTCTATACTGTGTCCACTAACCTGCCTACCAGAGCGGTTCCCCACAATTGGTGGCTTGGAGCGGGCACACGCAGTGAGGCTGGCCTGAAGGCCGAAAAGTTTTTATTTTTCCGGGCACGGGTGTATGTCTTATATCAAACCGGCAAGGTTACGATCTGTGTCCCCTGACAAAATGGAGGCGGTTGTAAAAGCCCTCGTGGAGGCTAACTTGCGGCAGCAGGAGGCTAACAAGCAGCAGCAGGAAACCAACCAGCTGCTATTACAGCATGTGATAGCGTTACAAGCGGCAGGAGCGTCCCAGAACGTCCTCGATGCCCGGAAAGCTGTCCGCGCGGCGATCCCTAAGATGACCCCCTTGGACGACGTCGAGACCTATCTGGCGGTATTCGAAAAGGTGGCCATGAGGGACAAGTTACCCCGAGACCATAGGGCTGAGGTCGTCGCTCCGTTCCTGGCGTCTGGACCCCAGAAGGTGTTTTTTGACCTACCAGATGATCAAGCGGCTGACTACCCGACCGTAAAGGGTGAGATTCTGGCAAGACTGGGGGTGAATGTATTGGTCCGGGCCCAGCGGGTGCATCAGGGGGAATTTAACCCGGCTGAACCCACCAGACCCCAGTATTATGATCTGCTACACCGGTTGCAAAAATGGCTACAGCCTGATGTACTGGGTCCCACTGCTATGCTGGACCGTCTGTTAGCTGATGTGTACTGGAGGGCTTTGCTGTACCCTCTTCAGCACTGGATCGGCCAGGTGTCCCCTGATAATGCCCTAGAGATGGTTGACCTGGTAGAGCGCTATGAGGCCACCAGAAATCTGCAGGGGGGGTTCTTTTGGGAAGGGTTCAGTTAAACCCCGGAAATCTCCACCCTCGACCAGTGCCAGCAAAACTAGCTCGGGATATACTCCCTACAGACCCAGCTCCGATGGTCTGTAGGCGGTGTCAAGAGCCTGGTCACATAAGGGCCGACTCTCCCCATCGGGGGGAACCCATGGACACTAACTATGACTATCGCCCTCTCAATCTATGCCAAGAGGTTGTGTGCAACCGGTACCCCCGAGACAATATGAAATAGTCACCTGTGCCAGGTGCAAGTGGAAGATACCCTGGTGGTGGCGCTGCTGGACTCAGCCGAAAAGTCAGCGTCGTGTGCATCCATGCGGACTTAAAGGATTATCCAACCGCCCTGGTGTCTCTATCCACAGTGGCCAGCCAGTGGACTCACGATTTGGCCGTCACCACAAAGTTACATTATGAACTAATAATTGGGAGAGACTTCCCTGGTTTCCCGTCTCTGTGGCCTGAGGCGAGAGTCACCAATACCCATGAGACAGGGATAACCCTAGCAGAGTGGCCCGGCTCAGGGGGGAGACCAGAACCCTGGGAACCTGAGACCGATGGGCCAGCGGTAGGGGTGACCACCACTTCGGTGGAAGAGGGGGAGACAACCCCGTTAAGTGTGATGGTGGAAGATGTGGAGGATTTGCCGCTGGGTCCGGAGTTGGGAGACCTCAACGTCTCCGGAGACAATTTTGGTACAGCACCGCACCAGGACCCGACTCTATCTCGAGCCTGGGAAAATGTAGGAGTAGTTGAGGGTGAGCCGCAACAATTGGGGGCCGAGTCTGTTTCCTCATTTTGTGGTTCAACAAGAGATGCTGTACCGGGTAAATCAACTACAGGATGAGCATATTGAACAGTTGATGGTGCCCAAGGCGTATCGCAAGCTCGTGTTGGAGTTAGCCCACCAACATGTTCTTGGGGGACACCTGGGCCAGCAGAAAACGCAGGACCGGATTCTACAGCAGTTTTACTGGCCCAGTGTGTTCAGAGAGGTGGAAGAGTATTGCAAGTCTTTCCAAACCTGCCAGATAACCAGCCCCCAGCCACATTTCCATAGTCCCCTGGTCCCTCTCCCGATTATTGAGGTTCCATTTGAGCGGATCGCTATGGATCTCATAGGCCCAGTACCGTAGCCCGCTAGAGGGCACCAACACATCTTGGTAGTCCTGGACTATGCCACTCGGTACACGGTGGCGGTACCGCTGCGACATACCTCGGCCAAACTCATAGCGAAAGAGTTAGTGGAGATGTTTTCCCGCCTACCGAGAGAGATTCTGACTAACCAGGGGACCCCTTTTATGTCAAAAGTCATGAGGGAACTCAGTAAACTACTACAGATCAAACAGTTGCGGACGTCCGTCTATCGCCCCCAAACGGACGGCCTGGTAGAAAGATTTAATCAAACCTTGAAAAACATGTTAAAGCGGGTGGTCTCTAAAGATGGGAGTGATTGAGACCTTCTACTGCCCTCTCTCATGTTTGCAGTGCAAGAGGTGCCCCAGGCCTCTACTGGGTTCTTTCCCTTCGAACTACTGTATGACAGACATCCACATGGTTTGTTGGACATAGCCAAAGAGGCATGGGAACAACAACCCACATCGCATAAAAGTGTGATTGAGTATGTCACTCGGATGCAAGAACGGATGGAGACGGTGTTGCCGCTGGTTAAGGAACATATGGAGGCAGCCCAGCAAGCCCAGAGTACGGTCTATAATTGCCAGGCTCGGGTTCGGAATTTTAACCCATGAGATCGGGTTTTAGTTCTTGTACTGACAGTGGACAGCAAGTTCCTGGCTAGGTGGCAGGGTCACTGTGAAGTGCTCGAAAAAGTTGGGGAGGTAACCTACAGGGTACAACAGCCAGGGCGGAGAAAGCCGGAGCAGGTGTACCATGTAAACTTACTGAAACCGTGGAAAGATAGGGAAACCTGTACTGAAGACAGTCCGCGCCAGGTTTTCTAGAGGAAGTGGTTTTGGTCCCACAGTCTGATACAAGGGAAGCAGTTGCCACAGTAAAGATTGCCGACAACCTTTCCTCTAAACAGATTAAGGAGGCTAGGGAGTTCGTTAGCAGAAACACGGATATATTTTCGGACCTCCCTGGACGCACTTCTATCATCCGACATGACATTGTCGCTGAGCCTCAGGCCAGAATCCGGTTGAAACCATACCGGGTACCTGAGTCGCTGCGACAAGCCTTCTCGTAAGAAGTGCAGCTGATGTTACAGCTAGGTGTCATCGAGGAGTTAAAAAGTGAATGGGCCAGTCCGATAGTCTTAATACCCAAGTCGGACGGGACGTTACGATTCTGTAACGTCTTCCGCAAACCTAATGAGGTTTCCAAGTTTGATGCATATCCCATGCCCTTAGTGGATGCGTTTATTGAGAAGTTAGACCAAGCCCGGTATTTTTCTATTTTGGATCTCACCAAAGGGTACTGGCAGGTACCCTTGACGGAGGCTGCCAAGGAAAAAATGGCTTTCATCACACCAGAGGGGCTGTATCAGTACAAGGTATTACCCTTTGGTCTACATGGCGCTTGTGCCACGTTTCAAAGGCTAATGGACATTGTACTCCGTCCACATCATCGGTACGCTTTGGCGTACCTGGACAATATAGTTATCCACAGCACCGACTGGGAAAGTCACCTACCTAAAGTACAGGCTGTAGTGGACTCCCTTAGGAAGGCTGGCTTAACCGCTAACCCAAAAAAGTGCATGATAGGGTTAGAAGAAACCAAGTACCTGGGGTATGTGATTGGGCGTGGAATTATCAAACCTCAGGTGAACAAAATTGAGGCAATTCGGAATTGGCACCGACCTGTGACTACTTGGCAAGTAAACTCGTTCCTGGGAATGGTGGAATACTATATGAGATTTGTCCCCCACTTTGCTACAGTGGCCGCACCATTGACAGGCTTTTTGAAGGGACGCAAGTCAGTGACTGTCCACTGGAATGAGCAGATGGAAAAGGCTTTCTCCGCTTCGAAGTCAGCCCCGTGTGGGTCCCCGATTTTGGTGACGCCCGACTTCAAAAGGGAGTTTATAGTGCAGACTTATTCCTCCGAGGTAGGTCTCGATGCTGTACTGTCTCAGGAGGTCAACGGGGAGGAGCATCCCATTGTCTTCCTCAGCCGGAAGCTTAACCCAGCCAAGACCAGGTGTAGTATAGTGGAGAGTGTGCCTGGTCATCAAATGGGCACTCGAGTCTCTTTGCTATTATCTGTTGGGAAGAAAGTTCCGTCTGGTGACCGACCACTCCCCTCTGAAGTGGATGAGCCAGGCCAAAGAGAGGAATGCTCGTGTCACCAGATGGTTCTTGTCCTTACAAAACTTTAAGTTTTCAGTGGAACATAGAGCAGGCTGGTTACAGGGAAACGTCAATGCCCTGTCCCGGGTACACTGTCTGGCGTGTGTTCACCCCCTCAGGGTTGAACAAAGGATGGGGGGGTATGTAACACAGCGAGGGGTTTTGTATGGGAAGGCAGGTATTTTCCTCCCAACATGTGCAGCTGGTCTGGTTTACAGCCAGGTGAGCTCAAATACTGGACCGGAGTTTAAGTGCCAGTCCGAGTTTTGGCAGCACCTGGTTGTTTTTTAATGGGCAGCTGGGCTCAAAGTCAGGGCTGTGTCTGTGTATGAGGCTTGTGGTTGGATGCATGCCTGCGACCTGTCTGGGTGGACAAGGGAACGACATCCGGGACTGGGACTCTTTAGGCGGTGCCCGCAGCATGGTGTGAAGTGAACACCAGGACTTGACCTTCTTATGCGGTACCTGCAGCCAGGGCCGGCCTTTGGGGTGTGCGGGCTGTGCGGCCGCACAGGGCGCCATAGTAACAGGGGCGCTGGGCGGCCGACAGCTCGCAAAATCTGCGGCAGGCGAGGCTGTACTTGTGTTCTCCCTCGGGGCGCCCCCTCCATCTCCTCCTCCCCTGTCTGACCTGCCTGCTGCCCCCGCCGCTGCCAATAAGAAGAGAGACAGGAGGAGGAGGGGAGGGGCTGTGGCCACTGCGCCACCAATGAAGAACACTGACCTGAATACAAATACAGGAGGCGGGCGCCGGAATCAAATAGCCGGCACCCGACCTCTGTGACAGGGAGCTGCGATAAGCTGCAGTTGAGTTAACCCTTCAGGTGCGGTACCTGAGGGGTTAACTGCCGCTGATCGCAGCTCCCTGTCACAGAGGTCGGGTGCCGGCTATTTGCACCCGCCTCCTGTATTTGTATAAGAAACGTTGGTGGCACAGTGCGCCCCCCTCCAAACACCAGTATAAGAAACATAATTGGTGGCTCAGTGCGCCCCCCCCAGTATAAGAAACGTTGGTGGCACAGTGCGCCCCCCCCCCCCAAACACCCCAGTATAAGAAACATAATTGGTGGCTCAGTGCGCCCCCCCCTAGTATAAGAAACGTTGGTGGCACAGTGCGCCCCCCCCCCCCAGTATAAGAAACATTGGTGGCTCAGTGGGAAGTGCCAATGAGGGTTAAAAAATAATTTAAAAAAATTAATTCACCTCCTCCAGTTGATCGCGTAGCTGCCGGTCTTTCTTCAGGACCTGTGGTGACGTCACTGAGCTCATCACATGACCCATTACCATGGTGATGGATCATGTGATGAGCACAGTGATGTCACCACAGGTCCTTTGACAGGTCATGAAGAAAGAACAGAAGACGATCAATTGGAGGAGGTGAGTTAATTATTTTTTTTATTTTTTAACCCTCATTGGCACTGCCCACTGCGCCACCAATGTTTATTATATTGAGGGGGGGCGCACTGCGCCACCAATGTTTATTATATTGAGGGGGGGCGCACTGCGCCACCAATGTTTATTATATTGAGGGGGGCGCACTGCGCCACCAATGTTTATTATATTGAGGGGGGGCGTACTGCGCCACCAATGTTTATTATATTGAGGGGGGGCGCACTGCGCCACCAATGTTTATTATATTGAGGGGGGGCGCACTGCGCCACCAATGTTTATTATATTGAGGGGGGGCGCACTGCGCCACCAATGTTTATTATATTGAGGGGGGGCGCACTGCGCCACCAATGTTTATTATATTGAGGGGGGGCGCACTGCGCCACCAATGTTTATTATATTGAGGGGGGGCGCACTGCGCCACCAACGTTTATTATATTGAGGGGGGGCGCACTGCGCCAATGTTTATTATACTGGGGTGTTGGGGGGGCGCACTGCACCACCAATGTTTATTATATTGAGGGGGGGCGCACTGCGCAAATGTTTATTATACTGGGGTGTTGGGGGGGCGCACTGCGCCACCAATGTTTATTATACTGGGGTGTTGGGGGGGCGCACTGCGCCACCAATGTTTATTATACTGGGGTGTTGGGGGGGGGCGCACTGTGCCACCAATGTTTATTATATTGGGGGGGCGCACTGCGCACAACGATGGGTTAGGGAAATTTCACAGCAAAGTGCGCATGCGCTGGGAGCCTCGCCGGCGGTTAGGGTAGGGAAAAATTATGGGCCAGTGCACAGGTGCGGTGATCGGATGGATGTTCTCAGCAGGACACCGGCCGACACTGCGCATGCGCTGGGAGCCTCACCAGCGGTTAGGGTAGGGAAAAAGCACTGGCCCGTACGTAATTTTTCCCTTCCCTAACCGCTGGTGAGGCTCCCGGTGCATGCGCAGTGTCGGCCGGTGTTCAGCTGAGAACATCCATCCGATCACTGCGCCTGCGCACTGGCCCATAGTTTTTCCCTACCCTAACCGCCGGCGAGACTCCTGGCGCATGCGCACTCTGCTGTGAAACTTCCCTAACCTGACGTTGTGCGCCTGCGCGGCGCTGCACACCTCCTCACGTCATGTCCGGTGCGACCGGAAGTGACGAGGGTAGGGAAATCTCACGAAGTAGGGAAGTATGACATTACACCGGCCTTTGGGGTGTGTGGGCTGGTAACTACTTGGTTGGATAGTCAGCCAGCCTATGCCATGATGCCAGCAACAAGCAGTGTTTTTTTTTTTTCTGGGGGGGGGGGCGCCACAAGGTTAGTTCGCACAGGGCGCCTGGACACCTAAGGCCGGCCCTGCCTGCAGCAAGGTGTGAATGGAACACCAGGCTTTAAACTAAGGTGACTGTTTATATGTTGTTAACCTGCCAAGTGTGAATAAACACTGAACTGTTTAAGTTAAAGACTTTGTTGTTGCCTCTGCACTGCGTCCGCTAACCTGCCTACCAGAGCGAATCCCCACAGAGTATATGGGAGAAAGGGATCAGAGAAGGGAGACCAGAATATTAAATGGCATTGAAGGTCTCTCTTATAATGAGCTTTTCCAAGCTTGTTCGGCTTGGAAAAAAGATTCCTTGAAGGTGATCTCATTTACATTCAGAAATACATGTGAGGTCACTACAAAGAACTGGCACAGGATTGATACATTCCAAGGACACGGTACACTTATTACGTGTGCAGTTAAGGCGATTTTGGCATTAATACAAGAAAGGATTCTTTACAGTTAGATTGAAGGAACTTTGGGATGCACTACCCCAAGAGGTAGAAATGGCAGATAATATGTCAGCAATTAAAAAAGGGCTAGATGCTTATGTAAGAGCAAACATCATTGAGGGTTATGAATACTCTAACAATTAAAGGGGTTCTGCAGTTTGTTTAAACTGATGATCTATCCTCTGAATAGATCATCAGCATCTGATCGGCGGGGGTCCGACATCCAGGACCCCTGCCAGACAGCTGTTTGTGAAGGCAGCGGTGCTGGCAGTAGCGCTGCGGTCATCTCGCTGTTTACCACAGGCCCAGTGACGTCACGACTAGTATCAATGGCCTGGGCGAGGCTAAGCTCCATTCAAGTAAACAGAGCTTAGCCCCGCCCAGGCCATTGATACTAGTCCTGACGTCACTGGGCCTGCAGTAAACATTGACAAGGCCGCGGCGCTCCTGGAGCGCCGCTGCCTTCTCAAACAGCTGATCGGAGGGGGGTCCCAGGTGTCGGACCCCCGCCGATCAGATGCTGATGATCTATCCACGATGTCACGTCCCTGTCCGGATCTTATTAAAAAATGACTGTCAGTTTAGAAAAATTAACCACGTCTAATCTGGGAACAGGACGTCCATATATGGTCGTTCCTGTAGCCCTTTGGAGACCACAGACTCTAATCACCCCCTGCTGAGATCACCTCACACCTTGGAAAGCTTCTAAGGACAGACCCCAGCCCATGCGTCTCCTGCCCACCTCGAAACCATGAAAGCTAAACACATGCTAGTTGGCCCTTCCTTGCAGCCTGCTCAATTTACACATCAGAAGCAGAGATAGCTGGGAGGGGGGAGCGCATAGGAGAGACATGTGAACCGTGCTCTGAGAACCCCAAAAAGCATATTAGGGCTATATGGAATTATGACCCAAAAATGTAGGTACCCTCAAAGTGCACCTCTCACCCAGAGGAACCAGGAGAGTCCAAACTTGGCAGCTCTGGGGTCTTCCCAGACTGGGAAATGGGTTACTAGTTACCTGGAGGGGAGAGAGGTGGGGTGTCACCCATAGAATCGTCCATAAATTCATGGGGGACCCCGCACAAGTGCCCGGTTTTTCATATTTATTACGCCGGCAAAGTAATGGGCCTCTTTTGTAAAATTAGGGAAAAGTGGCCTGGCCAGCAGCAGGGAGGGGCGAATAAGCCCTCCCAAACCCTCCTTCAGGAACACCCACCGTGCAGCCCTTGGCCAGCGATTGGCTGGGCCAACCCCCCTTACCCTCCCACAGAATGGGGCATAAAGGTCAGTGCGCAAGGGGAGAGGGGAGCTTTTTGCCCTGTGGTCACATCGCCGATAGGCTGTCCGTTGGAACGTAAGTTTGTACCTGGATTTTGCATAGGCAAGCTTCCAGCTTGCTATTGTACTATTTTTTCTGTAAATTTTTGTATGCATTGTTTGTTTCACTTCTGTGTTACTTATAGTAAAAGATATTTTCATATCTTTTAAATTGTCTCTCTCTTATTGCTCTAAGCCCCACTGCAACAAAGTACTCATACGCCCTGAAGAGACCTACCTGTTTTATAGTAGACTGATATTAGAGACATAACTGTTTTATGACTCGATTGGGTTAGCTTGTAGCGTGATAGTGGGGCTGATCTGTGAGTGGTCCGAACCCCTATCCCTACAATTATAGAGTCGTTCACTCACGAACGTGGTGGCAGCAGAAAATAAGGGGGCTGCAGGATTGACTGTTTGGGTAACTCTGAATCTCCCCCCTGTCGCCGTCCACCCTCGGTTGGGCTTTTCTCCACGCTGGGGCGTCCTGGCGGTCAGAAGTCTGATTTAAACGGGGGTGGTCGTGACACAGAGGATAGATCATCAGTTTAAACAAACTGCAGAACCACTTTAAGTTTATATAATTGATCTGAGAAAGATTGAACACAATGGACCGGTGTCATTTTCCATACTATGCAACGCAATTATGTAAAACAATATGTGCTGGTTCTGAGCTTCAAACACATATGTACAGAATTTCTGGATTATTGTATGACAGATTAAAGGAATATAGAGTAAACTTATTTTGATGCATGCCTTTAATTCCCTAAATTGGGGGGTATGTTCTTTCTGCAACACTTAGGATCATAAGAGATTAATTGTAGCCACTGCGTAAGAGGTGAACTTTCATGCCCATGGAGAGGATTCTATCTCATATGTCTAAGACTCATTTCACATGGGAAAATATAGAAGAAATGTCTTATTCCCAACGTGGCAGAAGGTAAATATAAAAAATAATGAAGCCTTCTGGGAGCATTACTCTGTGCGCTAGCTATATCATCACAACATGTATTAGAGAGTTGCACTGATGATGCATAGAAGGTTTTATCTGGGGGTTTTCATCAGGTATTTATCTGGCCTTTGTTACGGACAATTACAGCCTCATGCACACGACCGTTGTTGTGTTCCGTTCCGCAAAATGGGGTTCCGTTGTTCCGTGATCCACTTCAGTTTTTGTTTACGTGTGTCTTCCTTTATTTTCGTAGGACCACCAGACATAAAGGAATGTAAAAAAAAGTCTAAGACAGGTTTGCCATGCAAATGATAGGAAAATACGGACGCGGACGACAATCTTGTGTGCCTCCACGTTTTTTAGCGGTCCCATTGACTTGAATGGTGATAAGAAATAGTTGTAGAGCAGCACAAAATGGACCTTCTGACCTGTCCGGAATGCATCAGCCGTGAGAGGACCACCAATCCACCGCCGTCCCACGTATAGTAGTAGATAACAAAAGATTTCACAGCAGCATCTCCAGTGTGACTTTTATTGGGAACCAAGAGTGCACACACATAGTAATACGACGTTTCGGCTACGCAGTAGCCTTTTTCAAGTATACTGGTACAAAAAGTGATCAACAATATAAATACCCCAATAGGCCCCTCATGTGACATAAAGAGACCAATGGACAAAGACAACATCTTAATTACACCTGTGAACTAATTAAAATGACCTCTGCTATCAATAGAAACATTGCCCCACAGTCAAATGTTCCTGACACTCATTAAAAGGACTCCACCTGTCTCCTCGTGTTGGCAACACATATCGGCGTCTTCACAGGTCCATTGCTCATGTCAGTGATGTCATCGCGTTGATGTATGGGCGGGCCGCCGTCGTCAACGTCAGTAAGAAGGCCGCACCTATCTCTATGAATACACTGCATGTGAACCAATAGACACTGCTATTATCGGTCACATGTCGAGCGCGTCATCAATCACGTGAGCATCACATGACCCGCAAAAGGTCCTAGAGCACCGTAAATATATGAGAAAATAACAATAGATCTACTCTGTAAATCTGTACTATATATTATATTTAGCGCACAAAAAAGGGGCAACAATAAGTCCCATATGTGTCAATGTATAATTTAGACATAGAGTAGACTATTAAGAAGAACACCGGTATAAGCAGTTACTGAGTCCATATAAGGGAACAATGACACTATTATTATCCACAAGTGTTACCAAAATTCTGATAAAAAAGGGATATATATGCGATAATGAGTGTCAGTGTATATTAGGGAGCAGATGATCATACAAAAGATGTACATAAGAAAAATTCATGTGAATAAAGGAGTGTATGACAAATATAAATATATGTCTTAAAATACCCAGTAAAAACGTGATATACTGATTCGGACATCATCATATGAGAGTATTCTACCTATCTAGATTGTTTGCATTAAACTCAATGTTCAATCCCTGGGGTTGTAAGGATTGTAAAGTAAAAATCCATTTCAACTCTTTTCTTTAGCATACGTTCTCTATCTCCTCCTCTCTTAGGAGTATGCACCGAGTCGATGACCCGGAATCTCAGTTGGCTGACAGAGTGTCCACAATCAGCAAAATGTTTGGCCACTGGCTTGTCTAACATTTTTTTCCTTATAGTACTTTGGTGTTTGTTAATGCGCTCCCTCACCTCCATGGTCGTCTCTCCCACATAGATTAAACTGCAGGGACAGACGATCATGTAGATGACAAACCTAGATCGACATGTGTAGTACTCTCTAATATTAAATTTCTTACCACTGTATGGGTGAACAAAAGTGTTCCCTTTCAACATATTTCCACAGTTGCAACAACCCAAACATTTTGGATTATCATTGATTTAGATCTATGTCAGTTCCTCAAGGTACCTTTTCCTATCACTCCGCTGATCTATGTTCTCCCTAAAATACATAAGCGGTTGGTAGATCCTCCGGGTAGACCTATTGTGTCGGGCAGGGGATCTATCTTCAGCAATATTGCCATATTTCTGGATAGAGTACTCCGTGTCCATGCGACCTCAGCTCCCTCCTATGTCAGGGACACGGGACATTTTTTAACCAAATTAAGTGGTATTATTTTACCCACCCATTTCTATCTGGTGAGTTTTGATGTGGTGTCTTTGTATACGTCTATTATGCAAGACTATGGATTGAATGTCATCGATGTGGTCCTGGTCGGCACGGGACTCACTGTTGATGCGCGCCGCTTTGTCCTCGATCTCCTAGAGTTGGTCCTCAAGAGGAATTATTTTCTCTTTGGCAACACCTTTTACCAACAGTCACGCGGTGTGGCCATGGGGTCCAACGTGGCACCAACTTATGCCAACATTTTCATGGCGGAGGTCAAGGACAAACTGGTATACGCATCTCAATATCATCAGTGGCTCCTGTGCTTGTGGCGCTACATCGACGACATTTTTATGATTTGGAGTGGCTCAATGGACGCCTTGATTGAATTCCATCAACATCTCAACAATGGGGTACCCGGGCTTCAATTTACTATGACTTCCTCTTCCGAGGAGTTACAGTTTCTTGATGTCAGGGTATACCTAGAGGGAGGCCAATTAAAAACTGATTTGTATAAGAAGCCTACAGATAGGAATAATCTTTTAAGATATGATAGTAACCATCCACGTCGTATGCTTGACTCCTTACCTTGGAGCCAGATGCTGCGAGTGAGACGAGTGGTGTCAGATGATGACGTGTTCGCAAACCGCATTGATGAGATGTGCAATAAATTTGCTAAGAGAAAATATCCAGGCAGGCTGTTGCACAGATCGAGGGCCCGGATCTCCTTGGCTGACAGGGTGTCCACTTTTCAGGCTTCCCTTAGGAACAGGAACATGGGACGGATCCCGTTTGTATCTACTTATGGCCACCATAGTTCAGATGTTGCACAGATGTTGAGAAAGGAATGGCATATTTTACATAGTGGCCTCCCTTCAGTAAGTGAATTTGACAAGCCGCCACTGATGGCATACAAACGTGGTGCCAACTTACATGACAAGTTGATTAAGACCGACATATGTGATGTTAATAGAGGAGGCCAGACATATTTAAAGCCCAGAAAGACAGGCAATTTTCCATGTTTGGGTTGTTGCAACTGTGGAAATATGTTGAAAGGGAACACTTTTGTTCACCCATACAGTGGTAAGAAATTTAATATTAGAGAGTACTACACATGTCGATCTAGGTTTGTCATCTACATGATCGTCTGTCCCTGCAGTTTAATCTATGTGGGGGAGACGACCATGGAGGTGAGGGAGCGCATTAACAAACACAAAAGTACTATAAGGAAAAAAATGCTGGACAAGCCAGTGGCCAAACATTTTGCTGATTGTGGACACTCTGTCAGCCAACTGAGATTCTGGGTCATCGACTCGGTGCATACTCCTAAGAGAGGAGGAGATAGGGAACATATGCTAAAGAAAAAAGAGTTGAAATGGATTTTTACTTTACAATCCTTACAACCCCAGGGATTGAACATTGAGTTTAATGCAAACAATGTAGATAGATAGAATATTCTCATATGATGATGTCTGAATCATTATATCATGTTTTTACTGGGTATTTTAAGACATACATTTATATTTGTCATACACTCCTGTATTCACATGAATTTTTCTTATGTACAGTACATCTTTTGTATGATCATCTGCTCCCTAATATACACTGACACTCATTATCGCATATATATCCCTTTTTTATCTGAATTTTGGTAACACTTGTGGATAATAATAGTGTCATTGTTCCCTTATATGGACTCAGTAACTGCTTATACCGGTGTTCTTCTTAATAGTCTACTCTATGTCTAGATTATACATTGACACATATGGGACTTATTGTTGCCCCATTTTTTGTGCGCTAAATATAATATATAGTACAGATTTACAGAGTAGATCTATTGTTATTTTCTCATATATTTACGGTGCTCTAGGACCTTTTGCGGGTCATGTGATGCTCACGTGATTGATGACGCGCTCGACATGTGACCCATAATAGCAGTGTCTATTGGTTCACATGCAGTGCATTCATAGAGATAGGTGCGGTCTTCTTACTGACGTTGACGACGACGGCCCGCCCATACATCAACGCGATGACATCACTGACATGCGCAATGGACCTGTGAAGACGCCGATATGTGTTGCCAACACGAGGAGACAGGTGGAGTCCTTTTAATGAGTGTCAGGTGCATTTGACTGTGGGGCAATGTTTCTATTGATAGCAGAGGTCATTTTAATTAGTTCACAGGTGTAATTAAGATGTTGTCTTTGTCCATTGGTCTCATTATGTCACATGAGGGGCCTATTGGGGTATTTATATTGTTGATCACTTTTTGTACCAGTATACTTGAAAAAGGCTACTGTGTAGCCGAAACGTCGTATTACTATGTGTGTGCACTCTTGGTTCCCAATAAAAGTCACACTGGAGATGCTGCTGTGAAATCTTCTGTTATTGACTTGAATGGGTCCGCGAAAATAATAGGACAGGTTATATTTTTTTTATGGACTGGAACCACGGATCACGGACGCGGATGGCAAACGGTCCATTAGCCGAGTTTTCAGCGGACCCATTGAAAATCAATGGCTCAGCAGAAAATCACAAAAAACGGCGCAACGGACACGGAATAAAACAACGGTCGTGTGCATGAGGCCTACAGCACAGGAACACTTTTTGGTGACGCCCTTTCCAGTATTTGACAGGTTTATCGTGAGTCGACTAGTGTGAATTATTTTGAGGGCCCAACATCCATTTATACAGAATATATGAACATCTAATTTCAATTGTGTCATGAACACTGTTTTTAACAATGCACACTAAGGAAATACTATTAGTGCCTAATAGGTTATTTGCAAAACCAAAGAAAATAGAACCCCTCAGTGGCAAGTGATTAGCTTCAAACTCACTGAACTTTTGGGGTCCCTTACTGTGTCAGAGCCGGAGCCCAAAGGAAGTTCCTCTGGTAAGACAGTCTGACCCTGCCCTTTTTTAGAAGGTGTAAATGCCATTTACACCTCTGAAACAAGGACACTCATACTTGGGGTAGAGCAGAAGTGCATTGTAGGGCATGAGTCAATAGGGAAGACCACCACAGGCCATAATCCTCCCCACTTCCTTATATTTGGAAAGAAGGCTCTCTCCTTGAAGCTATCACAGCAAGAAAGCTCAAGTCTACCAAGCAATACATTCCTATGCCTGTGGCAGGGCTCCATAGGAATGTATCGAATCTGCCATAGACTGCAATGGTAATTCATTGCTTTCTGTGGGAGAAGCGATCTGATGATCACATGTTCTGTCACCAGATTTTGACCTTATAGACCGCTTACATAGCGCTCTAGCATAGCAGTCTATGATTCTAATGGTACCTTTGATGTTTTCTTGTGAAGTTCCCCCAAGGCAAAAACTGACTTTTATTCATATGTAAATGCAGCGTCCCACTCAGGACACGTGGGAACTGCAAAATTACTGTGAAACGGCATTATCATATTGCATGTCAATTTTGTATTGCAACACCTGTTGTATCCCTGTTCATAGGCTGGTCTGGTGTAATTTATACATCCCACCACTAGATGGGGATAGTACTTAGGTTATATAAATACTTAGGTCAGGCCTAGTGGGATGGTTCTAAAGTCATTAGGAGGTTAGTAAAGAGCAGAGTCAGTGGTTACTCTGGGGCTACACACCACAGATTAGTGGGTGAAGCCAAATGCAGATATGAGGTAGAGCCAAGGTATCAGGCGCAGGAGAGCATTTTCCTCCTGTGACCTTCTTAGGGCTCTTTCACACTTGCGTTGTTCTGTTCCGGCATAGAGTTCCGTCGTCTGGGCTATATGCCGGAAGAATCCTGATCAGGATTATCCCCATGCATTCTGAATGGAGAGAAATCCGTTCAGGATGCATCAGGATGTCTTCAGTTCCGGACCGTAACGTTTTTTGGCCGGAGAAAATACCGCGGCATGCTGCGCTTTTTGCTCCGGTCAAAAATCCTGAACACTTGCCGCAAGGCCGGATCCGGAATTAATCCGGATCCGGCCTTAAGCTAAACGTCGTTTCGGCGCATTACCGGATCCGACGTCTAGCTTTTTCTGAATAGTTACCATGGCTGCCAGGACGCTAAAGTCCTGGCAGCCATGGTAAAGTTTAGTGGGGAGCGGGGGAGCAGTATACTTACCATCCGTGCGGCTCCCGGGGCGCTTCAGAGTGACGTCAGGGCGCCCCACGCGCATGGATGACGTGATCGCATGGATCACGTCATCCATGCGCATGGGGCGCTCTGACGTCATTCTGGAGCGCCCCGGGAGCCGCACGGACGGTAAGTATACTGCTCCCCCGCTCCCCACTAATACTATGGCAACCAGGACTTTAATAGCGTCCTGGCTGCCATAGTAACACTGAACGCATTTTGAAGACGGATCAGTCTTCAAATGCTTTCAGTTCACTTGCGGTGTTACGGATCCGGCGGGCACTTCCGGCAAATGGAGTACACAACGGATCCGGACAACGCAAGTGTGAAAGAGGCCTTAGATCCTAGATCCTATAACCAGAGGATAGCGTTTTCGTCCCTGGGAGAAGAAAACAAAGCTAAAGAGAGACATCGGTGATAACAGCCGTTACTAAAGGCTTAATGGGCAGCTTTGCACATGGTGGAGGACAATCTAGCTACAGGCAGCCTCACCATATATTGAAGAATACAGATTAGCTACCTGTTCAAGGGCTTGAAAGATTTAGAAACAAAAGGACTAAGCATACCAAATAAGCATTACAGGCAACCTCACCAAATTACTCTGGTTTACAAGGGACCTGAAGCAAAGTCACCTACCAGAACTACTGAAACAGAACCTTCAAGCTAAGCTAAACCAAGCCAAACCTATTAACAGTGGATCAACAGAATTCCTCTAAATTGCAAAAGACTGTATTCTGTCTGGATGTATATGCCGCAACTGGAACCAACATCAGTAAAAGTTGTGAGTTGTATCCTACCACTGTCTACTTCATTCTTACCACTGGTTGTACCACCATTAACGGTACTGGCGTCATGACAAATACCACCAAGGGACCCAGCCGCCACAAGCACCCTAAACACCACTGCCACCAAGAGCACCTCAACCTCCATCTAGGCTGGTGCTTCCCTACCACAGAGCGTGCCCCGGAGGATTTCGTGTGGTCTTCCTCAACACTGTGCTGCCAGCCCAGGAAGGCTTTCTGCTAACCATGAGTAAGCCGATGAACTGTGTTATTGTTTGGCCCCTCATCGGCCCACCGTGCACCTCACGTGCTGCCCCTGCGGTTCTGGCTGGCTGCATAAATTAGGGCTCGCAAGTGTCCAGGGCGGCGTTCACCTCGTTGGTGGCCAGGCTGTTCTGCCTCTTTTCGTCATATCCCCGCCCCAGCCTCTTCCTCTGCCCGCCCCCCTCTTCCTTTGCATCCTCCTCAAGTTCTCTGCAGCGAGATCCCGCGCCTGCACTCTCCATTGCTTGGCCGGGGCATGCGCAGTAGCTACTGCGATGCCGTGCCCTCAATGGGCATCGCAGTGCACATGCCCCGGCAAAGCCATGGACAGCGCAGGCGCGGGATCTCGCTGCAGAGAAGGAGGACGCAAAAGAAGAGCGGGCGGGCAGAGGAAGAGGCTGGAGCGGGGATATGACAAAAAGAGGCAGAACAGCCTGGGCACCAACGAGGTGAACGCCGCCCCTGGGCACTTGCGAGCCCTAGCTTACATAGGAATAAAAGTCAGTTTTGCCTTGGGGGAACTTCACAAGAAAACATCAAAGGTACCATTAGAATCATAGACTGCTATGCTAGAGCGCTATGTAAGCGGTCTATAAGATCAAAATCTGGTGACAGACTCCCTTTAAAGTAAACAAGGTTTTTAAAGTATAAAAAATAAATATAAAAATTATATAAAAATAAAAAAAATCATAGGCATCACTGCATCCGAAAATGCCTGAACGACTAAAATATTAATTTATTTATCCCATATGGTGAACACGGAAAAAATTGAAATGGCCAATTCATCATTTTCTGGAATAAAAACTGATCAAAAAATCATACAGACTCCAAAATGGATGAATCACTAAAATCTACAGATCATCCCACAAAAAATTAGCCCTTACACAGCTATGCAGACATAACTATAAAAAAAAGTTATGGGGTTTAGAATATGCTGATGAAAAGAAAAATTTCATTTTTCCAAAGTTTCTATTTTTTTTTTTAAACATCAGAAAAATATATACATGTGGTATCCTTGTAATTGACCCAGAAAATGAAGGTAAGGTCAGTTTTACCACATAGGAATGCTGTAAAAAAACTAAACCTATAAAATTGTTGGAATTGCATTTTCTTTTCCAATCCCCCACCCCCCACACACATTTAGAATTTTCTTTCCAGCTTCATTGTATGCTACATCATATGCAATATTAAATGGTGACATTAAAACGTGCAACTTGTCCAACAAAAAACAAATCCTCATACAGCTCTGCGAATGTATAAAATAAAAAAGGTATGGCTTCAGGAAGGCAGGGAGTGAAAAACAAAAATGCAAAAATGGAAAATCGCACGGTTGGCAAAGGGTTAACAAGTAACGCACTGCTACCCATGATATTTCCATTCCATTCTACCCCCCCCCCCCCCTTCCTCTGGAGAGAGATGGGCAAGTCCTACTTTCTGCAGGAAGGGCTGGGCAGGGAACCTCTGCTGGACGTGTTCAAGCCAGCCAGAGCACCCTCAGCTCTGCTGGCCATGGAAGCCAAAGCTTAGAGCCTCAGGAGCAGGAGGGAAGTTCCCTGGCCTAATCTAGTGACAGACCATACAAAGAAGTGCAGCATACAAGAAGAAGCAAAGTCATATGAAGTATCCCAGGGGGTCAGTAGAGCAGCTTTAGGTAAGCGGGGAGTCGTAGTGCAGGGCAACCCACTAACCTGGGATTCACTGTCGTCTTCAATCCAGGTCAATACTGGAACAGGCAGTTAATAAACGTTGTGACGCCAGTGTCAATTGAAAGGTGACACACCGTGTAGTGATAGGTGGAATAATGGAGCAGTCCAGATATTTATATAACAGGTCAACTTTTCTGGATGAAGTTCTAGTAGGATGAACCGCCAGTGAATACAGTTCCAAAGTTATTCCACAGTTTACCATACAGTTAACAGTAGTGGTTCAGGCTTTTACTTACAAAAAGACTAACTTCAAGACAGGCCTCCTAGGATCAGGGATTCCTTCTTATGCTACTTGCAGCAATACCCTCAAGGTCCAGACACCTAAATCCTGGTGATAACCCTTGAGCAAGGACTTGGTAGAGGTCTTCTTCCCTCCTGATGGCAGGCTCTATCTTTGGAGTACCTCCGGTATAATTAACCTGGAGAACTGGGTGGGAATGACCTTCCACACCAGTAGTGCAATCTCTGCACTCTTGACGGAGCCCTGAATCTCTCAGAACTGACTCTAGAAGCTTCTAACTAACTCTCTAGGCTAGGCCCTAGCCTATTTATACTAAACTGGGGGCTCCCTCTGCTGGCTGGAATAAGGATTGCCTGCAACAGGCCTAACTCTCTTAAAGGGAGATACACGTTATGATATAGCAGTGTCGGGTAACCTACCCGTATGCTGCACACCCCCAGACTTTAACGTGAGTAAGGCCTCGTACTCACACACACCTTCCTGAACTGGCATAAAATGGTACATAATTTAAGCACTACGTTATAAATACGATAAACAATTATTTCACACAGAAGATATAACATTTGTAACTCACTGAACAAATGACACAAGGGAAAGGGGCGTCTTCTTACTTCTTAGACACGGCCGCTGAGTTGGCACAGCGGACTTAAGGTGAACCAGGTTAGTCCATTTTTCTTGGTTGCAGGATAATAACAGGGGTTTCCTGCGGGTGTATAACAGGCAAGGGCTCACGTGGAGGAGTCCATTCTTGCGCACAAACGTCAAGCAAGCTATTTCCAGTAGCAACTGCTCGGGAGGAGACACCACCAGCATAGTCAAAGTCCCCTAAACGGACTGGCGGACGTCCCCTGTTCATCCGGGTGGACCTTCTCAACACAGGGGTCTCCTCTTCCCTTAGCATCGAGGTAGAAGAGGAAGGAGCAACAGGAGAGTCTCCATCAGTGAGACCCTGGTCAGGAACAACAGGAACAACAGGAACAACTAGATCCCCTATAAGGGGGACTGGATCCAGGGCAGCTTGAGCCGGCTCTTCTGGAGGTGAAGATACAGTAGGTGCCGGAGCGGGCACCAACAAATTCAACCATGGTGTCAGGAGCCAATGCATGGGATCAGAGTCATACCTTAGATTACTGACAGCCTGCATAGGATCCTCGGGCTGTATTGATGGCTCTGACACAGGTGATTCAGATCTAGAACTCTCAGCACTGGGTTCTTGCGTCAGACAGAGCTTTAACCGGTTCCTGTGCACAATTTGGGATCCCCTGCCTTCCCGGGTGATCTCATAAGTGTGGGTCCCAACATTTGGGATTGCAGTGACAACATAGGGATTTTGCTCCCATTTACTGTCCAGTTTACTTGTACGGCGGTTATTTTTCAACCACACCACAGCCCCTATTGTCAAGGGTTCTGCATGGGCTGCTTGATCATAGTCTCTCTGCTGTCGGTCTCTAGCATAATCCATACGTTCCTGAACAATGGCTTTGGCTGTATTCAATCGCCTTTGATGCTCAGCAACCCAGTCGGTGTTAGGTAATGGGTTAATGCAATCAGGTACGTGTATGTCCAATGAGTGATCAGCAGGCAATGTCCCTTGGCGCCCAAACATCAAATAAAAAGGGGTATACCCTGTGGAACAATGGATGGTATGGTTGTACGTGTACATGAGCTGTGGCAACAGACTGGGCCAATCTCCTCTGGTTTCAGGAGGCACGGCCCTCAGCATCTCTATCAAGGTCTGATTCATTTTTTCACACAATCCATTACCTTGAGGATGGTAGGCCATTGTCCGGATCTTCTTACAGTTGTGTAAGCGGCACAGTTCATGGAACAGATGGGACTCAAAAGCAGGTCCTTGATCGGTGAGGATCTTTTCTGGACATCCGTAGGGCAGGAGGAAGTGCTTCCAGAACAGTTCGGCTGTAGTCTTGGCCGTCTGGTCTCTCACAGGCACCGCTACAACAAACTTAGTGAAGTGGTCAATAATAGTCATGGCATAAGCATACCCTGAGCGACTAGGCTCCAGCTTCACATGGTCGATGGCGACAAGTTCAAGAGGACGGGTACTTACAATGGGTCGCAGTGGTGCCCTCTGGTCATGGTGCTCACTTCGTTTTAAGGCACAGGCTGTACACTCCCGACACCACCTCTCAATGTCTTCTCTCATGCCCACCCAATAAAACCGCTGGCGGATATTAGCCTCAGTTTTTTGGACCCCAAAATGACCGGATTGATTGTGGTACATCTCCAACACCATACCTGCATCTCGTCGGGGTATGAGAATCTGGTGCACTCTTTCGTTGGACACTGGGTCTAGGCTTCTCCGTAGCAATAGGCCTTTTTGTATGAAGAGCTGATGGCGCTGTCTCCACAGTTTGATGAGCTCTGGATCTGCACTCTTACGCCTAATCCTCTCAGGGGCTCTGCCACTAGTAATAAAGTCCATCAACTCACCCAGCACTCTACTTTCAGACTGTAGTTTCACCCACCTTTCCTCTTTGGGTTCAGGCCTACTGGAGGGTGAAGGGACTGCGGCTCTGTCATGGGTAGCTCGAGCCTGATCCTGTTGAGCAAATTTGTTATAGAAGGCCGGCATCTCTACATCTTCCCAAGCATCTCGCCCATCATCAGGAGCTGTCTCTGTGGGAAGCCTGGATAAAGCATCAGCATTATCATTAGTACGTCCAGCACGATATTTTACAGAGAAATCATAGTTGGCGAGGCGAGAGGCCCATCTCTGCTCCAAGGCCCCCAATTTAGCTGTATTTAGATGCGCCAGAGGGTTATTGTCAGTGAATGCAATGAACAGGGTGGCGGCTAGATAATCTTTGAATTTCTCCGTCACTGCCCACACTAATGCCAGGAACTCTAGTTTGAAGGAACTATAATTCTGGTCATTTTTCTCAGCTCCTTTCAGGGAGCGGCTTGCATAAGCTATCACTCTTTCTTTTCCCTCTTGGATCTGGGCTAACACAGCTCCCAGGCCTCGTTTGCTAGCATCAGTATACAGATGAAAGGGCTTGCTGTAGTCTGGATAACCTAACACAGGAGGCTCGGTCAGTTTCTTTTTTAACAATTGGAACGCTATCTCTCTTTCTTCATTCCACTCAATGGGCACAGGAGTTCTAGGACTTTTCTTGGGTTGCCCCCTCAAGAGTTCCTGGATAGGATCAGCTATTTGAGCAAAATGAGGGATAAAACGTCTATAGTAGCCTGCAAAACCAAGGAAACCCCTCACCTCTTTGACGGTAGTGGGGACCGGCCAATTACGGACAGCTGCTAGCTTATCAGGGTCAGGCTGCACGCCCTCTGCGCTTACCACATGCCCCAGGTATTTTACTGCAGGTTTGAGCAAGTGACACTTGGATGGCTTTACTTTCAAGCCATATTTGATAAGGATTTCAAATACTTCTGCTAAATGTTTCAGATGGTCCTCATATGTTTTTGAGTACACAATGACGTCATCTAGATACAGCAGCACTGTTTCGAAGTTTTTGTGACCCAAACACTGCTCCATTAGTCTCTGGAAAGTCCCTGGGGCATTACACAGCCCGAACGGCATACAATTGAATTCGAACAGGCCCATGGGAGTGGTGAAAGCAGTCTTTTCCCTATCTGCAGGGGCCATGGGTACTTGCCAGTAGCCACTGGTCAAGTCCAATGTGGAGAAATAGGCGGAGGAGCCCAGAGCAGTTAGTGACTCCTCAATGCGGGGCAGTGGGTATGCATCTTTGTGGGTTATTTGATTAATTTTCCTATAATCCACACAGAAACGGATACCACCATCCTTCTTCTTTACAAGGACCAAGGGGGCAGCCCACGGACTACGGCTGTCCCGGATTACATTAGAGTCTTTCATCTCTTGGATCATTTCTTTTACAGTCTGATATGAAGTAGGCGGTAAGGGTCTGTATCTCCCCTTGATAGGAGGATGAGAGCCAGTAGGTATGGTGTGTTGTATGGCACTAACCTCCCCATAATCAGTAGCATGCTTACTCAAGGCCTGGTGGTACTCTTTGACAAGCTGTAGAATCCCTTCTTGTTGATGTTGGGGGGTAGTCTCGTCCCCTACATGGAGCTCTTCCCACCAGGGCACTTGTGGCTGGGTCACCGGCGGGCGTCCGCTGACTGCAGCTGGCGGCTTTTCTGTCACTGGAAGACAAATGATGTCTTGGAAGGACACCTGGGACAGCTGGGCAACAGGGCAATGCTTAGTAAGCGCAACAGGATGATCACTCAGGTTTATCAGACGGACAGGTACTTTACCTTGGGAGACTGTCACGGCTGAGGATGGGGGAAATCCTCAGCCGTGTGCAGCCAGGTGATGGTATGGCTGCTTGACCCAGGAGAACAGGATAGGGAGCAGGTCACCTCCTAACAGCGTCCCTACCCTGACCCTAACTCCTAACTGCATGGGCCGACCTTAAAGGTAGGAGGACCCATGTGCAGCGTACTCAAGTTGTGTGTAATAGGTGTTTCTGGGTGATGTAGTGCAATATACACTAACCTGGTACAGCTGACTCTCTGCAAGGGCAGGTATAGGTAGAAATAGTTCGTGACGCCAGTGCCAAGTAAACGGTGGCGCGCCGTTTGCGGATGCAGGAATAAATTGAGGAAACGTGGAAACTACTTTAGTAGTTTTGCAAGCAGAGACAATATTGGAAATGCAGTTCCTTGGCATACAGTCGATTTTGCAATTCGGTCGATGCAGGCAATTCAGTTACAGCAAGGTAATTACAGAGTGTTGAACACAGGACTTGCAGCACAGGAGCTTGCACTTTAATTCTGTCTGATCCTGGAATACAGCATATCTTCACCAAGGCCCATTAACCTAGTTCTGGCTTTATATCCTTGGCTATAGCTTTAATAAGTACCTCCTCTGTCTTTCTGAGTACCTCTGGCTTTCCTGATCTTTGCCTCTGTCTCTCTCAGCTTCTGGACACTTCCTCAGGCTCTTGAGCTAACATATTCCTGTTTCTGCATATGGGAATTCAGGAGGGAATCTTCTCCTGGACAGCAGGCTTCAGGCCTGGACTTGTCTCAGACATTGTCTAATCTCCAACTGTAGATTACAGACACTAGACTCCGTCTGACTTGCACTTCCCTGACTGGGCCTTATATAAACTAGGGCTCCCTAGCTCCCTCTATTGACTAGAAGCTGGAATGACACCCCTAGCAGGCCTGTACATGCAAGTTTCAGTAACAGGAAAATACATACATTACATGACATTTTATAAAACTGACATATAACAACTTCCCCATAATTAGGAGGGACGACAGCACACCAAGTGACACTTTGGTAGTGACGGGTATTACAGTTCCCGTACACTACACATGCGCAGGAACCTCGGATCCCTAACTCACCCTCCGTCCGGTCCCTGCGCTAGGAGTCAGGGTAAGACGACCTACTCCTCCTAGACACGGAGGAGCAGGAGTCTCAACGGCCAAGCTGTTGGGAAAAGGGGGAAACAAACAGACTAATGGAAATGGCAGGTGAACTCAGTAGCTCAACCAACCTGCCACAGCCTTGCTGACTGGATCCCTAACACAGAGAATCCAGAACCATTAGCTGCACAAACCAACATAGGAAAATCCCAACAGACCATCACCCAGACATGACACATACAGGTAAGCATAAACTTAATAAGACATAAAACCTGAACTTAAAACCTATGACCACAGTGGTGGCTCTCACAGAGGAATGGAAAGCACAGGAGGCTGCCTCAGCTAGCAAGACTGAAGCAACCTACTGAGCCCTGCTAGAGAGGGTATATATAGGCCAAAGTGGCCACACCCAAAGGTTGGACACACCCAGTGACATCACACACACACTGGGAAGGAAGTTAACCCTTTCAATGCCACAGAAGGGAAAACACACATACATAAAGGGAAAGTGCACACAATAACATACCAGAAGGTGCACACAACACACACACCTAACAAAAGGTTGCTAGGTGTGACCGCATGCCAGGGCAGCAAGCTACCTAGCGACGCTCAGGCTGCTCTGCTGCTAAAAACAACACTGGTTGCCCGCGGCAACCACAAGTGAGGCCACAGACAAGCGGCCCTCACCCGTGGTTGAACGCCCATACAAAACCGCAGGCAACCGCATGCGGTAAAGGAGTCACGGTCATGGGCATGGCCGTGACAGAGACGTTCACCAGGCACTTGGCAGCTCTCACATAAGGGTAGTTCTCCATCTGGATTGGTTCCACCAGGGCTGGATAATCTTGGCCTTGAACTCCCAGGATAGCACGACACCATAAAAGAGTTTGAGAATTAGGAGGTAAAGTCACAGGCTTAATATCACGGATCCTGGCAGTACAAATTTCTCCTTTCCCATTAGCAAACCTCTGCTGAGCACTTAACACAGTAATAGTCTTCTGAATCACCCTCTTGGATGCAGAGGAAGCAGTGGGCAAAGTCTGGTGTAATGCGGCAAGTATTTCAGAATAACAGTTTTTGAAGACATTGGTGCCTAGAATGACAGGATGTCCTCCTCTGTCGCCGGCCTGTACTACTATCACCCCCTGTTGGGGCAAGGTTGCTTCTCCCACCTGCAAAGTGGGTTCCCAGTATCCATGAACATTTACTGGCTTGCCATTGCTGGCGATAATCTCCACCCAGGATTCAGGCGGCTGGGTTAACTGGTTGGTGTCCCAGAATTTTTCAAATGTGGGCAGCTGAATGGTAGTGACCTGGGACCCAGTATCTAGTAGGGCTTCAAAGGGGACCCCGTTGATCTCTACATTGATTTTAGGATGGGATCCTACATACCGGGGCATCCAACTTGGATCTTTTGGACCTAATGTTCTACCTCTCGAGGGGTGGTCCTCAGCCTCGAGGGTAGCCCGTTTAACTGCCAGCACGTGGATTCTGTGTGTCCCACCTTTTTACAGTATTTACACACGGGCCGTTTGCGGTCCTTGGAACGGTCTCTATTACGCCTCCCAGGATCCCTGGGGTGAGTCTCTTGGTATGGAGGTGGGAACGGCCTAGGAGGTGACAGGAACTCTTCCTCTGACATTATGGGTTTTTCCCATTCCTCTATCTTTCTGCACACTCTCTCTAGACTTTTAGTGAGGTGATTCACCTGTTCTGTCAGCATGGCAATAGTATCGGTAGCTGAAGCTTGAACGGCTTGACCGGCCTCAGCCTGGTTAGTGCTAGGCGGTTTTGGCCTGCAGGCTGATGACTCAGGTGGGGTGCTCAACTCAGTAGATACGGCTGACCCCAGAATTCTTATGGCCAGCTCTTTAAAATCCAGAAAGGTACTGCTAGGGTGCTGGGCTGACAGCATTTTTAATTGAGTCCTTATTTGCTCACTAGACACCCCTGTGATAAATTGTTCCCTCAGGGTCTGGTCCTGATTATCAGCCTCCTTGGGATCTATCTGGATTACAGCCCCCAAAGCCTCCTGAAGTGATAGGGCATAATCACGGAGGGACTCACCGGACTTCTGTTTCTTGCCAAAGAAGTGCATCTTTATCTCTGAGGCAGTCCTTGTTTCAAAAGTGGCCCTGAGGCGGGTGAATATCTGCTCTAGAGTACTCCGTTCAGCAGCAGGCCAGGATAATACCTCTCTGCGGGCAGCTCCCTCCAGTTGTGCTAGCAGGATTTCCATTTGCTGGTCGGCATTTATGGGGTACAGTTTGAATAATGCCAGCAACTTTTCTTTAAAGTCTCTTAGGGTATGGGTCTCTCCTTTATAGCGGGGAAACCATGGGGCCCCAAAATAGTAAGGCATGGTAAAGGGCATCATGCTGGGGGCTATAGGATGATTAGGAGCCGCAAGCTCTCCCGGGGCCGGCTGCTCGGGCACTCCCGGTTCTGACATGTTAGCTTATTACGACGTGGCCGCTGGCGACTAAAGGAGCCGGTACAATCCCCTTCTCTCCGGTTACAAGTCCTTACCGGTATCGCCGGGGTTGCGCAGGCCAACTCTTGCGAGGCTCCGGACGTCCTGTAGACGCGGTGACGTTGCTGACGTAGAAGAAGCAGGGCCGCGGCGGTGCGATGATGAAGAGGGGCGGGATTCTCTGTGTCTTTGAAGGGATCCGCCCACGAAGGTCCTCAGCAGCGCGGGAAACTTTACTCCAGGCGGCCGGCGGCCATCTTGGTCACCATTCCCTGACAGCAAGCAGGGTTGTTGACAAGTGAATAAATTGTAATCCACAACCACGATTTTCTTTTCCTGGGGGTAGAGCAACACAGCACAGCGCCTCCGATTCCTCCCAGGCACAATTGTAATCCACCGACTTGAAAATAAAGGGTATAGTCCTTGCAATACGGTGGTGGAATAGTTAAAGCACACAGTTCACACTTCTCTGCACTCCAGAAGCATGCGGATCCTGTTCGTGACGCCAAAAAGAGCGATGCAGTATCCCAGGGGGTCAGTAGAGCAGCTTTAGGTAAGCGGGGAGTCGTAGTGCAGGGCAACCCACTAACCTGGGATTCACTGTCGTCTTCAATCCGGGTCAATACTGGAACAGGCAGTTAATAAACGTCGTGACGCCAGTGTCAATTGAACGGTGACACACCGTGTAGTGATAGGTGGAATAATGGAGCAGTCCAGATATTCATATAACAGGTCAACTTTACTGGATGAAGTTCTAGTAGGATGAACCGCCAGTGAATACAGTTCCAAAGTTATTCCACAGTTTACCATACAGTTAACAGTAGTGGTTCAGGCTTTTACTTACAAAAAGACTAACTTCAAGACAGGCCTCCTAGGATCAGGGATTCCTTCTTATGCTACTTGCAGCAATACCCTCAAGGTCCAGACACCTAAATCCTGGTGATAACCCTTGAGCAAGGACTTGGTAGAGGTCTTCTTCCCTCCTGATGGCAGGCTCTATCTTTGGAGTACCTCCGGTATAATTAACCTGGAGAACTGGGTGGGAATGACCTTCCACACCAGTAGTGCAATCTCTGCACTCTTGACGGAGCCCTGAATCTCTCAGAACTGACTCTAGAAGCTTCTAACTAACTCTCTAGGCTAGGCCCTAGCCTATTTATACTAAACTGGGGGCTCCCTCTGCTGGCTGGAATAAGGATTGCCTGCAACAGGCCTAACTCTCTTAAAGGGAGATACACGTTATGATATAGCAGTGTCGGGTAACCTACCCGTATGCGGCACATACAGTCAGCCTGTCAGTACAGCAGAGCCAGATAGAAACAGATGTAGCAGGGTCGAGTTTGCCTGCCAGTTTTAATGCTAAAGCCTGTTGGGACCAAGACAAAGTCTGTAAACCGTTTGGAGAACGTTTATGCAAAGTAAAGCTGCTGTTCAACTACATACAAGGTGTGGACTCAAGTTATTCTATTATCCTTCAATTATTCCCCCTATTTATTGCCAAAGCCTGGGGTCCAGCCGTATCTAGGTAGGAGCACCGTGACACACATAAAGGGACATTTTGGGCCGCACTATACCACTCGGCATTCCTACATCTGGGACGCACGATGTATATAGAGGCTGCTAGGGGGAGGCGCCCTTTGCAACAGCACTTATGCTTTCTCCTTGGCAGCGCAGATGGTGCCCGTCACTGCTGGAGTGTGTGTGACTGAGTGGAGTAGTAGTTCCAACTCACTGCAGCTCCACCAATCAGCTTAACACTTAGGACTACAGTTATAGGGTGACCATTTTCATAACTGCAAAATGGAGGACATCATACCCAGGACAGTAGGGGACACTACGACAATGTACAGAATGGAAACCATAATCTATATAACAGCATCAGCCAAATCACACTAGAAATCTATGAGATAAATAATTTGTTTTACTCAATAAATTTGTCCCAAACTTGTGATATTTAACTCCTTTCCTTGTGTGCTATTGGATATTACAGGGAGGAGGTATAAGAGGAGAGAACTACAACTCCCAACATGTCCAGGCTCTTCTGTGATATCAAAGAACATTACAAGGGAGGAGGTATAAGGGAGAGAACTACAACTTTCAGCATGTCCAGGCTGTTATTATGTGATATCAGAGGACATTACAGGGAAGGGGTATAATAGGAGAGAAATACAACTCCCTGTATGTCCAGACCGTTATTATGTGATATTTGCGGACATTATATGGAGGAGATATGAGGGGAGAATTACAACTCCCAGCATTTCCCTGGCTCTCACACTGAATCCATTGTATCTTCACTTTCTTCTCCACCATACAAAGCTCTGTCACATGACATCATAACATGTCCTTCCCCACTACTTCACCTCCCTCCTGGTGATGTCATCTCACCCCCTCCTGCACTGATCATGATGATGTTGTTGTGGAAATTTTATTATGCGGACATTTTACTTTTTTTAGGATGTGTGTGTGTTTTTATAGAATGTCATCTGTCTCCCTGTGTCTGATTTAGCCAAGGAGCGCTCTAGCAGAGGGTACTTTGGCTGAATCGGGACCAGTGGTAAAACCGTCAGTATGAAAACCTTCTCATGGGCTTGGAGACATATCTGCTTTTAAGACATGCATATCTGCCTTGTCGGTGTACTAGTACCGTATACTGACAATAGCCGTAGCAATGTCTCGCAGATAATTTCAAACCTATAGGGACCAGTAGAATGATCTATATTAGATACTGATCACCTTTGAGCAGTATTGAATGAGATCTATGCTGACAGTGATGGGGGGTGGGCGGCCACCTGGCTGATCAGACAATAGACATGACTCATCCTTCCTTATACAGGGATGGGGTGTGTGCATTGTCTGCCCGGCCACATTGATTGCCGCGCCCTGTCCTTTGACATGTCATCACTTCCTGCATGTTATCACTTCCTGTATCCTTGTCTTGGGCCAGCCCCTTTTACACCTTTTGTTAGTAAATAAAAGTACAAGCTGGGCATGGAGAAGGAGGAGTTGCTCAGAATTTTCAATCAAGATGGTAACACGTGTGTCTGTCTCTGACTGCGGCTGAGGGAAGAGAGTTTCACCTTTTTCCTTACACAAACTTTGATGCGAGCGGATTACAACTATTAATATTTTCTACAACAATGTCATCACAGGTCCTTCAGTTCCAAGGCTAGTTTCACACTAGTGCTTGAGATCCTGCTGGCTGTTCCACACATTGGTTTTCTCCAGGCTGATTCTCTGCATGTTTGCCAAGTTGTAGCCGAATCTCTGCTGGTCCCCATTATAGTTAATGGGGCCAGAAGGAGACATAGATTTCTGGCAATGCCAGAATTCAGAGCGATCCAGCCAGCTGTTACCTGCCAGTACAGCCAGCCGGATTTCAAGCGCTAGTGTGAAACTAGCCTAAGCTTACACCATCAATAGAATTAGTACATCTGAGCCATTGTGTTTTGTTTAAACTGGTTTTAAAGGGGTTCTCCAGGCGTCAGATATTGATGACCTATCTTCCAGAAAGGTCAACCACATAAGATCTCTGGGGGTCTGACACCCAGCACACCCACCAATCAACTGTTTTAGGCATATTTTTGCCGCAGATACAGTTTTTTGTTTTGTTTAAAGATCCCTTTAACAACAATGTTACAGCTGGCCTTTCTGGTAAAGTAAAAATTGCTGCAGAGGACAAAATGCAGCAAAATGGATACATGTGAATACGCCCTTGTAAGCACATTTTGAAAGTGCTTTGCTATCAAGATTACTGTATTTAATCAAAGTGATCCATCTCTTTTGTGGGGGTGCTAATAGCCAACAATGAGTGCATATAAATGCAAAAGCAACATTATTGTCCACAATATAACTTTTACTTTTCCATTTTTCACTGGCTGAGTGACAGTTTGCTAATGCAGCAAGTATGAAATACACTTCAAGTGAAAAACAAAAGGAATAAGAAGTTGCTACATAATTATGAAGATCACAGAGACTACGCTGAATCCGTGGGCAGAGAAATGAGACAAGGCCCTGGGGAACGCCTGTCATGGCTGGCCTTTAACAATTCCTCCTCCACTCTGTTATAAATGTATTCTTCTTGCTAGTAAAAGTTTTATAGTCTATCACCAGAAGCAAGTACATATATACTATTAATCACTAGAAGAGACATGAGATTTCAGAGAGGAACTCGTACATTCTGCTAGGGCTGCCTACAAAATATCTGGGTTCCCTACTCAGCGGCGGACACGCGGTGTCACTACACATGTTTACATATACATACACCATATACACTCACCTAAAGAATTATTAGGAACACCTGTTCTATTTCTCATTAATGCAATTATCTAGTCAACCAATCACATGGCAGTTGCTTCAATGCATTTAGGGGTGTGGTCCTGGTCAAGACTATCTCCTGAACTCCAAACTGAATGTCAGAATGGGAAAGAAAGGTGATTTAAGCAATTTTAAGCGTGGCATGGTTGTTGGTGCCAGACGGGCCGGTCTGAGTATTTCACAATCTGCTCAGTTACTGGGATTTTCACGCACAACCATTCCTAGGGTTTACAAAGAATGGTGTGAAAAGGGAAAAACATCCAGTATGCGGCAGTCCTGTGGGCAAAAATGCCTTGTGGATGCTAGAGGTCAGAGGAGAATGGGCCGACTGATTCAAGCTGATAGAAGAGCAACGTTGACTGAAATAGCCACTCGTTACAACCGAGGTATGCAGCAAAGCATTTGTGAAGCCACAACAGGCACAACCTTGAGGCGGATGGGCTACAACAGCAGAAGACCCCACCGGGTACCACTCATCTCCACTACAAATAGGAAAAAGAGGCTACAATTTGCACAAGCTCACCAAAATTGGACTGTTGAAGACTGGAAAAATGGTTTCTTGAACATGACAATGAGTTCACTGTACTAAAATGGCCCCCACAGTCACCAGATCTCAACCCAATAGAGCATCTTTGGGATGTGGTGGAACGGGAGCTTACTGCCCTGGATGTGCATCCCTCAAATCTCCATCAACTGCAAGATGCTATCCTATCAATATGGGCCAACATTTCTAAAGAATGCTATCAGCACCTTGTTGAATTAATGCCACGTAGAATTAAGGCAGTTCTGAAGGCAAAAGGGGGTCCAACACCGTATTAGTATGGTGTTCCTAATAATTCTTTAGGTGAGTGTATATGCAATACACATACACATAAATACACCATATATACACACTACACAGATACCACCCAACTTTTAAAAAGCCTAAGGAGCTAAACTATGGAATGGAGGCGCTCATCTTCAGCTGCTGCCGCCAGAGCACCGGATCGGGATTCAGCCGGTAACACGGTTCTCCAATCCAGCTGTAATTTTAACAACCGGATCTGGAGAACCTGAGGGAACTGGCTGAATCCCATGCCTGGTCAGGGGGATAATTTGTTCCTACTGACTGTGGCAGGAAGCAAGACGTAATGGGTAGTGATGAGCGGCAGGTGCCATATTCGATTTCGATGAAATTCGTGAATATTCGTTTCATATTCGTCGTAATCAATATTCGTCATTATTCTAGTTATTGCGATTAATATGCAATTTAAATAATCGCGTATTGCGATTGTAACTTAAGGCTACTTTCCTATTGGTTTGATATCTAGAATTAGCGAAGATGACGAATATTCCTCAAAACGAAGATAACGAAGTATTCTCCATCTTCGTTTTAGCTCCATATTCATCAACTTCGCTAATTCTAGCAATCAAATAGGAAAGTTGACTATAGAGACAGCTGTGTTTAATTCGCTATGCGATTATATTACTTTGCTTTTTTTTTAAATAAATAGAATAATTATAATACTTGATAATTATTATAATTATTCTATTTATAAAAAAAATAATATATATATAATTATATATATATAAAAATAATCCCATAGCGAATTAAACACAGTTGTCTCTATAGTCAACTTTCCTATTTGATTGCTAGAATTAGCGAAGTTGACGAATATGGAGCTAAAACAAAGATGGAGAATACTTCGTTATCTTTGTTTTGAGGAATATGACGAATACATTCGTCATATTTGCTAATTCTACCAAGCCAACCATAGTAAACCGGGTCTAAGTTGAAATCGAAATGCGATTAATTAAAGTTATATTATTCGCATTGCGATTTCAACGTAATTCTCAAATCCGACAGTACATTCTAGTATGGAGACGTTCCCATGGTGATGGGGACGCTCCGTGAGCACGGAAGTCGGCAGAAGCGGCAAGGGGCACTGACTGGAGCAGCCAGGAAGCCAGGAATCCTAAGGACAGGTAAGAACTACTTTTGTAAAGTGGGAAAGAAAAAAATCTAACAATAAAAAAAGAATATTCGAAATAACAAATTTATAGCACTATATTCGAAATATTTGCGAATTAGTGAAGTGCCGATATTCGCTAAAAAAATTTGCTATTCGAATATTCGCGCTCAACACTAGTAATGGGGAAGAGCACTTCATGATCACTCTACCTTAAAGGCTATATATACACACCTTCAGGGGCATTTTATTATTATTGCATTTTGCTCATTTTGGGTTAAAAATCTTTTTTTGAATTTATAAAAAAAAAAATGTTCAGCAGTCTGAGGACAGAGGATAAAAATAATTCAGTTTGAATGCTATCTGCAAAGTGCCGTCCCTAGGGCCCTGTTGCGCCCCAGGTTTAGTGGGAATGCCGAATGGTGTGGTCTAAATGTCTCTTTATGTGTCACAGTGCTCCTACCTGGATACAGCAGGAGCCCAGGCTTTGGCTCCAAAACATTAAAAAGGGGAGTAATTGAGGGATAAAGGAAAAATAGCGAGTACAGACCTTGATATGAAATTCAATGACAGCTTTACTTGAATAAAATTTTATCCAAACGATTTGCAGGCTTTGTCTTGGTTCTAGCAGGCTTTGGCATAAACTGGCAGGCAAACTTGATAGCTTTGCTTTCTTTCTATGCTGTACTGACAGGCTTGCTTAAAGGGGTATTCCCATCACAGACAATGGGGGCATATCACTAGGATAAGCCCCATTGTCTGATAGGTGTGGGGAGAGAGTTGTGGATTTCCCGGGGTAAGTCCACCACCAAGCGCTGCTCCCCGCTGCTCCCATACAAGTGAAAAGGAGCGCACGAGCGGGCCCTGCTCCCATTCATTTCTATGGGGCAGACGGAAATAGCCAAGCCAGAGCTCGGCTATTTTCGGCGGCCCCATAGAAATGAATGGAGGGCGGCTGCGCCCATTTAAAATACTCAGCTTTTTTGCTCTGTGCTGAACTAAACTCTGCTTAAGTCTGGTTTCTGTACTTTAGGTCTGTTCTGGTACCCTTGGATGAGGTGCCGTCGACTGTTATTCCTCTCCTGACACTCAGTAAATAACTTATTTTCAGCCAAAGAACAATTTCTTCTGACTGCTATGTCTTTCAGGTCTTATCGGCTCCAACATGGAGTCTAAAACTGGAATTAACTAGAACTGCTGCCCCTCCCTTCTGGTAGGAAGCAGGACTGGCCCACTTCTGCCCAAAGGAGTGAGAATGGAATGGGGATTTCCATTTTATCTAAGTATCTGTTTCTATCTCCATATACGCTGCCACCTGCTGGTGAACCAGGCATAATAGATGAGCACAACAGTTGCATAACAGTATTATTAATGCACACTTGTGAAGGACCTGGAAATACATACACAGATGACATTCATGTTAACCATTAGAGACAGTAGCAGAGTGTAGGAATACCTTACATATCACTGTGTTTTCTTTCAATCCCGTCATCTGACGGCTCACGTGTAGCTCTTATCTCCGGACCTCATAAACATTCATTATGGCTCATTTCTTATCAAACTGATAAGAATAGACCTTAAATAAGTGTTTATGAGGTCAGGAGATCAGAGATAAGAGCTACACATGAGCCATCAGATGATTGGATTAAAAGAAAACACAAAGTGACAGCATGCAAACAGACTTATTGTTAACATTTTAACGTAACATGTGAGGACAGGTTATAGGTCCCTTTTTAAACATATGGTGCTACCAGGCCCTCATGACTTTCAAGCACCCCCAACAGGAGTCCCCTCCAAACCCTCATATGGGTAGCCATGATTCTGGTCATGTTCAAATTCCTGATTCTCTATATAAAACCATTGAGTTCAGTGTTCTAAATATGTTTTCAATGAGCTCCCCCTTGTGGTGGCTAGAGGCAGCTAACAGTCTCTCATCCCTCCTGACCTGCACAACCATTCATAGGAGGAGTTTGACATTCATGGATCTAGTACTGATGGACATTAAAAGTATAGTTAATTACTGATTAAATTGATTGTTTACCAATAAAAATGCACCACTCAGGCCAGTCACTGATTATGTTTCGAAATGATGCCTTCGATACATCCCAGTAAACTAACCTCAATGGAAAGAATCAGAGAAGTGGCACTGGATCCAATGGGTAGGTAATGCTGCTTGTATTACAGCATGTTATGCCATTTCCCATCATTGCCTGTTTTTATGTTTTATTCATTTATTTTTGTTGTTCAAACTGGACAACCCCTTTAAATACAGTGTGTGCAGCATTATGTGGGTGATATTTACTATTCAGCAGAAGGGGTGAAGTTGAGTGTTGATTTATGACACCAGCATGACTAGGCTTTGTGCATAAAACTAATGCAAAAAGAATCGGTCTTACCAATAACAACCACTAAGGTCCTTCTGATCTTGAAATATTAGGCTAAATGCACACTATCAGGATTGTGTGTGGAATTTCTGCGCATGACTGTAGGTCATTTTAAATTCTCATGTACATGATGCAATTTTTTTTTATTGTGCGGATTTTGATCTGTGAAGCGGATTTTAAAAATCGCAGCATGTCCAATTTTTTTTCCTGACCAGATTTTCTCCATTCACTTCAATAGGACAGTAAATGGTCACGTGGTAGCAAAACGCAGAATAAATAATCTAATCATGTGAATTAGGCCGAATGCACACGGCCGTGTTCCGCGGCCGTGAATGGTCCGTGGTATGCCGGCCTGGATTCCTGCTGATTGGTTGCTATGACGCCGTGCGCTTCATGCCGCCGCTGCACTACAGTAATACACTCGTATCATCTATACGAGTGTATTACTGCAGTGCAGCGGCGTCATGAAGCGCACGGCGTCATAGCAAACAATGACGCCGTGCGCTCCTGCTGTCAGCAGGAATCCAGGCTAGGATACCACGGACCGTTCACGGCCACGGAACACGGCCGTGTGCATTAGGTCTAAGACTAAGAATCAGCTTTCTCTGCTGAAATAACCCTTTGACGGTAAATGCACACATTTAGGATTTGTGTGTGGAACATCCACACCAAATCCGCATGTAAATCCACACCAATGATGCAGATTCTCAACATGGATTTCCCTGCAAACACCTGCGCATTTCAGCGCAGATTCTCCGCACAAAAATCCTGAACTTGTGCATTTACCCCTAAAGGGGTATTTCAGCAAAGAAAGAGGTCTCTAAGGGTCCATTCACACATCCGCAATTCCATTCCGCATCTTGCGGAACGGAATTGCGGACCCATACGTTTCTATGGGGCCGCACGATCCTGAAAAACTAGCGGACAAGAATAGGCATATTATCTTAGTGCCGGCAATGTGCGGTCCGCAAAACACACACGGATGTGTGAATGGACCCTTAGGCTTAGGCCTCCTGCACACAAACGTTTATTTTTTTTTCGTTTATGGGCTGTTTTTTGCGTTCCGTATACGGAACTATTTATTTCAATGGTTCCGCAAAAAAACCGGAATGTACTCCGTATGCATTCCGTTTCCGTATTTCCGTTCCGTTGAAAGATAGAACATGTCCTATTATTGCCTGCAAATCACGCTCCGTGGCTCCATTCAAGTCAATGGATCCGCAAAAAAAAAAAAATGGAACACAAATGGAATGTACTCTGTATGTCTTCCGTATCTGTTCCGTTTTTGCGAAACCATCTATTGAAAACTTTTTGCCCAGCCCAATTTCTGCTATGTAATTACTGTATATGCCATACAGAAAAACGAAACAACGGAACGGAAACGGAAACACAATGGAAACAAAAAACGGACTGAAAAACACTGAAAAAGCCATACGGTCGTGTGCAGGAGGCCTTATTCACGTGATCGGATTATTTATTCTGTGTTTAGTTACCACGTGACCATTTACAATGAAAACTGAATACACAATCTGTTTCTAATTAGGCTTAGTTCTGGGGTGCACAATGGCCATATCTCAACCACATCATGGCTAAGGCTACTTTCACATTAGCGTTTTTATTTTCCGTCACTGAGTTCCGTCACAGGGGCTCTATACCAGAAAAGAACGTATCAGGCATATCCCCATGCATTCTGAATGGAGAGTAATCCGTTCAGGATGCATCAGGATGTCTTCAGTTCAGTCATTTTGACTGATCAGGCAAAAGAGAAAACCGTAGCATGCTACGGTTTTATCTCCGGCGAAAAAAAACTGAAGACTTGCCGAAATGTATTAGTAAATACCAAAATCAAAATACCAGAATGCCGGATCCGTCCTTCCAGTCTGCGCATGCGCAAACTTTTAAAAATAAGAAAAAAAATACCGGATCCGTTTTGCCTGATGACACCGGAAAAACAGAGACGGTATTGCAATGCATTTTTCTGACTGATCAGGCATTTTTCAGACTGATCAGGATTTTAGTGGGGGTTTAAAGTGCAGGGTTTTAGTGGGAGGTCCATCTGACCAGTTTGTAGCCTGAGGGAAGTTGAAGTTGGAGTGTAGGGTCATGGCCTCCTTGGATGATATGCTGGCTGCGGTTCGGGCTGCTGCCGAACAACGGGGCATGGAGTGGCTGCAGCAGAATCTGATGGGTACGTTAGGTGTCCCTTCCATCTGCCTGGAGGATCCCCCTGTGCGGCCTCGGGCGCGTAGATCTGTGCCCCCTGAGCGTTGGAGCCCCGATGCTACCCCCAGGGCTCGTCGGCGCCAATAAGGAGTCCTCCCGGGGACCCTCAGCTGCGGTCGGCGGTGCAGGCGCCGCCTGCCTCACCCCGCCGCAGCGGGAGGAATCCTGCCCGGCGCGGCGGGCCTGCGGGAGAAGGCGGGTCCCCTGCCCGGCCTGTTTCCCTTCATCGACGTGGGGGTGCTTTTGCTAGAGCGGCGTCCTCCCCCCGAGATGTCCCGCGGGGTGAGCGAGCCCGGCGCGTCTTACCTGTCCGGGATGTGGAGCCAGATGAGCCGGCGGTACGTCCGGCTGCTAGTGGGAGCAGTGCGGGCCTTCTTCCTGTGGAGGTGGGAGCTGCTGCGGTGCGGCTGCGGCCTGGTAGTACAGGTCGGCAGCTCAGGGATGGCGACGACCGGCTTGTGGAGGAGCGGTGACGAGCACGCCGGGTTACCGGCACCTCTGCTAGAAGATCTGGGCGGCGGGCAGCTGTGGTGATGCGGAGCGGTGTCTGCGCTGCTTCCAGGCCTGGAGTGTCTTCCTGCGCCCCTGCTGGTGAGAGACGGACCTGCGCTCCGGCTGGAGCTGGGAGTTCATCATTTTCCTCTGGCCTGGTGGTACAGGAGCAGGTTGCGGCTCGATTCGGGGTTCCCTTGGCCCCCGAAAAGACTGAAGACCCTTCCACGTTGATTCAGTTTTTGGGCATGGAGATTGATAGCATGGCGATGGAGTGTCGGCTTCCTGCTGACAAGGTCGAGGATTTGCGTAATGAGGTGGCTTTGTTAGGACGGTTGAAGAAGGTGCAGCTTCATCGTGTTCAATCTGTTTTGGGTAAGTTGAATTTCGCCTGCCGCATATTGCCCATGGGGCGGGTTTTTTGTCGGCGTCTGGCGATGGCGACGGCGGGTGTAACGGTTCCGAGTCACTATGTTCGGTTTTCGGCTGAAGTCCGTGCGGACTTGGCTGTTTGGGGGGGTTTTCTTACTGGTTTTAATGGCAAATCGGTGTGGATGGAGGAACCGGTTACTAGTGTGGACTTGGAGCTTTGGTCGGATGCGTCGGGCTCTTGCGGTTATGTTTTTTTTTGTCAAGGGCAGTGGAGTGCTGGGTCATGGCCAGAGGAGTGGAGATCGGCCGGTTGGTTGGGTAACCTTGTATTGTTGGAATTGTTCCCTATTGTTTTGGCGACTGAGTTGTGGGGTGACGTGTTGCGAAATAAGCGGGTGAGGTTTTATTGTGATAATTTGGGTGTGGTTCAAGTGATCAACAAACAGACGGCTAGTTCTCCCCCGGTTTTGCGGCTGCTGCGGCATTTTGTTCTTAGGGGTTTGGAGTTGAATGCTTGTTTTGTAGTGGTTCATGTGCCTGGGGTGGATAATTCAATTGCGGACTCCCTTTCTCGTTTCCAGTGGGATCGTTTTCGGCAGCTGGTTCCAGAAGCGGAGGTCCGGGGGTTGCCTTGTCCCCAGTGGCTCTGGCGCGTGGCCTTGGGTTGTCCTCGGGGTTGATCCAGCGGTCCGTGAGTACCAGCACGTGGTCTGCTTATTCGGCCGTATGGGTCTTGTGGGTTTCTGGATCAGGTTGGTAGGAGTGATCTGTGTGGTGATTTTCAGACGTTGTTGGTTTATTGGTTGGGTGAGTCGTTTTCTTCCCAGGTTTCTTTCTCGGTGGTGTCTAAACGCGTTGGGGCTGTGGGATTTTGGTTGCGACTCCGTGGGCTGCCGGATGTGTCCAGGAGTTTCTTGGTGCGGCAGGCTTTGAAGGGTTATCGCCGCGGGGCTGTGCGTCGTGACACGCGGCGCCCGGTTTCCTTTCAGGTACTGCGGAAATTATGGGATGGGGCAGCGTTGGTGTGTTTTTCTAGTTTTGAGGTGTGCTTGTTCCGGGCTGCCTTTTCGCTGGCATTTTTTGGGGCTTTTCAGATCTCCGAATTGTTGGCTCGCAGCAAAACTTGTGTGTTTGAGCGAGGATGGTTTGTGTTGTTTGATATGCCGGTCTAAGACTGATCAACTGGGTAAGGGTGTTCGTGTGTGGTTGCGTCCATTGGTGGGGTCGGTGCTTTGCCCTGTGCGTTGTTTGAAGGAATGTTTGCGGTTGCGGCCGGATGTCGGGGGATCTCTGCTGGTTCATCAGGATGGGTCTGTGCTGTCAAGATTTCAGTTTGTGGTGGTTTTTAGGAAGTGCTTGGCAGCTGTGGATTTACCGACTCTGGATTATGCGGCCCATTCGTTTCGCATAGGTGCTGCGACAGAAGCGGCCAGGTGGGGTTTGGGTGAGGATGTTATAAAGCGGATAGGTCGCTGGGAGTCGTCTTGCTTCCGGTCCTATATTCGTCCTCATCTTGTGTAAGTTGGTATTGTGGCATGGGGTTCTTAAGGAGGTCTGTTAATGTGGTTTTGTTCTGTTTTTTCTTATAGGGTCCGACGGTTGTCTGGCTTGGATATTCGGTCATTCGTACGTGTATTGGGGGGCTTGTCGGGCGGATGTGCGGCGGAATGGAAGACAGTTGGGTTTTGATCCGGACGTGTTGCAGGTTAGGTGGATTGGCTTGCGGGGTCTTATGTGGGGGCGGGTTTTGCCCGAGTTGCAGGCTAATGTGGCATTGGATAGACCACCAGACATATTGGTGCTGAATGTTGGTGGCAACGACTTAGGTGTTCGGAGTTCACGAGATGTAATTCGTGATATTAAATTGGACCTGTTGCGGTTATTGTCCGATTTCCCGGGTTTGTTGCTTGTGTGGTCCGATGTGGTTGCCAGACGGACTTGGCGGCTTGCGAGATCTGTGGATAGGGTTAATAAGGCCCGCGCTAAGCTGAATAAGGAGGTGGGCCGTTTTGTGAAGCGTCTGGGAGGTTTTGTGGTGCGTCATCGAGATCTGGAGGCGGCTTCGCCTCAATTGCTACGGTCTGATGGTGTTCACCTCAATGATGTGGGATCTGATTTGTGGGCGTTAGGTGTTCAGGAGGGTTTGGAGACAGCCCTGAAGGTTTGGCGAGACGCCCATAGGTGAGGTGTCACCTCTGGTCATCTGTGGCAGGCAGGGGGAAGGATCCTGGAAGGTAATTCAAGGGTGAAAATTGGGCACTGCATGTGAAAATGTGCAACTCATGTGTTTTTGAAGCTGTACGCTGGGTGCCCCTGTTTGGGAAACTGGGCCTACAGGGTTATTTACTGGAACTAAGAAATATTGGTGCCCTTGGGTCAGTGAGCGCGGCCAGGGGTAAGGTGGCGATACAAGTGAAAATGATGAGTAAGAGTACAGCTTGATTGGTTGCCTTCCGGGGTCCTTCTACAATGCAAGGGGTTGCAGTGTCGGGTTGGTTGGCCGTGGTCATGTTATGTTGGGTGTATATATATATATATATATATATATATATATATATATATATATATGTTATTTGTGGTCAAGGCTAAATACGAAACTTGGGCAGCGTGCCTGCCTGGAACCTAACCGGCTGGGGTGTGCCTGGAGCCGGGTATGAGAGTAGCCTAAAAGGGGGCTACCCTAAGGAGGACCCTTGAAATGAAGGGAATGGGTGGGTGGGACCAAGAACCGGAACGCCCACTGTGTTGAGGTAAGTGGGGGTTTAAATAGGCTCAAGCCCCTCCCACAAATGCAGGCTGAACCTCAGCCTTACCAACTTGTGGTCAAGGCTAAATACGAAACTTGGGCAGCGTGCCTGCCTGGAACCTAACCGGCTGGGGTGTGCCTGGAGCCGGGTATGAGAGTAGCCTAAAAGGGGGCAAAATGACAACAATATAGTTAAGGTGTAAGACTTTATTACCTTATAACACCAAAGACCGAAATGCCTGCGAAATCTCCACCTGCGGGTTAGGTATGTATCTGGTGAAGCAAGACGAACGCCATCTCCCCATCTTTCGGATGACGTGGGTGGGGACCCCCTGCCGGGAAGCCGCGGAGGCTGCACCAATGCGGAAGGAATGACCGGATATTGCTCCTGAGTCCAATCCTAAGCCAGCAGCCACCGTGCGGATGTGGCTGATGAATTGCGCCGTGGTGAGAGCTCCCTTCAGATGGGGTAGCAGAGGGCTGTGAGGTGGCGCATCCCGGAGGGCGAGGATGAGCTGGTCAAATACCTGTAACGGGCACCATTCATTACTAGTGGGAAAAAACTGGACCTCCACCGGGGGGCCAGTTTGACTGGTTTTGGTGATAATTATCTTCAGCGCGTAATGGTCAACCACCCTCACCAGCTGCTCTCTGTGCAAGCTGCACTGTCCCGCCGTACTGCACGTGAACTCACCTGGCCTAAGGAAGCTGTAAAAAGCTAAGTACATGGCAGCTTTGATGATTAAGCTGGAAAAGGGCCCAAAAGGAGCACCATCCAGGGCTGAAGATAATTTCCGGAACATCTCCCCCGTGACGCCCTGCCTGCGGGACGAGGGATTGGACCCACCCTTCTGGACCCCTCGTAAGGTGGCCTTGACTGCGTGCGCAGAAAAAATAGACCCGCCCCCTGGGTTGCGGAGCATGGTGTGGTGTTGGACGCCCGCTAGGTACAACTTAATGGTGTTGTAGGAGAGGTGTAACTGGTGGTGGCAATGGGCGATGAAGGCCATGATGTAAGGAATGTCCACCAGGCCAGCCTGCGGGTGCAGACGTGAAAACTCCTGGAAGGTTTTTAGGCCTGAAAGGTAGTTCCTGGCCGTGTTTGGGGCAAGGGACTGCTGCGCCAGGTCCCTTGCTGAAGAGACGAGCATGCCTAGTCCATTGTCAGGGAACTGAAAGGCGGGGTGGGATATCTGCGTGGCTCGGCCTCCGGCATGACCTGGAAGAAGAGTTCAAAATTAAACCTAGACAGCGCGTCGGCTGCTACATTCCTCTCCCCCGGGATGTGGCTACAATGCACATGGAAGTTATGTGACAGGGCCAGCCAAACCAGCTGGCGCAACAGCGCCATGATCTTGGGGGACTTGGCCCTGCCCTTGGCCAAGATGTCGACCAAGGCCTGGTTATCTGTCACAAACATCACCGGCAAGTTAGCCCAGAGGTGGCCCCATGCCTGAGCAGCTGCCACGATAGGGTACAATTCCAACAGAGAGGAGGTGCGGATGGATTCAGCCTCTTCTAAGATGGTACTGGGCCAACGATCCGCTAGCCACTGGGAACCCCAAATGGCAGCGTAGCCGCAAGATGCAGCTGCGTCTGAAAAAATGGTCGGGCAGGAGGAAGACCAAGGTGATACGAAAAAGGAGACGCCGTTCCATCGGGACAGGAACAACTCCCACATGGCCAGGTCTGCCATGGCCTGGCCGTCCAATCGGATGATGCTGCCCTGTTCAGGTGCTGAGGGAAGAAGCTGGAGCAGCCTTGACACAAAGGTTCTTCCGTGGGGCATAATCCTGGAGGCAAAGTTGAGAAGAGACTGCAACTCGACTCTAGTGAGGCATCCCGTGGCTGCCGCATGGGAAATGACCTCCCGACACTGAGTGAGTTTCTCCTCCGGTAGGCTGGCTTGCAACAGAACCGAATCCAGGACGATGCCCAAGAATGAGACCCTCGTGGCAGGACCCTCAGTCTTTGACTCCGCGATCGGAACAGCCAGACTGGCGAACAATCCGAGGAGGACAGTGAGTATGCCGGACCCGCCCTGCGGATCCTCGACAACAAGAAAATCGTCGAGGTAGTGGATGACCGACCGGAGGCCCCCGTGATGGATCAGGATCCAATGCAGCGCCTTGGCCAGCTGGTCGAATAACCATGGGCTACTCTTGGATCCAAACGTGAGCCTGTTGGCGAAAAAATACTGGCCGGCCCACTCAATGCCGTAGAATTGCTATAACTGCGGCAGGATGGGAAGGAGTTTAAATGCATCCGCAATGTCAACCTTTGCCAGCCAAGCGCCCCTACCATGTGACAGGATGGCCTGGATGGCGTCGTCCACTGAGGAATAACGCATGGAAAATTCCTCCGAGGGAATCAGAGAATTAAGGCTCGGAATACCGGACACATGAGGGGCGGACAGATCATAAATTAATCTTTTTTTATTAGTGTTCTTTTTTGCCACTAAGCCGATGGGGTTAATGCGCCATGAGGAAAACGGGATGCGTGGGAACGGGCCTATGAGGAACCCCTTGGATACTTCCGACTGGAGCAACTCGCTAGTTGCTGGAGGGTCCAGGGTGGCGGACAGCAGATTCCTGCCCTCCCAGGGCACCTGCGGCAGAGTGATAAGCCCTGTGTGGAACCCCTGGCGGAAGCCTGCCAACAGGAACGCCACGAAGTCCTGATTGTGGTGATCGTGAAGGAGTGCCGCCAAGAGGTCCACGTTGATGTCCGCTAGTCAGGAACCTTTGGAAGATTTCTTTGGGCAGGCGGACCGTGGGTGGGCCCTGAAGCACAGGGAGCAGACGTGGAGTGACCTGCAGCTGGCATATGAGCACCCCCCTGAATTAAAGTTATTGCAGACCTGGCTCTTCCCCAGGTAGACAATAGGTCTGCCGAGCTTGTCTGTGGAGGGGTTGGATGGAAATGACCCGGAGGTCCCCGGGATGGCCCTGTCCTGAGGCGGGTGCGCGGTATTGGGGCACCATTCCGAGGAGTGGAAAATCGACTGACACGTCGCACAGTTGGGAGCCCTGAGGCCAGCGAAGTGACGGCAGAAGAGCTCGGTGTCAATCAAGGACCAGCTGGTGACATACTGGAACTGGGCCAGAGCTGCCGCCGCCTTAGCTGCAAAGGAACGGTGGTAGTCATAGAAGGCCGACCCACCATACTTGTGCCCTAGGTCAGTGACCAGGTACAAATAGCTGTCCAGCTCCTCTCTTCTCTCTGGCTGTGCGGTGCAGACGATGTCCCTGAAGAGGCTGAAGGCCAGGACAAATTCCGGGATGGACAACTTGCGGTTGAGCCGCGAATCCTTGGCCCGAAGGACCACCCAGAAATCGCCACAGTTGATGACCCGGTTCTCGGGAACATCTTGAGCGGCAATGAGGATTGATGCCAGATTGACATCTTTCCCTGCCAGGATGTCTCTCTTAAGGTTATCAGGAATGAAGTGAGAGGGGGACACATGTGGAATGGGTCTTGGCGTACCTGTAGCCAGCCAGCCTGATGTAGAGGGAGTCATCAGCGGAACGGGAGCCGGGGGTACAACGGGTGGCCGGGATTCGAGCTCCGAAACCCTTGCCCGAACATCCGCCACCGAGTCCACCAGGGAATTCAGGGTCGCCTGTAGCTGCACCAGGGACAAATGGATGGCCGACGCCTCTGGCTGCACTGCCGCGGTGCTGGGGCTGGTCATGAGCAGTTTGTATAGCTCTGCCTTTCTTGCGGTGGCCGGATGTGGAATGCCTCTTCGGTTCAACTTGGCCAACAGTTTTGGGATGGTCCAGCTCCGAAGGGATGAGGGACCCGCTTGGCTTGACACGATCGAGCCGAGATGGAAAGGCCGTCCTCCATGTACGAGGCTCGAGACATGGCAGAGCAGCTAAACAAAAATACAAGGCATAACAAAATAAAGGGAAAAAAAAAAAAGAGAGGGTGACGACGTACTGGAATTTGGATTGGTGCACGACAGAGAGACACGTACCGGTAACGGAATTCACGAGACGGCTCAGTCGAACCTGGCCTAACCGAACAGACGAAGACAATTAACGCGTGGTTATGACTTGACTGGGACCGAGGTGGTGCCAGTGCGAACTTACCTGAACAGGACCGAAAGGAATGGAGAACTGGGAACAAACTTCTGTAAATAAAGCAACAGGCGAAAAACATTTGAAAGTGCAGAGGACACGGGTGCCCACCAACCTGCGGAACCAGGCGAACTGGCCAGGCTGGGGCTCACCCTAAGGCCAAGTGACCATCCGAGCGCATCGGATCGAACACCTGACCGAAAAGAGAGCCGCCTGAGCGTACCAGGCGGTTTGACAGGAGAGAAGGCGCGTAGCCATGAAATAGAGGCTGCGCGTAGCAGCGGCCCGCGAAGGGCAGTGGTAAGCCATGAACCTAGGAATTACGGAAAGCAAGAATGACCCGGGGAGAAGCCGAGGACGGCCCCTTTGGAAGACTTGAAAGCCGAAGGACAGGTGCGTGAACCCGTGTGATAGACAAGAAAAAACATGAAGACCTGGGCGTACCAGGAGTGAACCGAGCCCCGAGCGTACCAGGGAAGGAGGAGGCGCCACCAACCGTGACCGGACACCCGACTGTGACCGGCCGACAAAGACTTGGCAACATGACCAAACCCGGTTTGACGATACCGACTATATGGCGGGTTTGTGCTGTAAATACTTCTATATATATATTAATTTTTTAATTTCTTTTCTTTTAATTTATTTATATATTTATTTATTTTTTCGTTCATGTCTATGCGGACTATATGGCGGGTTTTGCAAAACGTACTTTATTTTCATTCCCGGGTAGATGTCGGCTAGCGCCAATTCGTCCCTGCTACCGCCGGAAAGCTAGTGGAGCGGGCGGGGACCGGAATCAGGAAGTGTTCGTGTGTTTCCTGGTACCTACGGTCGCCTCTTGCAGAGTTCGTGTCTCCTGGTGGTAAGTAGGGGGGGGGGCTCTTTCGCAGGGCAAGGACTGCGGCGGTCTGGCACCCTCCCTCCGCCTCATGCTACCGGTGCGTTCCACCCTGGAACGCACGCCTTCGTGCGCCGAGCCAGGAACGAGGTGAGCCGGCCAGACCAGGGAAACCCCCCCCTTTCCCCGGCATGAGCCGGCCGGCTGCCGGGTGCGCTTCCTGACGCCATACCGCCAGGAAACACAGGGAGACGAGCGGAGGAGGAGGGGACCCGGAAGCCCGTGCGCTCCACGCTGGAACGCACCGGTAGCATGAGGTGGAGGGAGGGTGCCAGACCGCCGCGGTCCTTGCCCTGCGAAAGAGCCCTCCCCCGTACTTACCACCAGGAGACACGAACTCTGCAAGAGGCAACCGTAGGTACCAGGAAACACACGAACACTAGCCAGTGAATTACCAAGAACCGGAACGCCCACTGTGATGAGGTAAGTGGGGGTTTAAATAGGCTCAAGCCCCTCCCACAAATGCAGGCTGAACCTCAGCCTTACCAACATATATGTTATTATGGAAATGCATAATTGTTTGATTAAAAGAAACATGTGAACATGTTGGGTTAATAAAGTTATGCTACGGCCCGTTTTACCACAGAAGGTCTCCGTGTCATTTGTGGGTATTGGGATTAGGGGCAGGTTTAGTGACGGTTAGCCCGTAATAGTTCTTCCATCCCTTTAAGTCATATAAGAAACTCCCCAGTTTATTATTATAGACACGATCAGAGTTGAGATGACTTCTAGGTATAGGGGAAAGCTGCAAGTGTCCTCTTCTCTCCAGGACCTACCTTCTCAAAGCTGCTGCAGGGACCTCCATATTCAGTCATCCGGTAGCACCTTGCTTCTGTGTGAGCAGGTCATATCTGAATGTATCCATACGGTGGGCCCTAGGCACCCCAGTCCGACATTGTCCTCAGATATATCACAGAGCAGAGTGTTCCCCAAAGGCTATGTAGGGGTTGGAAATGATAACAGTCCCCTAATACAGTCTTCCCAGAGGTGACCTCACAGGTGACCTTTGGGCACAGTTGCTTTTTTGGCAGCTTTTCACTCACAGGGTTGGCGTTTCCTTGGATTCTTCTTGCTTCAATTAGGGCTACTTTCACATTAGCGCTTTAAATTCCGCTGTTGAAATGAGTCATAGGATCTCAATAGCGGAAGAAAACACTTCAGTTTTGTCCCCATTCATTGTCAATGGGGACAAAACTAAACTGAAACGGAATGCATTCCGTTCTGTTTGGTTGCGTCCCCATCGCAGACAGGATAATGCTGCAAGCAGCGTTTTTCTGTCCGCAATGTAGTGCGGATCAAGACGGATCCGTCCTAGCACACAATGTAAGTCAATGGGGACGATCCGTTTTCTGTAACACAATAGAAAACGGATCCGTCCCCCATTGACTTTCAATGGTGTTTATGACGGATGCGTCATGGCTATAGAAGACATAATACAACTGGATCCGTTCATGACGGATGCATGCGGTTGTATTATGGTAACGGAAGCGTTTTTGCAGATCCATGATGGATCCGCAAAAAACACTAATGTGAAAGTATCCGGCACTCCCAGATGCCACCTTTCCCCGCTGGAGCCTATTGACTATAATGGGACCCGGCAGGGAGCGGGCCCGTCTCCGGTATTAGTGCCGGGAATTCGGCATACTTTAGAGACATTTACTGGGTGGTGTAAAGTATGCCGCATGCGGATGCTATGCCGGATCATTTTAGTGAGAAACTAGCCTTATAGGATATATATACAGTTGCAAGAAAAAGTATGTGAACCCTTTGGAATTATATGGATTTCTGCACAAATTGGTCATAAAATGTGATCTGATCTTCATCTAAGTCACAACAATAGACAATCACAGTCTGCTTAAACTAATAACACACAAAGAATTAAATGTTACCATGTTTTTATTGAACACACCATGTAAACATTCACAGTGCAGGTGGAAAAAGTATGTGAACCCTTGGATTTAATAACTGGTTGAACTTCCTTTGGCAGCAATAACTTCAACCAAACGTTTTCTGTAGTTGCAGATCAGACGTGCACAACGGTCAGGAGTAATTCTTGACCATTTCTCTTTCCAGAACTGTTTCAGTTCAGCAATATTCTTGGGATGTCTGGTGTGAATCGCTTTCTTGAGGTCATGCCACAGCATCTCAATCGGGTTGAGGTCAGGACTCTGAATGGGCCACTCCAGAAGGCGTATTTTCTTCTGTTTAAGCCATTCTGCTGTTGATTTACTTCTATGCTTTGGGTCGTTGTCCTGTTGCAACACCCATCTTCTGTTGAGCTTCAGCTGGTGGACAGATGGCCTTAAGTTCTCCTGCAAAATGTCTTGATAAACTTGGGAATTTATTTTTCCTTCGTTGATAGCAATCCGTCCAGGCCCTGATGCAGCAAAGCAGCCCCAAACCATGATGCCCCCACCACCATACTTCACAGTTGGGATGAGGTTTTGATGTTGGTGTGCTGTGCCTCTTTTTCTCCACCCATAGTGTTATGTGTTTCTTTCAAACAACTCAACTTTGGTTTCATCTGTCCACAGAATATTTTGCCAGTACTGCTGTGGAACATCCAGGTGCTCTTGTGCAAACTGTAAACGTGCAGCAATGGTTTTTTTTGGATAGCAGTGGCATCCTCTGTGGTATCCTGCCAGGAAATCCATTCTTGTTTAGTGTTTTACGTATCGTAGATTTGCTAACAGGGATGTTAGCATATGCCAGAGACTTTTGTAAGTCTTTAGCTGACACTCTAGGATTCTTCTTCACCTCATTTAGCAGTGTGCGCTGTGCACTTGAAGTCATCTTTATAGGACGGCCACTCCTAGGGAGAGTAGCAGCAGTGCTAAACTTTCTCCATTTATAGACAATTTGTCTTACTGTGGACTGATGAACAGCAAGGTTTTTGGAGATACTTTTATAACCCTTTCCAGCTTTATGCAAGTCAACAATTCTTAATCGTAGGTCTTCTGAGAGCTCTTTTGTGCAAGGCATCATTCACATCAGGCAATGCTTCACCTCACTTCAATTAGCTCTTGGAGATGTCATTAGTCTAGGGGTTCACATACTTTTTCCACCTGCACTGTGAATGTTTACATGGTGTGTTCAATAAAAACATGGTAACATTTAATTCTTGGTGTGGTATTAGTTTAAGCAGACTGCGATTATCTATTGTTGTGACTTAGATGAAGATCAGATCACATTTTATGACCAATTTGTGCAGAAATCCATATCTTTCCAAAGGGTTCACATATTTTTCTTGCAAACCCTTTAACAATAAAGGTTCCTATTGAGCAGAAATCCTGAAAATCATGAGGAACTGATACAGAATTTATATCGGAAATGTGTATAACTTTTCCTTATGGGAGAATGACATTCCTTTGCTGCATCCGTGATATCCATTTACAGACGGACACTGATTGGTCACTAAGGTCCACACATTGCACTAGTTTTTGTTCATGAGGTCCAATGAGAATTATGGCTCAGGTGATGTTTTTTTTTTTTATTATGCCCATGTAATTGCATACAAAGTAACAAGTAACCCTTTAACTGCCAGATGGACTGAAAACAGAATAAGCAGCATTGTGCACAGCACATATGTGTACATTTTTGCAGGACATCTGGTGTCTAATCTGCTTTTGAGATTTGTCTTGTCACTAATTATTTGATCAGCATAAATCTGGCATGTCTGAAATATATGACACACATCCCAGGAAGGCCAGAAAACACCAGGCTATGGATTACTAACCACTCATGCAGTGGGCTAATAACTGTAAACTAATATTAAAAGAATAAAGGGGCAGATTTAGGCCTCATGCACACAAACGTATTTTCTTTCCGCTTCCGTTAGGTTTTTTTTGCGGACCGTAAGGATCTGATGTCGTGAACCCTAGTCAGCAGCAAGGACCTGATGGGAGGGCTAGTCTGTTTCCAAGACATGGCAATCAGGGATTTAGCTGCAGCACATAACAGCCTGGAGGAGCACTTATTCAATCCTGGGGGTGGTAAGTTGAGCAAGTAAACCCTTGGGTCTAGCGAGACAGGGGACCCAAAGAAGGAGTGTGCCACCTCTTTCACCTCCTTCCAAAATGGAGTGATAAGTGAGCATGTCAAAAAGATATGGTATAAGAAACCCACATCGCTCAGGCATAGCGATGGTTGATAGAATGTAGGAGGGCAAGGGTATGGTACCAGTGAAAAAGCAGTCTGTACTGGGTTTCCTTATATGTGGTGCAGATAGTAGACTGGGCTGCCCTGTTCCATATAGTCTGCCAGGCGCTGACAGAGGCGACCCAAGGGTGGTGGTCCATTTATCCATGTATGTATGATGGGGGGTCTCACCTTCTATCGCTGTAGACATGAGGCGGTAAATAATAGAGATCAAACCTCTCGTCCCCGTGCCCAAGCGGCACAAACATTCAAAAGGGGTGGGGAGTGACACCTGGAGGGATCCAAAGATAGAATTCATATAGTGACGGATCTGGAGATAGTGGAAGCCCTCCATTTCTGGTATATTCGAGTGCTCCTGCAGTTGCGCAAAGGATTTAAGTGTCAAAGTGGAAGCATCCACAATGTCCGCCAAGCAAAATATACCCAACAATGACCAGACCCGAACCATTGGGGTGGTTAAGCTGGATGGAATAGCTGGCTTGTTGAGGAAGGAGATCATGGAGGAGTGCCGCGAGGCTAAAGCAAATTGTCTATGACAAGTGTCCCATATGTGCTTGGTAAAGGCCATCAGTCCCAATATGGGAGTGTGAGGGGGTACAGGGATTCGTTGCCATAACAGAGTATTCGCGTGGACTGGGGCAAGCAAGAGCTTTTTGATTTCTACCCATTTGGTAAATGCCAACTGGGATGCCCAGAATGGGATTACATGGAGATGGATAGATAAGGAATAGTGCATTATGTTAGGGACTGACAAACCACCTCTGTCCGTAGCCGCAAGCATGACTTTGCGGGGGATATGATGACATTTACCCTGCCACACAAAATCTAAAATGGCCTGTTGAAGGAGGCGTAGTTCTGACATAGGGACTCGTACTTGAAGGGTCTCAAAATAGTAAAGTAGTTTTGGGAGGAGGGACATCTTCAATGCTGCTATGCGAGCTAGCAATGATATGTGCATAGGTTTCCACTTGATAAGGAGGGACTTAAGCACACGAAAGAGGGAAGGGAAGTTATTAGAGTATAGGGCGGCGTACTTAGCGATGATGTAAACCCCTAAGTAGTTCAGTGTACTGTCCGACTAGCGATAAGGGAAGTTACTTTGGAGTAGTTCAAGGTCGCGGGTGGGTACCAGGACAGTTGAGCCTCTGTTTTGGAAGTGTTGACTTTATATCCTGAGAAGGTGCCATACTGCGATAGCGTCTTCTGCAGGTTGGGCAGTGTGATGTGGGAGTTGGGCAGTGTGAGGAGGATGTCATCCGCATAGAGGGAGATCTTAAATTCCATATCTCGCACTTTAAGCCCCTGGATGTCGGGGTTCAGCCGGACATGTGCTGCAAGGGGTTCTATACACAGTGAAAGGATAAGTGGCAAGAATGGGCATCCCTGACGAGTAACATTGGAGATGTTAAACAGTGTAGAGGAGCAGAAGGGAAGTTTGACAAGGGCGGAAGGGACAGAGTAGAGACTGAGAATGGCTTACAGGTAGGGTCCCGAGATGCTGAAGGCCCGAAAGGTTTCAAATAGAAAAGCCTGTCAAGAACCAGTCAAGCCTGTCAAAGGCCTTCTCCGCGTCAAGTATAACTATGGGAGTCACTGTGCGAGTCGCTACATCAATCAGGCTGAGCACCCGACGGTTGTTGTTTCCACCCTGTCGGCAAGGAATGAATCCCACTTGGTCTTCATGGATCAGAGTAGGAAACCACATATTCAGACAGGCCGCAAGGATGCGGGTTAAGATTTTTAGGTCTGCATTAAGTAGCGCTATCAGTCTGTAGCTTGCGCAGTGCTGGGGGTCCTTGCCAGCTTTATGTATGACTACAATATGGGAGGATAGCATGGACTATGGGATCGGGGAGCCAAGGAGGAACAAATTAAATAAAGCCAGGAGATGGGGGGAGAGCTCAGATCAGAATGTTTTATAGTACAGATCTGTGAACCCATCAGGTCCTGGAGATTTGCCAGCGGGGAGAGTTTTGATCATGTCCATTAGTTCTTCAACTCTTAGATTGTACAGCTGTGTGTAGTAGTCGCGGAAGCAGTGAGCAATAGTGTCGGGGTGGTATTGGGGGCAGCCAGTCGAGTCCTTCACCGCCTGGGGAGCACGCTTGGAGGCAGAGTCTCTTAATTGACGTGCTAAAATCGTGTGGGCTTTGTTACCCTTCTCATAGTACCGCTGTCTAGAGTAAATCACCGCCTTGTGGGCCTCCCAGAACACCGCCAGGGAGGAGACTGATTTGGCGTTTTTACTAAAGTACATTTGGATGTACCACTCGACGTCAGCGTGGGTGGACGGTGATTTTAACAAGGAATCATTTAGGCGTCAATGACAGGTACGCTGTAGTACGAGTTGGGAGGAGAGAGTCAGGGGCATGGCCTGACCAAGAGATGAGCCCAATAGATACATCGCACATCATCCTCAAGGTCAGGGCATTACCCAAGAAGTAGTCTATCTGGGTGTGGAGCTCATGGCGGTGGGGGAGTTAAAGGTAAACATTCTGCCCGAGGGGTTGTCCACCTTCCAGAGGTTGTAGAGGGCAAATCACCGGATCGTGCTACGAAAATCCCTGGTCATGCGACATTGGGTGGAAGGTGGTGGAGTGGAAAAGAGGGATGACCTATTGTCACGATGAAGTATTCTGGGAAGCGGGGACGGCCGGGGCGCGCTCGCGTCATCAGAGCGCCTGGCGTCGCCCGTTTCCATGAAAACCGCAATGGGGATGAGCGCTGAGCTGATCACTCGGCGCTCGGCTGCATCAGAACTCAGGAGTCATGTGACGCTGGCCACATCACATGACTCCACCAGCGCTCTATTTAAACAGGCAATCTGCTTGCCTGTTATTGAGGTCCTTCCTGCATGATACTCACCTGGTTTGTCTGTTCCTGCTTGACTGCCGATTTCCCGTCCGTCTCATCCTCTGGTCTTGGCTTGCTCCCCTGGTTTGACTTCGGCTTGTCCTGACGATTCTCTGCTTGCTCCTCCGGTACCTTTTCTGCTCTCTTGGTTTTGACGTGGCTTGTTTGACCTTTCTGTTTATGTGTTGTTTGTCTTCCCTTCACTATGCTAGCTAAGGGTTTGTCGACCAGTTGTCCCTTGTCGCTAGGACTTGCAAGGCAAGTAGGCAGGGACAGGGGTGAGGGTGGAGTTCAGTGGTCACTACCCCACACCCTGTGTGTGTGACACCTATCTACAGAGTCAGAGCAGATCATGTTAAAATACCCTCACAGGATCTACGCTGCCGGGGGCAGGCCCTGGACCCGGTGCACGAACTGGAGCTGTGAGGTGTTGGGGGGGGGGGGCATAGATTTTACAGAGCACGATTGGGTGGCCTTGGAGAACCCCTGACGTAGCGGTCACTGAAATGGGACAGGAGGTCGACAGCTATATGGTGACGCCCGCTTTTCGCCGGTTATGGCTAGCAAGAAAAGCAGGGGGGTAGTAGCGTTTTGCAAAATTAAAGGATCCCGTCTGGTCGAAGTGGGTCTTGAAGCACTAGGCTCCTCTTAGCGTAGGAGCCCAACCCTTTAACGTTTAGGTTCACACACCTGACCATGGGGGAGGAGTAAAAAAGCTATGTGACTCACCCACTTCAAGGATAAGTACCGTGGGGGGAGAGAGAAGGCGTCCACTTTTCCTGCAAGGGGAGATGGAGGCCTAGAGATGAGGAGGACTAGAGATAAAAGCACCAGAGGAAAGACAGGGGAGGGGCGTAAGAATAGGAAGACAGTAGGGAGTAGGGAAGGGCACAGACACTACAAGACCTCACAAAAAAAACAGGAACAGATAATAAACTCTAGAGAAAAAACAGACTATAAAAGTCTGTGGAGGGACCGACTCCGCTGAGACAAAGGTCAGTAGAGCGGACTCACTGAACCCCGCTGTCTGGGGACCGAGTCAGTCACGTCCAAGAGAGGGGGCAGATAACCTGAGCAGGACCCATAGGTCAGAAACAGCAAAAACAAATGTAACAAACTAGCAGCAACCGCTCCGCTAGAGAATTTCTAAGGCCCTGAGCGGGCGGTAGTCGTAGAGTCCCCGATGAGGCAAGGGAAGATTCTCCAATATGCTGGCGAGTCCATCAACGATGGGCGGTCAGTCTTCCATGGGCGGCGTGTTCCAATCTCGTTGAGGGGGCTGCACCCCCGGGAAAAGCAGCCATCACTCTGGGTGAGGGTAGACAACATTGTTTGGGGCCTCCTGGTGTCTGCCAGGCGAGTGGAGCGGGAAGGGATGCCATAGTAATCTCCCAGTCAGAGAGGTCAGGAACAGGCAATTCCAGTGCAGCACAAAACGGATCAAAGTCAGCATAGGAGCGTAAGACTATGGAGCGACCGTCCATCCAGGCAGTCAGGGCAAAGAGAACCCCCAGTGATCAGACGTTCTCCCAAAGCTTCCAGTAGGGGGCGGAGATGGTGCCGTTTCTGTAATGTGATCCACGATAAGTCCTGAAAGAGTTGTATGTGGGCCCCCCGGAATTTCAGAAACCGTGAGTCTCTGACTTTCAGCATAATAGCTTCTTTCTGGGTGAAGTCATGGACACAACATATAACGTCCCTGGGTTGGGGAGATGATCCCTTGGGTCGAAGAGCTCTATGGGCCCTGTCCAGTTTAGTAGTATAGGACGGAGGGTCCTCCATGATCAAGTTGAAGAGAGCGTCCAAGGTCTCCTGTAGGTCCTCCTCCTCGCAGGAGAACCTGAGATGTCATCTGCTCCAGGTTGAGGATAGGAAACGACTCTTTTATAAACAGCGTCTTTTTGCAGAGGGGGAAAGAATGGGGCATATGTTGTCGGTTATATCTAGGGCCCAACAGAAGTCATTGTGTATTACTGAGTTGGTAGACTCTCAAGGGCAGTCTAGACAGAGTACCGAGGATATCCTGAGTGTCCTGATGAGATTCTATTCCTCCCTCTATACCTCTAAGGTGTCCTGCTCTGAAGAGGAGATGTTAGCATTTCTACAAGGCATAGGTTTGTTGACTTAAGAGGAGGCATTGAAAGGTATGGCCAATGACAAGCCCCAGGGTCAAGATCTCCTCCGGTAGAGATTTATAAGAAATTCCAAGGGGTATTGCTACCTGAGCTGTTGAAGGTTTTTAATTATTCATTTGAAGTGGGCACTCTCCCAGATTCTATGCAGGAGGCGCTCATAGTGGTGATACCAAAACCTGGAAAGGACCCGAAATTGCCTGATTCTTATAGGCCCACATCTCTTTTTGCAGCGGATGTTAAAATCTTGGCCAAAGTTTTAGCAATGCGATTGTCCAAAGTGATATTAACTATTGTACACCTGGATCAGACAGGCTTCATGCCTCGAAAGTCCACCTCTATTATAGATAATGGTGGTGATAGAGCTATATTGGCACTAGACGCTGCCAAGGCCTTTGATAGTGTGGAGTGGAGGTATTTGTGGTGCACATTACAATTCATGGGCTTTGGACAGCGGTTCCTAAAATGGGTGCAGGTCCTATACTCCAGACCAAAAGCGCGTATCAGGGCTAATGGGGGAGTATCATCCCTTTTTCATTTAGCTAGGGGAACCCGTCAGGGATGCCCATTGTCTTCCTTGCTGTTTGCAATAGCAATAGAGCTGTTAGCAGCGGCAGTGGGTAGCTCCTCTGAAATACGTGTTTTTCAATATGGACAAGTCCACAATAAAGTAGCCATGTATGTGGATGACACGCTACTATTTCTTGGGGACACATCGACCTCCCTTTCGGCAACAATGTCTCTTATACATCGATTTGGTAAAATGTCGTCACTCACTATAAATTGGCAAAAGTCGGTGCTGATGTTCTTGGATGATCAAGCCTCGTCTGCAACTGCACTACCTAACAATATCCCCTGCGTCAGGGGCGTTGCTAGGTTAAAACATTCGGAGCCTGGGTCCTTGATGTTTTGTCCCAGGCCCCGAATTTGCCTGCCTGCCAGATAGATCCAACTGTATTGCCATCATCAGGACGGCAATACAATTTAATCTAATGCCTTGCAAGAGCTTAAGGACCTGTGATGACATCACAGTCCATGTGATCAGTTCAAAATGCTGTAGCTAAAAAGGACCTGGGATGATGTCACCATCATGTGACCTGTGCAGGAGAGAACGGCTCAGCAGTGAAGATAAGTCCTGGGAAGAAGCTGTGGTGAGGTCTGCTACATGAGGATAGGTAAGTGAAGGGGTAGATCACTCAGTGTGAGAGGCAGAGCAATGTTGGGAGTTGTAGTTATCTAACTGGGACTGCATCTTAGGGCTGAAGTTATTTACGTCGAACAGTGGGGTGGAGTGATGTTATTTACATAGGACTGAATATTGAGCGGTGATGTTATTTAAATGGGACTGTATATTGAAGGTGGCTGGGGAGAGGGTTATTTACGTGGGACTGTATTTTAGAGGGGGCTGTAGATATAAAGGGATGTTATTTACATGGGACTGTAAATTGGAGGGGGCTGGAGAGATGGTGTGATGGTATTTACATGGGACTCTTTGGCGGAAGAGGGAAATAATATTATTTACATGGGACTGTATGGTGGAGGGGCTGAGGAATTATAATTTCTGAGGACAGTAAAAGGAGGAATATAACTACAGGGGGCACTGCAGGGGGCATTATAAATACTGGGGGTGCTTCAAGTAGGGGGCGATATAAATACTAGGACACTTCAGGGGGAGCATTATAACAGTAGGGGGTATTATAAATACTGGGGGCACTGTGGAGACATTTTAAATTCAGGGGACATTAAGCATTCTTATTACTACTAGGGGCTCTATAGGAGGGACTTATAGATCCACATTATTTCTATTAAGAGCATTATGGGGGCCTTATTACTACTGAGGGGGTCTGTAGAGAGCTTTATTACCACTGGGATAACAATAAGGGGGCCTTATTTCTACTAGGGGCTCTGTAAGGACATTATTAATACCAGAGGGCTCTTCTACTAATGGAGGCACTCTTGGGGAGCACTATCACTCTTGGGGGCACTGTAGGGGGCAGTATTACTAATGAGGGCATTCTAGAAGGGAATTACTATTGGTGGGATTATGAGGAGTACTATTACTATGGGGGGCACTCATTTTTCTTCAGGATAGTATTTAGGGGTAGAGAAAAGTGAGGAAGCTAAGATCTCTGTGTTTCACCCTCTGCAGAGACGAGGCGCGGCTGAGATAATTTGTCCAGACCAAATGGCGAAGATGATGACAGAGAAGATCAGAGGAGACGTCACCTGGAAGGCACCGGATGTGAAAGGTACGTGCTGCTGTATAGCAAGTACAGTAAAATGTCTTCAGTGCTAGTGTTTGCAGGGGGAGGGGTTGGGGGGGGGATATCTTGACACTCGAGAATAGGGCAATTGGGCTTGGGCCCCGGATCTTTTAAGACCCTAGCAATGGCCCTGCCCTGCGAAGCAAATATTAAATACTTAGGGATTCAAATCTCACCCTAACTGTCGGAGTTCGAGGTGTTAAATTTAACTCCTCTGCTTACGAAATTTTGGGTGAAGGTCAGGGTGTGGTGCAAGCTGTTTTTGTCAGTAGTGGGTAGAGTCAACCTCTTAAAGATGGTCATGATGCCACAACTTCTGTATGTGCTTCACAATGCCCCGGTCTGGTTGCCTCTGTACAGATTCCATAGAATTAACTCTATGTTCAGGGATTTGGTTTGGCGTAGAGGTTAGCCTAGAATAAAGCTGGAGACCTTACAGTATGCAAAAACGGCTGGGGTACTGGACTTGCCCAATCCATGGATATACTATCTGGCGACTCAATGCCAGCATTTTAAGGGTTTGTTGGAGTCCAACACAGTAAATATGACCTGGTCAGATATTACAACAAAGATGGGTGGGAAAGACCTTATGTGGATTCTGGAGGGAGCAGGAATTCCCATACTAGAAGAAAATAGCCCTTTAATAGAGTTGATGAGGAAGGTATGGAATAAAGTTAAACAATTGAGAGGTATTGCTGGCAAAACTAAATATGTCCCGCTATGGAATAACCCTCTTCTGCCTGAATATCTCTCCTTGATGGGATATAATGAATGGAAAGGCAAGGGAGTACTTAAGATAATCAACCTACTAGAAAATAGGGTGTTTAAAACATTCACCTGGTCCAATACTGGTCCATTCTCCAAAAATCCTACCCAAATGTTACAGAATTCCAATACCCTGTCCGCATGTGCTACAAAAGACCAGCAAACTTAAAAGACAAATTAGTGTGTGCTGATATAGGTCCACTTATATCTAGACTTACACAAACTACCTAGCGCCCAAAAAACAGGCACGTACCCTTGCCTTAATTGTGCCCAGTGCACCAATGTGATCAAAGGAAATAGAATCATACAACCACATTCAGGCAAAGTGTACTACTCCAGAGACCTATACACATGCAATTCTTCTTTTGTGGTGTACTTGATCAAATGCCCATGCGGCTTAGCATATGTATCTATGAATGTACTAGACTGCATCTCGAAACATAAATCCGCCATTCGATGTCAAAAAATAGAACTAGCTATTCCATGCCACTTTATTTCTGCAAAGCACGACATACCCATGGCAAGAAGAGGAGGCAACCGGATTACACGTCTTAAACAACGTGAATCCTTTTGGATCTTTGAACTGAATACTCTGTCACCATATGGGATGAACAGAGATTTTGATTTTTGCGTTGTATAAAACCTTACTTATAAAACCTTTCTTATAATACCTCATTTTGCTACATATGGACTAATATTACACTACTGTGATCATTGTGGACTCAATTGTAATTATATCTACATATTTTGTGCATTTGTTTGATGATAAAATGATATACTGTATTTATTAATAATGATACTTCATTTCTCCCTTCTACTCCCTACAAACAAAATAACTCCTAAAGTCCAACCATGACAGGTAGTACGTGACATCACATAGTATAGTAAGATCTATTTGTATGTAATGATATCTAATATCATATAGTATAACAAGCCCTATATATACAGTTGCCTAGCCATGCTCTTATATCCTTTACATCGCCGTACTTTATATAATCTATGCACAACCCATCAGAATGTAGTGATTTTAGGTTAATGTCTAACTGCTATATTTAATTTTCCCCATATTGTTGTGCTTTACATATTTATGCATCACCAAGTAATATAGGATCATTCTGGACTCAGTTATGCTACCATTTATATTTGTCCTATTCACTTCCAACAAAGCGCATTGCCAGTGCCCTTACTAGCGTTCCTTTGCCGTCCACGCATGCGTGATGACGTCACGCGTTCTGTGACGTCACGCGCAGTGGTGCGCTGACGTCAGACGCACGGCGGCACCCACCGTGCACACTGTGAACCGCATATATCACCACGGCCTTGCTCATTTGGCCTAAGCCATCCAGCAAACAAGATGCTATCAATACTAAGGTATGTCTCATTACGCGGTTCCCATGCTATTGGAACCTTCCCACGGCAAATTTATTTCTTTATGGCAGTCTCTATATTTCTTTGGTGCTGCATGGAATATATGTATATATATATTTGTGGGAGGAGCTGCGCGAGGAACAGAATAGGCATGCCTATGGACTGTCCCAACCTAACTGGCTGGAGTGTGCCCGATGCCAGTGACGAGGTAAGGCCTGAATAAGTGGGCCACCCAAAAGAAGAGTATGAAGAAGGGGATGGGAGGGAGGGGCAAGAACCGGGCGCCCTTCTGCTTGTAGGAGGGGGTTTTTTAAATAGGGTAAGTGCGCCCCCTCCCACAATTACAGGCTGCAAGCAGCCTTCAATACTTGTGGGAGGAGCTGCGCGAGGAACAGAATAGGCATGCTATGGACTGTCCCAACCTAACTGGCTGGAGTGTGCCCGATGCCAGTGACGAGGTAAGGCCTGAATAAGTGGGTAAAAAGAGAACCGGCACATTGCAGGGTATGAGATATTTATTGAAGTATTGTGTGACCTACAATGCCAAGGAACAGAAGGCTCGGGATACCTCAGCCCGTGGATTCGGAATGTACGTTGTGAAGCAGGATGACCTCCAACGACCCATCTTGCGAATGATGTGCGCCGGTACCTGGTGACTGGAAGCTGCAGACGCGGCCCCTATGCGGAATGAGTGCCCGGATATCGTGCTAGGGTTGTAACCCAACCCTGCTGCCAGGGTGCGGATATTGGAGATGAACACGGTAGAAGACAGGGGTATTCCGTTAACCAGGAGCAACGGGCCGTCTAAAGCGGGAGATTGAAGGGAGGCCAGGAGCTCCTGGAGCACCTTAATAGGACACCAACAGTTAGCCGTGGGGTAAAATTCCACCTCCGTGGGAGGACGGTTTGACTGGTCTTGGAGAACGGAATGGACAAAACGAAGTGGTCGGAGTGCCAGGCGAGATGTCGCCTTAGCAGGGTTGTTCGGGAGATGGTGCTGCAGGTGAATTCCCCGGGTCTAAGGAACCCATAGAACCCGAGATACATGGCTGCTTTCGTAACGATGCTTGCAAATTGGCCAAAAGGAAGACCGTCCAGGGCTATGGATAACCTGCGGAAAAGCTCACCTGAGACCGGCTGCCTACGCACCTGGACTGCCGTGCTGACTCTCTGAATGCCCCTGAGGGTGGCTTTGATGGCCTGATTTGAAAAGATGGATCTGGCATAGGGGTCGCTGAGCATCCGGTGGTGTTGGATGCCTGCCAAATACAGCTTGATGGTATTGAACGAGAGGTGGCGGTGGGAGTGGCAATGGGCTATGAAGGCCATGATGAAAGTGACCTCGTCCACCTCCCCCTGCGGATGAGTGTCAGCAAAACGTTTTAAAACATGCTGAACCCGGTTTCATAATTCCTGGCGGTGTTGGTGGCTAGCGACCGCCGGACCAATGACTGCGCGGTTGCTATCAGGGGCTCTAGTCCAGCAGGAGGGCGCTGTAAGGTGGAATGGAACGCGACGGGATCTGCCTCTGGGAGTTCCTGAAAGAAACATTGAGGTTAAAACGGGACAGGGCGTCAGCCGCCATGTTCTGCGCTCCCTGGATATGGACAGCAAAGACATGGAAGTTAAACTCCAAGGACAGCCAGACAAGCTTACGCAGCAGGGACATCATCCTGAGAGATTTTGCCCTCCTTGGAGATTACTTCCACCAGAACCTGACTGTCTGTCCTCAAGATGACTGCTTTGTTTGCCCAGAGCGGACCACAAACGTGGGCCGCCACCACAATGGGGTATAATTCCAACAGTGGCGAGGACCTCATAGCCTCAGCCTCGGACAGGAGCTCCACCGGCCAACTGCCGACCAACCAGTGCGGATAGAAGATTGCCGCGAACCCGGGGGAGGCTGCGGCGTCGGTGTAAACCGTGGGGGACGCCGCATCCGGGGATGGCACGAACAAAGAAATGCCATTCCACCCGGTCAGGAAGGTTCGCCACATCTGAAGATCCGCCATGGCGGGACCGTCCAGCCGGACGGTGGAAGTCCTGATCCGGAGCAGTCGGGAGGAGATTGAGAAGCCACGAGATGAAGGACCTCCCCTGTGGCATGATTTTGAAGGCACAGGTAAGGAATCCTAACAGGGACTGGAGCTCCTGCCTGGACAAGACTCCAGAAGAGGCTGCGGAGGAAACGGCGGCCTTGATCTTGGCTAGCTTGGCCGCGGGGAGGCTGGCCTCCATGCGGACCGAGTCCAGAGTAATGCCCAAGAAGGTAACCCCAGTGCCTGGACCCTCTGTCTTGGCGGATGCCACGGGGACCTCGAGACTGGCGAACAGCTGGAGTAAGCTCTCCAAACCTGATGGGGGGCCCCTGGGGTCTCTCGACGATCAGGAAGTCATCTAAGTAATGAATGACCATGTCCATCCCCCCATGATGGACAAGGATCCAGTGTAGAGCACAGGCGAACCTGTCGAACAACCACGGGCTGCTTTTAGGACCCAAATGTGAGGCGGTTAGCAAAATAAAACCCGTCTGCCCAATGCAACCCATAATACTGCCATAACTGAGGAAGGATGGGGAGCAGTTTAAAGGCGTCCGCAATGTCGGCCTTGGCCAACCAAGCCCCTTCCCCAGCCAGCAGGATGTACTGGATGGCCTCGTCGATGGATGCATAGGACATCGAGAATTCCCCTGACGGGATCAGGGAGTTGAGACTGGGGATCGGCGACATGTGTGGAGCAGACAAATCGTATATCAGACGCTTTTTATTGGATGCCTGTTTGGAGACTAGACCAATGGGATTGATCCTCCACTCAGCAAAGGGAATGGGTTTGAACAGGCCTAGCAGGAACCCCTTGCAAACCTTGTCCTGCAACAGAGTGGCCACCGCTTCTGGGTCCTGCCTAGCCGACTGTAGGTTCCTTCCCTCCCAGGAAACCTGAGGGAGGGCAATGAATCCCGTATTGAAACCCCTCTCGAACCCGGTGATAAGGAACTCCACTGACTGGCGATCGGGGTGATCCCGCAACAGGATGCCCAAGAGCTCGACGTTGATGTCGGCTAGTCATAGAGCCTTACGTTGCCTCTTCGAGCAGCTGGACCGGGTGTGAGCCCTGAAGCAGAGGGAACACACGTGCAAGGCTCTACAACTGTTGAAACTACAGCCCCCAGCGTTAAAATTGTTGCAGACCTGACTCTGGCCTAAGAAAGTAATGGGCCTGCCCAGCTTGTCGGTGGAACCCTGGGACCGTTGCGTGCCAGAGGGGCCTGGCTGGGAGCCTTCTCGGGCCGGGGTGGGAAGATTGGGACACCAGTCGGCCGTGTGCTGGATGGACTGGCATGCAGCGCACGTGGGGGCCTGCAACCCGGCAGAACAGCTCCATGTCCAAGTTTGCCCAGTCCGTGATAAACTGGAACTGAGCGAGGGCGGCTGCGGCCTTGGCTGAAAAAGACCTGTGGTAGTCGTAGAAGTTCTTTCCCCCGTATTTGTAACCTAAGTCAGTGACTTGCTATAGGTAGGAGTCCAGCTCCTCACGCCTGTGTGGCTGGACGCCGCAGATGGTATCTCGGTAGAGGCTAAATGCCAGGGACAAACTCGGGGACCGATAGTTTTTCGGTTCAGGCGGGTATCCTTGGCCCCGAAGAACCACCGAGACCTCCCCGCAATTGATGACTTTGTTCTCAGATACGTCTTGCGACGCAATGAGAATGGACGCCAGGTTGGCGTCCCTCCCCGCCAGGATGTCCCTTTTTAGGTTTTTCTGGAATGTAATGCGAGGGGGCAATCTGGGCCTGAAACGGACCGTACCTGGCGCCGAATCCTGGGACGTAGATGGTAAGACCGGAAGGGCTGGGGAAGGCAGGGCCGGAGGAGGCCGGGACTCCCACTCCCCCATCCTAGTCTGGATATCCGCGACCGAACCCGCCAGACTGGCGATGGTGGCCTGCAACTGCAGGAGGGTTAGCTGGATCGATGAGGGAGAAGGCTCCTCGATTGAACCCGATGGTGCCGTCATTAGGAGCTGCTACAGCTCCGCTTTCCTCGCGGTGGCAGGATGGTGAATCCCTCTTCGTCTGAGCTCTGCCACAAGTTTTGGAATGGTCCAGCTCCGCAGGGAGGGGTTGCTGGCGCGGCCTGACACGGAAGTCCCGGGCAAGGACAGATTATCCTCCGACTCTGGGGCCTGCGACATCTTCAAGCTGCATGGAGGAGGTATGAGGTGACAGATTAGATTTCCTTCCCCCTCCCCCGGGTGACCGAACGAGAGCTACAGGGGAACGGTTATTTTTTCCCGACCGAATAGCGTTGTCCGCTACTTACCTGAATCGAAAAGGACCATGCTACCGACTTCTGTATTGAGACAGAGACCTATGAACGGAAGCTCGTGACAACGAATAGCTAATGCAGTGACAGGGCGTAGCAACAGCCTTGTGGCTGGATCTTACCTGAACTGGGAGAAACTTTGGCGCAACGACCGTGGCTTGCTTGCAGCTCTGGTGGCCGAGGCCCTGCTTACGAAAAAAAATAAGCAGTGTTTGACGATGCCCGGTTGAGGGCCGCGACCTGCTAGTCCCTTAGTCAGTGAACAAAAACACCTGAGCGATTCAGGGAGACATTGCCCTGAGCGATTCAGGGAGACATTGTCCCGGGCGATACAGGGAGACCTTGCACCTGAGCGGTTCAGGAAAAACATTGCACCTGAGCGATTCAGGGAACATTGCACCTGAGCGAATTCAGGGAAACCATTGTACCTGAGCGATACAGGGAACCATTGCACCTGAGCGATCTCAGGGAACCATTGCACCTGAGCGATACAGGGAACCATTGCACCTGAGCGATTCAGGGAACCATTGTAGCACCTGAGCGATTCAGGAAACCATTGCACCTGAGCGATTCAGGGAACCATTGCACCTGAGCGATTCAGGAAAACATTGCACCTGAGCGAATCAGGGAAATTGCACATGAGCGATTCAGGGAACATTGCACTGAGTGATTCAGCGAAACCATTGCACCTGAGCGATTCAGGGAACCATTGCACTGAGCGATTCAGGAAACCATTGCACCTGAGCGAATCAGGGAACTTTGCACATGAGCGAATCAGGGAAACATTGCACATGAGTGAATCAGGGGAAAACATTGCACATGAGTGATTCAGGGAAACATTGCACATGAGTGATTCAGGGAAACATTGCACCTGAGCGATTCAGGGAGACATTGCCCTGAGTGATCCAGGGAGACCTTACACCTGCGTGATTTCAGGGATATCACCTGAGCGATACCTGGAAGAATTGTACCTGAGCGATTCAGGGAAGACATTGCGCTGAGCGATTCAGGAAGACATTGCACCTGAGCGATTCAGGGAACCATTGTACCTGAGCGATACAGGGAACCATTGCACCTGAGCGATTCAGAGAACCATTGCCCTGAGCGATTCAGGGAACCATTGCACCTGAGTGATTCAGCGAAACCATTGCACCTGAGCGATTCAGGGAACCATTGCACCTGAGCGATTCAGGAAACCATTGCACCTGAGCGAATCAGGGAACATTGCACATGAGCGATTCAGGGAACATTGCACCTGAGCGAATTCAGGGAACCATTGTACCTGAGCGATACAGGGAACCATTGCCACCTGAGCGATTCAGGGCAACCATTGCACCTGAGCGATTCAGGGAACCAATTGCACCCTGAGCGATTCAGGAAACATTGCACCTGACGCGAATCAGGGAACATTGCAATGAGCGATTCAGGGAACATTGCACCTGAGTGATTCAGCGAACCATTGCACCTGAGCGATTCAGGGAACCATTGCACCTGAGCGATTCAGGAAACCATTGCACCTGAGCGAATCAGGGAACTTTGCACATGAGCGAATCAGGGAAACATTGCTCATGAGTGAATCAGGGAAAACATTGCACATGAGTGATTCAGGGAAACCTTGCACATGAGTGATTCAGGGAAACATTGCACCTGAGCGATTCAGGGAGACATTGCCCTGAGTGATCCAGGGAGGACCTTACACCTGCGTGATTTCAGGGACATCGCCTGAGCGATACCTGGAAGAATTGTACCTGAGCGATTCAGGGAAGACATAGCGCCTGAGCGATTCAGGAAGACATTGCGCCTGAGCGATTCAGGAAGACATTGCATTCGAGCGATTCAAGGGAAGACATTTGCCCTGGGTAATTTCAAGGAAGACATTGTACCCGAGCGATTTCAGGAAGACACTGGTTCAGGGTCATGACGCCAGGATACAGGGAACCGCAACAGGGTGGCCAGAACCCCCCCCACAGAGTGGCTCGAGGAGTAGTGAGATGCTGTAGCGTCAAGTGCCCAGCCTTGCTTAGGATCAAGGTTCCCCTTTAATATTATTAATTTTTTTTTTTTGCCAGGGTACCAGGGCAGCAGGCCAGCAGTCGGATCGGCTAGCCATTTGGGCTGAGGATGAGCCTGCCGCACTGACAGTCCTGCCGCCGGCACCCCCTGGGACCGGCCCATATCAGGAAGACAAGGATACCAGGGTGCCGCCGTTCAGCAGTGGAATGACTAATCTGGCAGAACCGTGTCCCCTATGAGTCATTGATCAGCCGGCCCGAATGAACCCAGGGAGATGAGGCCTACTAAATTAACCCTGACTCCCAATGATACGCTGCAAACCGCCGGGTTCCCACAACCGTGGGGAGACCGCAGCAGCTGCGGTGGCAAGCGGACCCCCGCCGCCGCAGCGCTGTCAGCCCCCCCGACCCCACAAACATGATAATAGCTGACATTTTGCAATTCTTACATGGATCCCACCGATCCGCGTGGTGCCCATGTGTTATGATGATGCGCTCATGATGGCGCCGCCGCCGCGGCCAGAGGGGGGAGACGGGCAGCCGCCGCGCTGTCAGCCCCCCCGAACCGACGGAGCTGCGGCAGGTTAACAGGGATACGAGGTGCGGAGGCAAGCGCGTCTGGCCGGGCGCAGAGCGGTGATACTCACGACAGAGGATGCTGCTGGAAATACGAACGGGATGACGAACCGACGGAGAGAGACGCGACCGGAAGTGACGTCAGGCGCTGGATGCAGCAGAAGCAAGAACCGGGCGCCCTTATGCTTGTAGGAGGGGGTTTAAATAGGGTAAGTGCGCCCCTCCCACAATTAACGGCTGCAAGCAGCCCTTCAATACATGTATCAAAACAGGACTTCTATTTTTCTATTATTGAACCCAGAGACTTACTAATCTTCTTATACCCTACAGGTCTGACTATATGTAGCAGGAATCTTCTGAACTTGTGTTACACTGTGATCTACACCTTTTGGCTACTAATCTTTTGAAACTATGATATACCGACCGATCTCCCCTGTCCATTATAGTCTATACTCTGTGTACTAAATCTAATATCGTTTGCACTATGTACCTGACATATATTATTAATATCTAGGAATATTGTTTTCCTATGTACAGTCGTGGCCAAAAGTTTTGAGAATGACACAAATATTAGTTTTCACAAGTTTGCTGGCTAAACTGCTTTTAGATCTTTGTTTCAGTTGTTTCTGTGATGTAGTGAAATATAATTACACGCACTTCATAAGTTTCAAAGGCTTTTATCGACAATTACATGACATTTATGCAAAGAGTCAGTAATTTGCAGTGTTGGCCCTTCTTTTCAGGACCTCTGCAATTCGACTGGGCATGCTCTCAATCAACTTCTGGGCCAATTCCTGACTGATAGCACCCATTCTTTCATAATCACTTCTTGGAGTTTGTCAGAATTAGTGGGTTTTTGTTTGTCCACCTGCCTCTTGAGGATTGACCACAGTTCTCAATGGATAAGATCTGGGGAGGTTTCAGGCCATGGACCAAAATGTCAACGTTTTGGTCCGAGCCACTTAGTTATCACTTTTGCCTTATGGCACAGTGTTCCATCGTGCTGGAAAATGCATTGTTCTTCACCAAACTGTTGTTGGATTGTTGGAAGAAGTTGCCGTTGGAGGGTCTTTTGGTACCATTCTTTATTCATGGCAGTGTTTTTGGGCAAAATTGTGAGTGAGCCCACTCCCTTGGATGAGAAGCAACCCCACACATCAATGGTCTCAGGATGCTTTACTGTTGGCATCACACAGGACTGATGGTAGCGCTCACCTTTTCTTCTCCGGACAAGCCTTTTTCCAGATGCCCCAACAATCGGAAAGAGGCTTCATCGGAGAATATGACTTTGCCCCAGTCCTCAGCAGTCCATTCACCATACTTTCTGCAGAAGATCAATCTGTCCCTGATGTTTTTTTTTGGAGAGAAGTGGCTTCTTTGCTGCCCTTCTTGACACCAGGCCATCTTCCAAAAGTCTTCGCCTCACTGTGCGTGCAGATGCGCTCACACCTCCCTGCTGCCATTCCTGAGCAAGCTCTGCCCTGGTAGCACTCCGATCCCGCAGCTGAATCCTCTTTAGGAGACGATCCTGGCGCTTGCTGGACTTTCTTGGACGCCCTGAAGCCTTCTTCAAAAGAATTTAACCTCTTTCGTTGAAGTTCTTGATGATCCTATAAATTGTTGATTGAGGTGCAATCTTAGTAGCCACAATATCCTTGCCTGTGAAGCCATTTTTATGCAACGCAATGATGGCTGCACGCGTTTCTTTGCAGGTCACCATGGTTAACAATGGAAGAACAATGATTTCAAGCATCACCCTCCTTTTAACATGTCAATCTGCCATTTTAACCCAATCAGCCTGACATAATGATCTCCAGCCTTGTGCTCGTCAACATTCTCACCTGAGTTAACAAGACGATTACTGAAATGATCTCAGCAGGTCCTTTAACAGCAATGAAATGCCGTGGAAAGTTTTTTTTGGGATTAAGTTAATTTTCATGGCAAAGAAGGACTATGCAATTCATCTGATCACTCTTCATAACATTCTGAAGTATATGCAAATTGATATTATAAAAACTTAAGCAGCAACTTTTCCAAATTCCAATATTTATGTAATTCTCAAAACTTTTGGCCACGACTGTATGTATCCTTATATGTACCATATCTCTTATTTTGCCTCAGGCTGTGAACAAGGTCTTGTGATAAGACCGAAACGTTGGCCAGTATTAATTATTACTTCCTGGATGGATAATAAAGAAGCATTGTTCCCATATGTTCCTTAGTTTGGGATCAAGTCAGTCGGATGTTTATTTATAACTTCCAGTTTTCTGCAACACCATCCGCGACAAGGGTGTTTTATTAATAGAAGAATATAAGCCCTGTATATACAGGGTGTATCTCACATGACCTGACCCACACTAGGCCGCAATTAACGATTTGTGCACAATATGGTGGTATTTCAAATATCTGAATAGAACCCCTGTATTTAAAGGGTGTATCTCACAATGACATATGCAGCAAAGGCTGCCAAATAAACTTTTTTTGCCCTAACGGGTGTTTGTTTAATAACTGGATATGACAGCAGTATATAACCCTGGAATTTCAAATGTCTTGATACTGCAAGGGCTCAACAACCGTGTATTTTGCCCAAAACATTGTGTTTTATTAATAGAACAATATAACCCCTGTATATAAAGGGTGTATCTCACACGGCCTGACCCACACTAGGCCGCAATTAAAAATTTGTGCACAAAATGACTGTATTTCAAATACCTGAATAAAAGCCCTGTATTTAACCACCTCCGGACGCTGTACGCACAGACGCGTCCTGGACGGTGGTTGATTCATTCCGCCTGGACGCATATACGCGTCATCTCGCGAGACGCGAGATTTCCTGTGAACGCGCGCACACAGGCGCGCGCGCTCACAGGAACGGAAGGTAAGAGAGTTGATACTCCAGCCTGCCAGCGGCGATCGTTCGCTGGCAGGCTGGAGATGTGTTTTTTTTTAACCCCTAACAGGTAATATTAGACGCTGTTTTGATAACAGCGTCTAATATACCTGCTACCTGGTCCTCTGTGGTCCCTTTGTTTGGATCGACCACCAGAGGACACAGGTAGCTCAGTAAAGTAGCACCCAAGCACCACTACACTACACTACACCCCCCCCCCCCGTCACTTATTAACCCCTTATTAGCCCCTGATCACCCCTGATCACCCCATATAGACTCCCTGATTTCTCCCCTGTCATTGATTTCCCCCCTGTCATTGATCACCCCCCTGTCATGATCACCCCCTTGTAAAGCTCCATTCAGACGTCCGCATGATTTTTACGGATCCACTGATAGATGGATCGGATCCGCAAAACGCATCCGGACGTCTGAATGAAGCCTTACAGGGGCGTGATCAATGACTGTGGTTATCACCCCATATAGACTCCCTGATCACCCCCCTGTCATTGATCATGCCCCTGTAAGGCTTCATTCAGACGTCCGCATGATTTTTACGGATCCACTGATAGATGGATCGGATCCGCAAAACGCATCCGGACGTCTGAATGAAGCCTTACAGGGGCGTGATCAATGACTGTGGTGATCACCCCATATAGACTCCCCTGATCACCCCCCTGTAAAGCTCCATTCAGATGTCCGCATGATTTTTACGGATGCACTGATAGATGGATCGGATCCGCAAAACGCATCCGGACCGTCTGAATGAAGCCTTACAGGGCATGATCAATGACTGTGGTGATCACCCCATATAGACTCCCTGATCACCCCCCTGTAAAGCTCCATTCAGATGTCCGCATGATTTTTACGGATGCACTGATAGATGGATCGGATCCGCAAAACGCATCCGGACGTCTGAATGACGCCTTACAGGGGCATGATCAATGACTGTGGTTATCACCCCATATAGACTCCCTGATCACCCCCCTGTCATTGATTACACCCTGTCATTGATTACCCCCCTGTAAAGCTCCATTCAGATGTCTGCATGATTTTTACGGATGCACTGATAGATGGATCGATCCGCAAAACGCATCCGGACGTCTGAATGAAGCCTTACAGAGGCGTGATCAATGACTGTGGTGATCACCCCATATAGACTCCCTGATCACCCCCCTGTCATTGATTACCCCCTCCTGTCATTGATTACCCCCCTGTAAAGCTCCATTCAGACGTCCGCATGATTTTTACGGATCCACTGATAGATGGATCGGATCCGCAAAACGCATACGGAAGTCTGAATGAAGCCTTACAGGGGCGTGATCAATGACTGTGGTCATCACCCCATATAGACTCCCTGATCACCCCCCTGTCATTGATTACCCCCCCTGTCATTGATTACCCCCCTGTAAAGCTCCATTCAGACGTCCGCATGATTTTTACGGATCCACTGATAGATGGATCGGATCCGCAAACTGCATCCGGACGTCTGAATGAAGCCTTACAGGGGCATGATCAATGACTGTGGTGATCACCCCATATAGACTCCCTGATCACCCCCCTGTCATTGATTACCCCCCTGTAAAGCTCCATTCAGACGTCCGCATGATTTTTACGGATGCACTGATAGATGGATCGGATCCGCAAAACGCATCCGGACGTCTGAATGAAGCCTTACACGGGCGTGATCAATGACTGGGGGGTAATCCCCATATAGACTCTCTGATCACCCCCCTGTCATTGATCACCCCCCCTGTCATTGATCACCCCCCCCTGTCATTGATCACCCCCCCTGTCTTTGATCACCCCTCTGTAAGGCTCCAGACATTTTTTTGGCCCAAGTTAGCGGATTATTATTTTTTTTTTCTTACAAAGTCTCATATTCCACTAACTTGTGTCAAAAAATAAAATCTCACATGAACTCACCATACCCCTCACGGAATCAAATGCGTAAAATTTTTTAGACATTTATATTCCAGACGACTTCTCACGCTTTAGGGCCCCTAGAATGCCAGGGCAGTATAAATACCCCACATGTGACCCCATTTCGGAAAGAAGACACCCCCAGGTATTCCGTGAGGGCAAATTGAGTCCATGAAAGATTGAAATTTTTGTCCCAAGTTAGCGGAACGGGAGGACTTTGTGAGAAAAAAATTAAAAATATCAATTTCCGCTAACTTGTGCCAAAAAAAAAAAATTTCAATGAACTCGCCATGCCCCTCATTGAATACCTTGGGGTGTCTTCTTTCCAAAATGGGGTCACATGTGGGGTATTTTACTGCCCTGGCATTCTAGGGGCCCCAAAGCGTGAGAAGAAGTCTAGTATCCAAATGTCTAAAAATGCCCTCCTAAAAAGGAATTTGGGCACCTTTGCGCATCTAGGCTGCAAAAAAGTGTCACACATCTGGGTATCGCCGTACTCAGGAGAAGTTGGGGAATGTGTTTTGGGGTGTCATTTTACATATACCCATGCTGGGTGAGAGAAATATCTTGGTCAAATGCCAACTTTGTATAAAAAAAATGAGGAAAAAGTTGTCTTTTGTCAAGATATTTCTCTCACCCAGCAAGGGTATATGTAAAATGACACCCAAACACATTCCCCAACTTCTCCTGAATACGGCGATACCACATGTGTGACACTTTTTTGCAGCCTAGGTGGGCAAAGGGGCCCATATTCCAAAGAGCACCTTTAGGATTTCACAGGTCATTTACCTACTTACCACACATTAGGGCCCCTGGAAAATGCCAGGGCAGTATAACTACCCCACAAGTGACCCCATTTTGGAAAGAAGACACCCCAAGGTATTCCGTGAGGGGCATGGCGAGTTCCTAGAATTTTTATTTTTTGTCACAAGTTAGTGGAAATGCTGATTTTTTTTTTTTTTTTTCATACAAAGTCTCATATTCCACTAACTTGTGACAAAAAATAAAAACTTCCATGAACTCACTATGCCATCAGCGAATACCTTGGGGTCTCTTCTTTCCAAAATGGGGTCACTTGTGGGGTAGTTCTACTGCCCTGGCATTTCTAGGGGCCCAAATGTGTGGTAAGGAGTTTGAAATCAAATTCTGTAAAAAATGACCTGTGAAATCAAAAGGTGCTCTTGGAATATGGCCCCTTTGCCCACCCTAGGCTGCAAAAAGTGTCACACATCTGTATCTCCGTACTCAGGAGAAGTTGGGGAATGTGTTTTGGGGTGTCATTTTAACATATACCCATGCTGGGTGAGAGAAATATCTTGGCAAAAGACAAACTTTTCCATTTTTTTATACAAAGTTGGCATTGACCAAGATATTTAATCTCACCCAGCATGGGTCTATGTAAAAAGACACCCCAAAACACATTCCTCAATTCTCCTGAATACAGAGATACCAGATGTGTGACACTTTTTTGCAGCTAGGTGGGCAAAGGGGCCATATTCCAAAGAGCACCTTTTGGATTTCACAGGTCATTTTTTACAGAATTTGATTTCAAATCCTTACCACACATTTGGGCCCCTAGAATGCCAGAGCAGTATAACTACCCACAAGTGACCCCATTTAGGAAAGAAGAGACCCCAAGGTATTCGCTGATGGGCCTAGTGAGTTCATGGAAGTTTTTATTTTTTGTCACAAGTTAGTGGAATATGAGATTTGTATGAAAAAAAATAAAATAAAAAAATCATAATTTTCCACTAACTTGTGACAAAAAATAAAAATTCTAGGAACTTGCCATGCCCTCACGGAATACCTTGGGGTGTCTTCTTTCCAAAATGGGGTCACTTGTGGGGTAGTTATACTGCCCTGGCATTCTAGGGGCCCAAATGTGTGGTAAGGAGTTTGAAATCAATTCTGTAAAAAATGACTGTGAAATCGAAAGGTGCTCTTTGGAATATGGGCCCCTTTGCCCACTAGGCTGCAAAAAAGTGTCACACATCTGGTATCTCCGTACTCAGGAGAAGTTGGGGAATGTGTTTTTGGGGTGTCATTTTACATATACCATGCTGGGTGAGAGAAATATCTTGGCAAAAGACAACTTTTCCATTTTTTTATACAAAGTTGGCATTTGACCAAGATATTTCTCTCACACAGCATGGGTATATATAAAATGACACCCAAAAACACATTCCCCACCTTCTTCCTGAGTACGGAGATACAGATGTGTGACACTTTTTTGCAGCCTAGGTGGGCAAAGGGGCCCATATTCCAAAGAGCACCTTTGGATTTCACAGGTCATTTTTTACAGAATTTGATTTCAAACTCCTTACCACACATTTGGGCCCCTAGAATGCCAGAGGCAGTATAACCACCCCACAAGTGACCCCATTTTGGAAAGAAGAGACCCCAAGGTATTTCGTGATGGGCATAGTGAGTTCATAGAAGTTTTTATTTTTTGTCACAAGTTAGTGGAATATGAGACTTTGTAAGAAAAAAAAAAAAAAAAAAAAAATCATCATTTTCCGCTAACTTGTGACAAAAAATAAAAAGTTCTATGAACTCACTATGCCCATCAGCGAATACCTGTACTGTCTGGCCATTGTAGAACCTCAGGAAACATGACAGGTGCTCAGAAAGTCAGAGCTGCTTCAAAAAGCGGAAATTCACATTTTTGTACCATAGTTTGTAAACGCTATAACTTTTACCCAAACCATTTTTTTTTTACCCAAACATTTTTTTTTTATCAAAGACATGTAGAACAATAAATTTAGAGCAAAATTTATATATGGATGTCGTTTTTTTTGCAAAATTTTACAACTGAAAGTGAAAAATGTCATTTTTTTGCTAAAAAATCGTTAAATTTCGATTAATAACAAAAAAAGTAAAAATGTCAGCAGCAATGAAATACACCAAATGAAAGCTCTATTAGTGAGAAGACAAGGAGGTAAAATTCATTTGGGTGGTAAGTTGCATGACCGAGCAATAAATGGTTTGAAAGTAGTGTAGGTCAGAAGTGTATAAAAAGTGGCCTGGTCTTTCAGGGTGTTTAAGCATGGGGGCTGAAGGTGGTTAAAGGGTGTATCTCACACGCCCTGACCCACACTAGGCATCAATTAAAGATTTGTGCACCAAATGGCGGTATTTCAAATATCTGAATATAACCCAAATACAGTCAGGTCCATAAATATTGGGACATCAACACAATTCTAACATTTTTGCCTAGATACCCACCACAATGGATTTGAAATGAAACGAACAAGATGTGCTTTAACTGCACACTGTCTGCTTTAATTTGAGGGTATTTACATCCAAATCAGGTGAACGGTGTAGGAATTACAACAGTTTGCATATGTGCCTCTTACTTGTTAAGGAACCAAAAGTAATAGGACAGAATAATAATCATAAATCAAACTTTCACTTTTTAATACTTGGTTGCAAATCCTTTGCAGTCAATTAGAGCCTGAAGTCTGGAACGCATAGACATCACCAGACACTGGGTTTCATCCCTGGTGATGCTCTGCTAGGCCTCTACTGCAACTGTCTTCAGTTTCTGCTTGTTCTTGGGGAATTTTCCCTTCAGTTTTGTCTTCAGCAAGTGAAATGCATGCTCAATCAGATTCAGGTCAGGTGATTGACTTGGCCATTGTATAACATTCCACTTCTTTCCCTTAAAAACTCTTTGGTTGCTTTTGCAGTATGCTTTGGGTCATTGTCCATTTGTACTGTAAAGCGCTGTCCAATGAGTTCTGAAGCATTTGGCTGAATTTGAGCAGATAATTTTGCCCGAAACATTTCAGAATTCATCCTGCTGCTTTTGTCAGCAGTCCCATCATCAATAAATACTAGAGAACCAGTTCCATTGGCAGCCATACATGCCCACGCCATGACACTACCACCACCATGCTTCACTGATGAGGTGGTATGCTTAGGATCATGAGCAGTTCCTTTCCTTACTCTTCTCTTCCCATCACTCTGGTACAAGTTGATCTTGGTCTCATCTGTTCATAGGATGTTGTTCCAGAACTGTAAAGGCTTTTTTAGATGTCGTTTGGCAAACTCTAATCTGGCCTTCCTGTTTTTGAGGTTTACCAATGGTTTACATCTGGTGGTGAACCCTCTCTATTCACTCTGGTGGCCAACTGTTGTGAAGGGTGTTTTCTTCACCAGGGAAAGAATTCTTCGGTCATCCACCACAATTGTTTTCCATGGTCTTCCTGGTATTTTGGTGTTGCTGAGCTCACCGATGCGTTCCTTCTTTTTAAGAATGTTCCAAACAGTTGTTTTGGCAACACCTAATGTTTTTGCTATCTCTCTGATGGGTTTGTTTTGTTTTTTCAGCCTAATGATGGCTTGCTTCACTGATAGTTACCGCTCTTTGGATCTCATCTTGAGAGTTGACAGCAACAGATTCCAAATGCAAATAGCACACTTGAAATGAACTCTGGACCTTTTATCTGCTGATTGTAATTGGGATAATGAGGGAATAACACACACCTGGCCATGGAACAGCTGAGAAGCCAATTGTCCCATTACTTTTGGTTCCTTAACAAGTGGGATATATTTACATTTAGTCTTGGACTACTAGTTGCCTACTCTTGACACGTGCATTTTTATTATTGTGAATGTTATATTATATAAGTTAAAAATTCACTTTTATTATTTATTTATTTAATAAACTGGGAACTATCTTATCTATCCTACTGATTTAAAACTTTCTACAGTTGACCCTTTGAGTGCTGAATAATTGTATACTTTTTTTCTCCAATTAGCTTGTGTTGCTAATTTTGCCGTAGCAGTGGGTTTTTGTATATAGTCTGTGACTGAATATATTTGTGTGCACCTACTGGATTTATAGTGGTGGCACGTTGCCTCCTATACTGCCTACTGGCTTTACGACGTTTATGCTAACTGATGCATTATTGTAACCATTTGCTCTGTTGGTTGCTGTTATAATAGCGATAGCGATACATTTGTTGCTATTCCTGCCTTATATTTGTCTGGTGGTTCCTGAATGGCGGAGCAATGGATCGCTATACTGACTATTAGCTACTCGGTAGCTAGCACTCTGGTGATGGGTCTCCTGAGATCTAAAAGTCTAGTCACTGCCCCCGACATGTTTCGCCATATACAGTGGGATGCGAAAGTTTGGGCAACCTTGTTGATCGTCATGATTTTCCTGTATAAATCGTTGGTTGTTACGATAAAAAATGTCAGTTAAATATATCATATAGGAGACACACACAGTGATATTTGAGAAGTGAAATGAAGTTTATTGGATTTACAGAAAGTGTGCTATAATTGTTTAAACAAAATTAGGCAGGTGCATAAATTTGGACACTGTTGTCATTTTATTGATTCCAAAACCTTTAGAACTAATTATTGGAACTCAAATTGGTTTGCTAAGCTCAGTGACCCCTGACCTACATACACAGGTGAATCAAATCATGAGAAAGAGTATTTAAGGGGGTCAATTGTAAGTTTCCCTCCTCTTTTAATTTTCTCTGAAGAGTAGCAACATGGGGCTCTCAAAACAACTCTCAAATGACCTGAAGACAAAGATTGTTCACCATCATGGTTTAGGGGAAGGATACAGAAAGTTGTCTGAGAGATTTCAGCTGTCTGTTTCCACAGTTAGGAACATATTGAGGAAATGGAAGACCACAGGCTCAGTTCAAGTTAAGGCTCGAAGTGGCAGACCAAGAAAAATCTCGGATAGACAGAAGCGACGAATGGTGAGAACAGTCAGAGTCAACCCACAGACCAGCACCAAAGACCTACAACATCATCTTGCTACAGATGGAGTCACTGTGCATTGTTCAACCATTCCGCGCACTTTACACAAGGAGATGCTGTATGCGAGAGTGATGCAGAGGAAGTCTTTTCTCCGCCCACAGCACAAAAAGTGGCGCTTGAGGTGGGCTAAAGCACATTTGGACAAGCCAGCTTCATTTTGGAATAAGGTGCTGTGGACTGATGAAACTAAAATTGAGTTATTTGGCCATAACAAGGGGAAGTTATGCATGGAGGAAAAAGAACACAGCATTCCAAGAAAAACGACTGCTACCTACAGTAAAATATGGTGGTGGTTCCATCATGCTGTGGGGCTGTGTGGCCAGTGCAGGGACTGGGAATCTTGTCAAAGTTGAGGGACGCATGGATTCCACTCAGTATCAGCAGATTCTGGAGACAAATGTCCAGGAATCAGTGACAAAGCTGAAGCTGGATCTTTTAACAAGACAACGACCCTAAACATTGCTCAAAATCCACTAAGGCATTTATGCAGAGGAACAAGTACAACGTTCTGGAATGGCCATCTCAGTCCCCAGACCTGAATATAATTGAAAATCTGTGGTGTGACTTAAAGAGAGCTGTCCATGCTCGGAAGCCATCAAACCTGAATGAACTAAAGATGTTCCAAAATACCTTCAACCAGAATCCAGACTCTCATTGGAACCTACAGGAAGCGTTTAGAGGCTGTAATTTCTGCAAAAGGAGGATCTACTAAATATTGATTTCATTAATTTTTTGTGGTGCCCAAATTTATGCACCTGCCTAATTTTGTTTAAACAATTATAGCACACTTTCTGTAAATCCAATAAACTTCATTTCACTTCTCAAATATCACTGTGTGTGTCTCCTATATGATATATTTAACTGACATTTTTTATCGTAACAACCAACGATTTATACAGGAAAATCATGACGATTAACAAGGTTGCCCAAACTTTCGCATCCCACTGTACATGGCGTCTTCAGGGGATCGGGCAGTCTGCGCAGAGATCGGCGTACCTGGTTGTATTTATTACCTCCTACTCTGATGACGTACTGGGTAAGTAGCGAATAGCCTTGTTTCTCACAAGATAGACCATCTTGTGAGAAACAAGGCTATTCGCTACCTACCCAGTACGTCATCAGAGTAGGAGGTAATAAATACAACCAGGAACGCTGATCTCTGCGCAGACTGCCCGATCCCCTGAAGACGCCATGTATATGGCGAAACATGTCGGGGGGCAGTGACTAGACTTTTAGATCTCAGGAGACCCATCACCAGAGTGCTAGCTACCGAGTAGCTAATAGGCAGTATAGCGATCCATTGCGCCGCCATTCAGGAACCACCAGACAAATATAAGGCAGGAATAGCAACAAATGTATCGCTATTATAACAGTAACCAACAGAGCAAATGGTTACAATAATGCATCAGTTAGCATAAACGTCGTAAAGCCAGTAGGCAGTATAGGAGGCAACGTGCCACCACTACAAATCCAGTAGGTGCACACAAATATATTCAGTCACAGACTATATACAAAAACCTACTGCTACTGCAAAATTAGCAACACAAGCTAATAGGAGAAAAAAAGTATACAATTATTCAGCACTCAAAGGGTCAACTGTAGAAAGTTTTAAATCAGTAAGATAGATAAGATAGTTCCCAGTTTATTAAATAAATAAATAATAAAAGTGAATTTTTAACTTATATAATATAACATTCACAATAATAAAAATGCACGTGTCAAGAGTAGGCAACTAGTAGTCCAAGACTAAATGTAAATATATTACAAATGCCTCTACACGAGCAGGGTACAAATAAGTGTAATAAAAATTAACAAGTGGGAGGCACATATGCAAACTGTTGTAATTCCTACACCGTTCACCTGATTTGGATGTAAATACCCTTAAATTAAAGCTTACAGTCTACAGTTAAAGCACATCTTGTTCGTTTCATTTCAAATCCATTGTGGTGGTGTGTAGAGCCAAAAATTTAACAATTGTGTCGCTGTCTCAATATTTATGGACCTGACTGTATATAAAGGGTGTATCTCACAATGACATCTGCATCAAAATCTGCCCAAAATTTTTTTTTTGCCCAAACCGGTGTTTGTTTAATAACTGAATATGACAGCAGTATATAACCCTGGAATTTCACACGTGCTGATGCTGCAAGGGCTGTAAAATTATGTATTTTGGCCAAAAAGTGTGTTTTTAAAAACCCAGAAAATTATGTCTGTTTTTTTTTACTAACAGAATATGAAAGCTGTATCTATTAAACTTGAATGTCACACTTGCTGTAAAATAGTGGTTTTTGGCAAAAAAAAAGTGTGTTTTTAAAAACCCAGAAAATTATGGCTGTATTTCTAGCTTAAATTGCACACTGACTAATCCAGATGTTGTATATTGCCCAAAAAGTTTTTTTTTTTTACTAACAGAATATGAAAGCTGTATATAACGTTTGAATTTCACATGTCCAGATGCAGCTAGGGATGTAAAATAGTGTATTTTGCACAAAAAGGGTGTTTTAAAACCCCCAGAAAATTATGCCTGTATTTCTAGCTAAAATTGCACACTGATTAATCCTGCAAATGCACCAGATGTTGTATATTGCCAAAAAAGGGTGATTTTTTTACAACCAGATTATTAGTGCAGTTTTTCAAGCTTGGATTAGAATGTCACAAAAGCTCAGATGCAGTGCTGGGGCACTGAGCTTGCATAAAATGGCCGCCGCCGCCCACCTAACTAACAGACGGATAAAAGTTGTTGTTTTTTCGGTCAATGGGCTCAGGGCAGGGTAAAAAGATTGTGCCCTGCACCCACACAACTAATTGTATGTAGATCGCCGAGTTAGATTCTCTCCGTTTCTCTCCATGAAATCACCAGTCCAGCAGCATCCTCTCCCTACACTTGTAACAGCAGAGTGACGTGCAGCGCTATGTGACTCAAGCTTATATAGAGCCTGGGTCACATGCTGCACTGGCCAATCACAGCCATGCCATTAGTAGGCATGGCTGTGTTTGCTTCTAAGGTCAGACAGTTAAACGCTTGTTGATTGGCTGCTCTGCAGCCTTTCAAAAAGCGCAGAGAAAGCGCCGAACACCGAACCCGAACTTTTACTGAAATGTTCGGGTTCGGGTCCGGGGTCCAAAATCCTAAAGTTCGTTACGAACCCGAACTTTATAGTTCGGGTTCGCTCAACCCTAATCACAAGTCAATGACAAGATGGCCACCAGCTTCATGTAAGGATCAGAAGAAGAGGAGGCAGATTCCAAGCTCGATATATATTTAAGGCTACTTTAACACTAGCGTTTTTTATCTTCCGGTATTGAGATCCGTCATAGGATCTCAATACCGGAAAAAAATTGCTTCCATTTTGTCCCCATTTATTGTCAATGGGGACAAATTGTAACTGAACAGAACGGAATGCTCCGAAAAGCATTCCGTTCCGTTTGGTTGCGTTCCCATACCGGAGAGCAAACCGCAGCAAGCTGTATTTTTCTTTCCGTCATGGAATGCGGAGCAAAATGGATCCATCATGACCCACAATGCAAGTCAATAGGGATGGATCCGTTTAACTCTGACACAATAGAAAACGGATTCTTCCTCTATTGACTTTCAATGGAGTTCATGACGGATCCGTCTTGGCAATGTTAACCTCTTAAGGACACAGGGCGTACAGGTACACCCTGATGTCCTGGTACTTAAGGACACAGGACGTACCTGTACGCCCTGTGTATTTTCTATCACCGCCGCGCGCCAGGCGGTGATCGGAACAAGGTGCCTGCTCAAATCATTAAGCAGGCACCCTGGAACAATGCGCGGGGGGAGTCCTGTGACCCCCCCTCGCGTGTCGGCGATCGCAGCAAACCGCAGGTCAATTCAGACCTGCAGTTTGCTGCGTTTCCGGGTTATTCGGGTCTCTGGTGACCCGATAACCCGGGATAGGATGGTGATCGGTGGTGTAATAATACACCACCAATCACCATCCTGCGATCCTGAGAGGTGATGGTGACATCACCTCTCAGGATCGCTTCTGATTGGCTGCAGGGCGGGCGGGAGGTTCAAATTATTGCAGCGCTCCTCTCCTCCTCCTTTCTGTGTGAGGGAGCGAGGAGAGAGGAGGCTGCATCGGATCTCCAGAGGCCAGCACCCCTTTATCTGCCTAGCACCCCCTTCTGACCCTCCACAGTGCCATCTGGCACTAAAAGGTATTTAGGGAAAGGTTAGGGACAGGTTAGGTTAGGCAGGGATATTCAGGGAAAGTTTAGTGGGCAAAGAAAAAGTTTTAACTGTTGCATTACCCTAATTGGGTGTCTGGGGTCCAGAGCACAGCTGTGTGACCCTAGACCCCCCAGGGGTGCTGCAGCTTGCCCCCCTGTTCCCTCCCCCACACAAATTTTTTGCGGCGCAAGCATTTTTTTTGTTTTGCATACGCTGACTGTGGCCGGCACTCTTAGTGTCCGGCCACTGTTAGCGCATCGCACACCCCACCGCATCACACACCCCACCGCTGATCAGCTTCGGACGGCTGATCAGCGAGTTCGAATTTTTATTTTTCACATTTTTGGGCCTTTTATTTTTATTAATTTTTTCTGTTCGTTTTAGGGCAAAGTCCGCGAACACCCGTGCCTCCACACACACTAAATAAAGATTTCCACGCACACACACACTCCCCTATGTCCCGCCGGATGTTCTCGTCCGAGGAGGCATACGCCCAGCTTGCCTCCGACTCTGAGAACCCCAGTGAGGACGAGGATGACCCCACTTTCCTTTAGTCATCCGCGTCCTCCTCATCATCTAGTGATGATGATGAGCCCCCAATGCGGCGGAGCAAGGGGACCGCCATGCTAGGGACCCTGTGGCCCACACTAGTACGAGAAGCTCTGGGGCTCGTACTAGTTTTCCGGCCTACCAGTAAAGTCCACTGGAGCCCCCTACCGGTGAACTTGCATGGTGTACCCCCAGAGCATTTTGAGCCTGCGATTCCTGATTTTGTTGGCCAAGCAGGAATCCAGATTCCCACAGTGGGCTTCACTGAATATGACTATTTGAGTCTTTTTTTCAGTGACCACTTTGTGAATCTGATGGTGGAGCAAACGAACGTGTTCGCCCAACAGTTTATTGCTCAACACCCGGGCTCCTTTTGGCTAGGGCCGGTTTCTGGACTCCGGTCAGTGCAACCGAGATGAGGACGTTTTAGGGCCTTGTGCTGCACATGGGCCTAGTCAAAAAACCCAGTGTCAGGCATTACTGGAGTCGGGACGTCCTCTACCAGACCCCACTTTACAGTACGGCCATGACACGTACCCAGTTTGAGGCCATCCGGAAATGCCTGCATTATGCAGATAATGCAGTATGTCCCCCCCAAGGTGATCCTGCCCATGACCGCCTGTACAAAATCAGGCCGGTCATCGATCACTTTGGGGCCAAATTTTTGGAGGCCTATGTACCTGGAAGGGAGATTGCGGTTGATGAGTCTCTCATTGCTTTCAAGGGGAGACTCATTTTACGCCAGTATGTTCCCTCTAAGCGGGCAAGGTTTGGCGTGAAGCTGTACAAACTTTGTGAGAGTACCCCAGGGTACACTTACAAGTTTCGTGTGTACGAGGGGCGAGATTCCCGTATTGAACCCCCAGAATGTCCCCCCACTCTGGGTGTTAGCGGGAAACATGTGTGGGACCTTATGCACCCACTCCTAGATAAAGGTTACCACCTGTACGTGGATACCTTTTATACTAGTATCCCCTTGTTCCAGTCCCTCGTCGCCAGATCCACGTCTACTTGTGGGACCGTGCGGACAAATCAATG